>NC_133347.1:5146937-5746937 GCF_030506205.2 Paramisgurnus dabryanus
CTAACATCTGAAATAAATCCGGCGCTTCATAAGCAGCTGCGGTTCTCTCTGTCTCACGTGCACGCGCTCTCGCATCTGATTCTATGCGAAGTCTAAACATAAACTAAAGTAGTAATCCTTACGTATTTGTTCAGTTTTATGCGTTTCATGCGAGCTGAGGCAGACTATCCCTTTTGTTTAAAATATAAACACTCTCGTCCATGTGCAGAGACCTGCGCTCTGTCCAAAGTCAGATCACTAGGTAGCAATCCTGTTTATGATATGCATTTCAAGGAGTTGTAGCAATACATCCCTCGTGTTTAAAATATAAATCTCTGAGAGTTTTCCCCCCCGCTTGGCAAGCCGACTGGATGTGACATGAGGGCGTGGCAGCATCGACGATCCCATTTTTTAATTCGAAGTTCGAGGGTGTGACTTAAATCGTGACAGCCTTATTAAGTGAAGTAAAGTACATTTTTCCGAAGACAAACACTTAGATAAAGCACAGATGATTGGAAAATGTAACTAAAATACTTAAGTGGTGTCCATCTCTGCTGATTGGTTAATGCGGCGCAATTTTCCGCAAAAGTTCAGATTTTTCAACTCGTGCGTTTCCAGCGGCAACGCTCAATTCGCGTCATTCGCGTGTCATTAACTTAACATTGAAATAATTCGTGCCAGACGCTCAATTCGCGTTTGGTGTGAACGCAGCATTAGATGCTGTATAACCCTCACTTCTGCATTTGTCCACTTGTGTTGCTAAAGTTTCTACAACCTAAAAACTGAGGATCGCACGGATATTAAGTCACTAAAAGAGCGACAATTACAAGGGAGAGAATGGACAAGCCATTATTTAAAATAGGAATTTCTCTGTATTTACAAATCCTTGGGAACTTTTGGGATAATATAAGTACACAAAAAAATATATCACACTCTGCAAGTGATTTTTGTATATTTTATTACAAAATCGTACATATTGTGGCTTTAAAATTAGAGATGCACTAATATATGTATAAGGATTTCAGATTTGAAGTTAAAAGCAAAACTAGCGGTATCTATGTCATTTTAAGTTATTGAGGATTGGTATCCGCACAGAAATTGTGTATCGGTGCATCCCTAAAATCTTTAAAATAAAACCACACATTGGTGGGCAATGTTGTGGAAATCATTAGCAAGATCTGCGGGCACAGATTTCATGTGGGCCTGTTAGTAGATGATAGGAAAAGTCAGAAACCAGCTAATAAAAATGCTGCTCTTCAGTTCATTCACAGCTTCAGTTCTGCACATCAGGACATAAACCGGTAGGCTATACTTCATTTACTTACCATACTGCAAAAAATTATTTTCAAGAAAAAAAATTCTTAGCATTTTTGTCTTGTTTTCGGTAAAAATATCTAAAAGTTCTTAAATGAAGATGCTTTTCTTGATGAGCAAAACGACCCAAGAAAATAAGTCTAGTTTTTAGACAAAAAATATCAAATTTAAGTGATTTTGTGCATAAAACAAGCAAATAAAATCTGCCAATGGGGTAAAAAAATTATTGGATTTTTCTTGAATTTAGTGTTTAAGAAAAATGTTCAAGATTTTTTTGCTTACCTCATTGGCAGATTTTTTTAAATGCACAAAATCAATTAAATTTGACATTTTTTAAATTTGACCCATTTTCTTGGGTCATTTTGCTCATCAAGATAAAGCATCTGAACTTAAGAACTTTTAGATATTTTTACTGAAAACAAGAAAAAATTACTAAGAAAATGTTTTCTTGAAAATAATTTTTTGCAGTGTACACATCAATTTTTCAAGAATTAGAAGAAAAAAACTTCTGCACCTGGTTACAAAATAATCACATTTCTGTCGAAGTTACTTTATTGTCATTTTGTAGCACGCAACATAATGTAAGAGTAAAAATCTTGAGTTTTTGCATTTGTGTTTCATCAGCAGCTGTTTTCAGAGATTCATTTTAAGTATATTTTTGTAACTAACAGTATTACGACCGTTTACTCTCTGAAATGCTGAATGTTCGGCTGCTTTAAAGACACAAGACTTCCGTCCTGATGTGTCCGTCTGTGATGTGAATAAACCAAAGAGCAGAAGTGCTTCATGTTGTGGCTTAAGAGATTTATGTCTACACACACAAACTGAAAGCGTAGAGAAACTCCACTTAACTACAGGCCTGACGGTAAACCATCAGACATGATCAGAGATGGGCAATGTTGGGAACAGTTACTAGCATACTTCATTTGGAAAGTGAAATAGCATGCTGATATAACAGCATAGAAAGAAAGGCACGTCATTTTAGGGTACACCACCTCCTGACCCTGTATGGAGACTCCAGTGTCCTCTTCATGAGCTACAGGCTCTAAGATGTTTTTTAAGTGTGTGTGTGTGCGCGTGTGTCATTGGGTTCAGTGAAAGCTGGGTAGATTTTGAGCAAAGCTATGCATCCGTCTTCTTTCTCACGATGTGATTTTTGGTTCGGAGAAAGCCAAAGAGTGATTTTTATACATACAAAGAGAAAAATAGGTTTGGAATAAAAAGAATCAATATATTTGTAAATGTATAATTTTGACAACAGTTTTTTTTAGAGAAGTCTTCATGTATGCATCTTTATGTCGGTGTAGTCTGATCTGTATGCGTTTCTGATGTTTTGGAGTTGCTTTCTGTTCTGCTGTCTGATGATATCTGAATGTAACAGGATCAGATTAAAGAACAGGTTATTAAGGCGGAATAGATTAAAACATTCCTTCCTTTTATGAAACTAAAACTTTGCCATATGGCAACAAATTAAAGAAATATTTTTGCATTGTGGCTTTATGCAACATATTAAATATGCACGAACATGCATAAGTTAAAAGTGAAAATTGGATAAACGTAAAAAATAATTCAAATGGTAATACCTAAAAAAATTATTTTCAACTTACATTTTCTCACTTTAATTTGGAAAAACTTAAATTGTTTAGATGTTACACTGCAAGAAAAAAATTTTTTCTTAGTATATTTTGTCTTGTTATTTTTGTTTTCCTAAAATATCTAAAAATTCTAAAATTAAGATGCTTTCTCTTGATGAGCAAAACAACCCAATAGGTTTTTAGACCAAAAATATCAAATTTTTCTTAAACACTAAATTCAAGAAAAATTTGCTTACCCCATTGGCAGATTTTTTTGCTTGTTTTATCTACAAAATCACTTAAATTTGATATTTTTGATCTAAAAACTAGCCTTTAGATATTTTTACTGAAAACAAGACAAAAATACTAAGATTTTTTACTTTTTTTTTCTTGAAAATAATTTTTTTGCAGTGTACCAATTGAAGTAAAAAAAAAAATTCACCTTACATTTTTCCTTAAAGTGAGAAAATTTTAGTTGGAAAAACACATTTTTTTTAAGTGTTACCAGTTGAAGTAGCCTATTTATTTTAGGGCTGTCAAAAGATTAATCTCGATTTATTGCATAGAAAATTAAAGTTTGTTTTTGCATAATATATGTTGTGTAAATATAAACACACATACATGTATGTATCTAAGAAATATTTACTTATTTGAGATATTTTGTATTATATACACATAAAAATATCCATAAATACATTTTCCTAAAATTTTACATGTATGTGTGTATTTATATATACATAATAATTACTTACAATAAACACAAATATATTATGCAAACGCAAACTTTTATTTTGTATGCGATTAATCACGCTTAATTTTTGACAACCCTAATTTTTTTTAAGTAGATCTAACTTTCACTTTTTACAGTGTAGACATTTTTGTTAAATAAATATATTTTTTATTTCACTTTAACTTAAATTAAGTTAAACAATTTCAACTTGTTTTTGGATGTTTTCTGAAAGTTGGCCAAGCATAAGTGTTTAAATCGAGCCCAAACTATTATTTCGTTCTGTAGTACCTCTCCTTACAGGACATCTGGCCAATGGCATCTATTGTTGTGGTTTTGAAATCTGAAAAAGATTTGTGAATAAGGACAGACAGATTCAGACAGCAGCTTCAATCTTCATGTCTTTGTTGTCTTTTTTTGTATTTACAAACTGTTGTGTAAACGTCTTATGTTACATTGACTTTGTACTTTCTGTCATTTTCCCATTTAAAAGCAGTTTTTGCAAGATTTTCCAGTCCGTGTCTCGACTCTGTCTGACCTGCCGAGGTGGTGAATGTGTTTTTCAGATACCATCATATTTCATACACTTACCATGTTGAGACGTCTGCATCCCAATTCACAAAACTGTACCACTCGTATACTTGTGAAGTCTAAACTTTTAAGAATACAGCCAGACGGTACACTGTTAGAATCAAAAGTACAAAAGCCGTCAATGAGATTGTACACTTTAAAAAGGTCCTAATATTAGATATATACCTTTGAGGTACTAATATGCACCCTTTTAGGTACAAAGGTGTACCTTTTGAAAGGGTACAGCCCCAGTACCTTTATTTCTGAGAGTGTACATACACTCACCTAAAGGATTATTAGGAACACCATACTAATACTGTGTTTGACCCCCTTTCGCCTTCAGAACTGCCTTAATTCTACGTGGTATTGATTCAATAAGGTGCTGAAAGCATTCTTTAGAAATGTTGCCACATATTGATAGGATAGCATTTTGCAGTTGATTGAGATTTGTGGGATGCACATCCAGGGCACGAAGCTCCCGTTCCACCACATCCCAAAGATGCTCTATTGGGCTGAGATCTCATACAGTGAACTCATTGTCATGTTCAAGAAACCAATTTGAAATGATTCAAGCTTTGTGACATGGTGCATTATCCTGCTGGAAGTAGCCATCAGAAGATGGGTACATGGTGAAGGGATGGACATGGTCAGAAACAATGCTCAGGTAGGCCGTGGCATTTACACGATGCCCAATTGGCACTAAGGGGCCTAAAGTGTGCCAAGAAAACGTCCCTCACACCATTACACCCCCACCAATAGCCTGCACAGTGGTAACAAGGCATGATGGATCCATGTTCTCATGCTGTTCACACCAAATTGTAGCATCTTTTTCCTATTTGTAGTGGAAATGACTGGTACTCGGTGGGGTCTCCTGCTGTTGTAGCCCATCCGCCTCAAGTTTGTGCGTGTTGTGGCTTCACAAATGCTTTGCTGCATACCTCGGTTGTAACGAGTGGTTATTTCAGTCAAAGTTGCTCTTCTATCAGCTTGAATCAGTCGGCCCATGCTCCTCTGACCTCTAGCATCAACAAGGCATTTTCGCCCACAAGACTGCCGCATACTGGATGTTTTTCTCTTTTCACGCCATTCTTTGTAAACCCTAGAATGGTTGTGCGTAAAAATCCCAGTAACTGAGCAGATTGTGAAATACTCAGACCGGCCCGTCTGGCACCAACAACCATGCACGCTCAAAATTGCTTAAATCACCTTTATTTCCCATTCTGACATTCAGTTTGGAGTTCAGGAGATTGTCTTGACCAGGACCACACCCCTAAATGCATTGAAGCAAATCCCATGTGATTGTTTGATTAGATAATTGCATTAATGAGAAATTTAACAGGTGTTCCTAATAATCCTTTAGGTGAGTGTACAAGCATAATACCGCAAACCATAGTTTTTATATAGACAAAGCCTAGAGCAGTGGTCTTCAACATGGTGCCGGCGGGCACTAGGTTGCCCGCAAAGAGTCTGTGAGTTGCCCACCAAAGCACATTCGATTAATAGCCTCAATTTTAATATTTATTTATTACATATTTTTTTACATTAGCTTGGCTTCTTTTATGCATGTTAACATTTTAAACCATTATAAAACAGAATCAACAAGTAAAATAAAATAAAATAAAATGAATAAGTTTTGGGTAGACTATATAAAAAAAGGTTGGAGACCCCTGCCCTAGATTATACACAAATACTTCATACAAAAGCATTATCTTCTAGTTCAATTCATCATCAAACAGTTCAATATTATTGAACATTTATATTGATAAATTCTGCAATAGTGACTTCTCATTCACTTTCATTTGAAAATGATGTCGGATTTGGTACCCAGACCAAAATACACCCAAATGTGTACTTTGAAAAATAGCACACTGAATCTAATTCTGATGAATTGCATGTGAATGAGGATGCAGAGTCTCAAATCACACCAGATTAACAGCGCTCGGCGTGCACATCTTTATGTGTGTGTCTCATTCACCTGAACAACATAACCTGTTTTACTTACTGTACATATAGATATTGCTGTATAAAACCATATTTACAGATTAAAATAAGTTAAACTATAAATGCAAGATGAGATTATGACAGCGATGTGGGTAAATGTAAAACAAATATGGTTCTTACCAGTGTTTCATTACTGCCACGGGTCATTCCTGACGTGCACTTTCTATGACAGACAACTTTGCAATATAACACAAACAAAACTAACATGTAAATCAATTATTCATCTTTATCTTCCAAAAATTGTGGCACAAATTGCATAACAAATGTTAATCTTGCTCAATGTTTAAAGCATGAAGTCTGTGTGTGCTATTCATGCTGGTCAGAACACAAAATAAAGTCTGTAAAATTGAAACAAAAACTCAAAGTTTATGATATACAGATAATTTTTCAAGTCTTGGAACAGTGTTATATACAGTTGTATGTAATATTATTGTGTTAACTTTGTAAATATAAAAAGGACAGATTTTTTACTGTATGTTTTCAGATATATGCCATTTATACTTAATCATGAGTATGAGCAAGATTAAATATTTATAATGATTAAATTCCTATTTTTCCAACAGATTAATAAATAAAATTGATAAACATATTTCCATGTTTAAAAAGCTTCCAATGTGTTGACGTGAATCACACTGTGATGTATCAACATAAATAATAAAAAGGCTAAACTTTATCAGTAATGAATTGTTTTGGTATTAATACACGATCAGATCCTGCAATGAATATTAAAGAAATATTGTAAACAGACATTTGTGTCAAATATTATTTTAAAATATTTATTAATGATTTTATTCATAAATGGCCCATTATACAAGTCTTTTCTCCAGTGTACAATATAACCACAGCTGAAAAAAAATGCAATTTGCATGAACCTGTGCTAAAACGTATGCACGTATATGATAAACACAAGTCACGTCACCTGAATGAATTTGGCTCACGGCACAACCGGGACTCGTGGTTTTGGCTCGTTGTGGCTTTGTTGAATTACACATTTATACCGGGCCACACAACTGGCCTTTCTCTTTCAGATATTAAATCTGAAGAAACCTCTGAAGGTGTGTTTGTCAAACATAACAAATATACAGTGAAAATTTGATCTATTCAGTTAAGAAATCGAAATTTTATGGATGAGTTCGGCTTGAACACTTTAACATAATACCTCCCTTACATATTTAAAAACATTTTATATGTGATATTAACAATTTCATCCATTCCAAATGTGTACAAGTATAATGGTTATTTTTAAGCTTTGATTTTTGAAACATCAAATCGCATGATAAAATAATGCTCTTAAAATCTGTGTCCATCAGAAACCCACAGTGATACTGAAGCTCATGGCGAGAAAACCTTCACTTCAATTTCATCTTTACAAAAAGCCTGAAACATTTGTGAATGTCACAGGAGCACTGCTGTCCTGAAGTCGTTCATCCAGACCAATCGAACTTAAACCAGCTCAGATTTCACCCCGAAAGCAAAAGAAAAATGATGATATTTTGCATAAAAAAACAAAACAAGGCCAGGACTTATTTCTTTTGATTTTGGGGTGAAATGTAACCCAGACATGTTGACAGGTTTTATGATATCAATCCAATGAAAAGAAAGAACAGGCTTAATACTAAACCGATCCAAACACAAATGTTGACTCGTGCCTGATAGATTCAGACGGATTCGGTCTGAAAATACACTGAAGGATGAGAAATCGTACAGTCGTTGGCGTGCGTTTCACTCGAGAGTCCTGTGTGAGTGAAAAAATGACGATAAAAATCTACACCGACATTCCACGGAAAAGCAAAAATGAGAAAAATTCACTCCTGAGATGGTGCGTAAAGAGATGAAATATACCGCAGTAAAATGACTGTGAAAGCACAGACCTGCACGGTTTGGCGATGTCAGCTCGTTTGTCCTTCAGGAAAGAAGGAGGATCTTTTATTAAATATCACATAAAACTCCTTTAATCTAATAAAATCTGTACATTTTCTGTTTAAAAAGTCTCCGTGGTTTGTATGGGTCCCGACAGGACTGCTTCTCCGCACTGTCCACGCCGTGGTCTTATTTGAGACGATCACAGTACGTTTGCATGTGAATGACCTGATGGAGATCCACTAGCAGCATTTCTTCTTTCGTTTGCTGTTCTTGTTGAGTTTAATCACATCGTTTTGCTGCTGTTGTTGCTGTTTGGCCACAGATTCTTTCTTTGCCCGAAGCACAAGTTCTGTGATGCAGTTGAACATCTACGTAAAAAACACACAAAGCTGTTAGCACGCCATCAATGGCACAGTAGGTACGTTAACGTGCAACCAAATAATCCGTTTGTAATCGTATTGGGGGCTCAATCGGATTGAAAAGCCTTTATGGAAACACCTTAATCAATACAATACAATACGGATGCAAATTCCGATCGTATTGAAAGGGATGGTGTACAGGCATCTGTGGTTTGATCATCAGGAGAAAAATTCATTCAGATTGCAATCTAAATCGGATTAAATTACCGTATTTTCCGGACTATAAGTCGCACTCTTTTTCATAGTTTGGCTGGTCCTGCGACTTATAGTCAGGTGCGACTTATATGTCAAAATTAACATGAACCAATCTAATACAGCCACCAGAGGGCGTTATATGCTGCTTCTGTAGCCTACCCCCTGAAAAAATTAACAGAAACCACTGAAACTGTAAACTTAAAGACAACTGAGAAAGACTTAACAAAATGCCCCCAAAAAGAAAATCCTATTCTGCAGATTACAAACTGCAATTAGTAAAATATGCAGCCGAAAAAATTTATTTTCTAAATAAATGCGACTTATAGTCCAGTGCGACTTATATATGTTTTTTTGCTCTTCATGATGCATTTTTTGACTGATGCGACTTATACTCCGGAGCGACTTATAGTCTGAAAAATACGGTAAGTCGGATTGACCAACTTGTGCATGTAAACATAGCCACTCTTTGAATTATAGAGATTTTAAATTTCTAATATTTCACCTCTTCCACATTGATGTTTTCTTTTGCGCTCGTCTCGAACAAGCTGATGCCCATCTGCTCGGCGAACTTCTGCGCGTCATTCGTCTCCACGACTTTAGAGTTGGGGTCATCGTTTTTATTGCCCACTAAAAAGAACAAAATTTAAACAAAAAGATTGCCTCACTAAACTTTGACCACATGTAAGATAGTAAATTAATAAAGGTACAGTAATTTACATAAAAAAAGTGTTCAAAAAAAGACTGGAAACGTTTATATTTGACCCAAATACCAAGCAATTTTTTATTACAACAACTGTATCTAATACATTGAAACATGTTTTAACTCACCTAATATTCGACACACATCATCGCAGTTCTGGTTGATTTCATGCAGCCATCGTTTGACGTTGACGAAAGATTCGGCGCTTGTGACATCATACACCACTATCACCCCGTGAGTCCCTCTGTAATACCTGACGATGAAAATCAAGTGTGTTAATGAATGAGGTTTTTCTCTGATGCTCCACCAGATGGAGCACAAACAATACAACGCTTTCGAACGTCTCGTTTAAAGCGGACCGAGCAACAGTCCTCTGATTTATAACCACAGGCCGTCTTCACATAAACACCCGTACACAAAGAGCTCTTTTGAAAGGCTTATGGAGACCAAACTCCTCTGTCATTGGTCGAGCCTGTCACCATTCTGCCTCAAATCACATAAACATGCACATACGCACACTAACTAATGAAGCAATGCTTCACAGACATATAACTGCGTTCACAGCCAAATCCCTAAACTACAGGAATCACATGTGTAGCGACTTACATGTGTTTCTGCATTTCAGTATGTAACTGTGTGTGTGTGCGCGTGTTGTGCCGTGGCAGACACATCACAGACTCCCTGTGGTACTAAAAAAGGAAGCGGACACTCTTCCATGAAAGATTCTTGACTGAAACAGCAAAAAACTTATGAGAACTTCAAACAGGTTCCCTCAGGCCGAAGATGTGTTAGCAGACCCGACCGCACGAGCAAACAACACACTTACTGTTCAGACTATTTCAAGCATTTTTACACAAAGGATTCAGAGTCATAAAGGAATGAGGGTTTGTTAGATGACCAGAAACAATAAAATCATGAACTATAATGTTCAACATAGGGATCGACCGATATGGATTTTTTTGTGTGCCAATACCGATTTTTGTTTTATCAGCCTTAGCCGATGACCGATACAGGCTGACGATTTTCTTGAGCCGATATTTGGAGCCGATACTGCTTTTGCTCACTCAATTTACATTATAAAAATTACACGATGATGCCAAATGTTCCAAGTCTTAATTTAAATAATGCCGAAAAAAATCGGCGAACACAACAGCCACGTATCGGCCAATGCTGATACACATAAAACTTGGAAAAAAATCGGCCCGATAGTTCAACGTCTAAGTAAAATACATTTTACTACTGCAGCACAGAGTAATACAGCCATGTCAGTGTGTCCAACACATATCTGGCAACCTATTTGTGCATTTCTTATTTTCATTTATATGTGACCACAAAGGCAGTCATAAGTCGCACATGTATATTTGTAGCAATGGCCAACAATACATTGAATGGGTCAAAATTATTGATTTTTTTTAGGATTTTAAGTAAAGATCATGTTCCATGAAAATGTTTAGTACATTTCCTACCGTAAATATATCAAAAATATTTATCATTATATATGTTGCTAAGGTCTTCATTTGGACAACTTTCAAAATGTTTAAATCGCCTTTAAAGTTGTCCAAATACTGGGTCTCATTCAATAAGCATGCGTACGCACAAATTTGTTTGTAAAATGTGTGTACGGATGTTTTAACCAACAAATTATGATTTAGCAAAAACGAACACACTAAAATTAAGTATTTTAAATGTATGCAAAAATGTAAGAACAACTTGTTCATGATTATTGCGTACGTGTGGTTTAAGTTGTTCTTAAGTTTTAATACATTTAGAAGAAATTTTATTATGAAAGTTTTTGTTGTTTGATGGTTTGTTAGTTAAAAATGTCCAAACGCATATTTCATGAACAAATTCATGCATACACATGCTTAGTGAATGAGACCCAATGTCCTATCCTAACAAACCATGCATCAATGGAAAGCCTATTTCTTCAGTTTTAAGATGCATAAATCTCAATTCCAGAATCGGTTGACCATCTAAACAGATCTTATTAAGACAACTTCTTATTCTTCGAATATAAAATAGAAAAATAAGACTTCTGCTCTGTTCAATAAGCAGATGTTTTACTCACGTAGATGTAATGGTCCTGAATCGCTCCTGTCCTGCCGTGTCCCATATCTGCAGCTTCACCTTTTCTCCACTAATCTCCACCGTTCGGATCTTAAAGTCCACTCCTATAGTGGTGATGTAACTACCTGCAAAACACACAACCCCAAGTAAAACAACCTTTAATACATACACAACTTTACAAGAACTCTATTTTTATTATATTTACATAAATGATAAACTATACTATCAGGCATTTTCTATTAGAACATAGTAAAATAAAATCAATATTTGTCTTTAGGACCATCACACTCCATGGCCTACTTCTGCTTTCACTTATCTTCTGCTTATTTAAACCCCATTCACACAGACCTTTGGTCCCAGAAAATACCCGTAAAATTGCCAGACAAGCTTCTGTGTGAACGCAAACACGTCCCATAAATCTTCTGGGATCGTTGACGGAAAGAGGACCTAAGTAAGATACACGGAAAACCTCTGTGTGAACAAGAAGCTGAAAAAACGCCGTAATATGCGTGTCGTACAACAAAAGTTATGGTTGAGCTCTTTAACTCTTTCCCCGCCATTGACGAGATATCTCGTCAATTAAGAGAAAACGCTTCCCCGCCAATGAGATTTTCCGTCTTTCCGCAATACTGCTATTATCCACCAGGTGGCCCTTCCGCAACTTTTTAAAACCGGAAGTATTGCCCTATGGCAAGCTGCTGCATGTCCATGTCTGTTTTAAAGATCGCTCTGAATGGGATCTCTATGAAAAGTCCGTCACAAAAATGGAATTATCTCTGCTTTTTGCTCAAAATATGGTGTTTTTGCAAAAACCTACCCATATTCAAAAGCTGATTGCAAAAGAACCACTAAAGGTAGGACGAAACGTTTTTTTTTGTTTGAAAGCAGAGGGTCTGTTCTTTCATTTGGTATATTGTATGTTTATATATTTAAAGAAGAACATTTTCTGGAAGGCATTAAACTTTGGTGAAAATCATGAAAAACGCTGGCGCTGGCTGGCAACTTTTTTTTAAAACGCTGGCGGTGAAAGAGTTAAAACTAGAGATTTACATGCATATCAACATTCACCACGAGAAATGTCACAAACAAGATTGAAGCAGTTATCAGGAAATGACAAATGAAACGCATAAACAATGACGCGCGTGCCGTAGTGAGGACGCGCATGTCATGGCAACATGAAGTTGGTTCAACTCTTTAAAATGTGGGATTTACATGCAATCCAACATTCATGACGAGAAATGTCAGCAAACTGGACTGACGTAGATATCAGGTAAGTTAGCTCGTCACTACCGCGCTGAAGCTGAGAACATTCAGCAGCATTAAAGAATATCGCGTCAGGTGCTCATTTCAGCTTATAATAAACAAAAATGCCCGCGCGTCATCCCAAACAAGATATATCGTTCAGCTCCTCAAAATGTGGGTTTTAAATGCATATTAACAATCACAATGAGAAATGTCTGAAAATTGAGCAGAGATCAGGGAGCTCGTCAAATATCCACTCTGAAGCTGAGATCATTCACCAGCATAGAACGCAGGGCTCTAGACTAACTTTTTGCACTGGTGCGCCTAACATTTTTTCTTAGGTGCACCAGCAGCACCAAAGTTAGGTGCACCCTAATTTTTGACCGCATCGGATTTATAGTTCACCCAAAAATGAAAATTCTGTCATAATTTACTCACTCTCATGTTGTTACAAACCTGTTTAAATGTCTTTGTTCTGGTGAACATGAATGAAAATATTTTGAGGAATGTTTGTAACCAAACCATTCATGAGCCCCATTCACTTCCATAGTATTATTTTTTCCTAGAAGTGAATGGGGCTCATGCTTGGTTTGGTTAATTTGGTTAAGAAACTTATACAGGTTTGTAACAAAATGAGGGAGAGTTAATGATGACAGAATTTTCATTTTTGGGTGAACTATAAATCTGATGCGGTCAAAAATTAGGGTGCACCTAACTTTTGTGCTGGTGCACCTAAGAATTCTTTTTAGAAAAAAAAAATCAAACAATCCCGGAAAAATCCAGGATGCATTTTCTGTGTATTTTCTGGAATGTCTGTGTGAAAAGGGCTTTAGAGACAATTTTACCTAAACAACATCAGTTTAATAAGTCTCAGAAGACATCATGTCACAACAGCGTCACACAGTGAGTGACACATCATCACATCTTACCTGAAAAAGTGTTGTCTGCGAATCGCAGAAGGAGACTGCTCTTCCCAACACCTGCAACAACATGCATGAAAAGAATGAGGAAATATTGAGCAGATATGATGCAGATGATTTTACCTGATAATAGCAACACACTCCAGGTCAATGTCACAGATGCATTTAACAGATATATTACCATGAAGTACAATCATTTTTACACAATTAATGTCTTATTTAAAGTCATTTCTAATTTTGTCTATATTATGATTGTATTGTATTCTATTATTATTGTGTGTTGTGTTATTAATTTAAAAAGGTGGCAAATTAATGGAGCTTAATAAAGCTTTCTAACCTACCAGATGAAATCATGACCGCATAACCGATGAACAGAAGCACTTCAACTAAGTGTTAAAGAAGCTGTCAATGTTTTTTCCATCACAAACCTAATTCTTAAATCATCACTATTCTGGATGTTTGCACCCTTTTGTGGCTGTGAAGCATCAATTCTGACAGAGGACACAACAGAAACCAGATTAATACTGAGAATGAAGCTAAATTTGCAGATGTGCTCAAGAAGCATCTCAAACAAAACTAGCTGGTACAAAAAAACTCCTTTTCTGTTGAATATGGCCGTACGGGTTGACATATTGAACTCGGCAAATGAAGATTGTTAGCTCTCAGACAGGAAGGCCGAGCAAAGCAAACATCCTTCTGACAACAGAAACCGCCAGCACGCAGGACAATATAATTCATATCATAGCGTTCAAACACACATTAACACACAATGTGGGAGGGTAAAACCTGTGTACCATTAACTAAAAGAGCAAAGACCACACATCAATAACATGTGACTGCAGGCCTGTGCAAACTTGTCTGCGTTTTAATTCTGCAGACAGACAATATCAAGCTTCATGTGCATCAAAAGAATTATGAAAAATTCAACAATTGTTCTCGGATATCTACGTATAAGGTGTGTGTGGCTTTATTAAGTGCAAAACTTATTCAGAGATGCTTAACATGTCAATTTACAACCCTAGGATTTGCCTTTAGAATGAAATGGTCTATTATTACCTTATTTGGAAGGGTCATGAATAATAATGTTGAGCTCTGCTCTGATTGGTATAAGTAGCTCTGTGTGTGCAAACAGACCTTATGTTTAAGTCTGTATCAGATGTAGATACAGAATTTGATGAATAATCAATTGTTTGGAGATTGTTAATGGATGTTTCTGAGTGGTAAGTTTGTGTTTTTTGCAGTACGTACTTGCAAAGCGTAACTGTTACGTCATTAGTAGAACTACAGCCTAAACGCTAGCATATAGCATTAACTTATTCGCCACCACTGACGAGTTTAAATTAGTTTTTAATCATCAATCCCCAATAACGCTTCCCTGAAGAGTCTTTACGATAATCTATATTTTCGCTATTATCCACCAGGTGGCGCTTTTACCCAACCTAAAAACTGAAGCGTCAAAACTTTGTATGTTTTGATCACCGTTAACCCTAACCCTGATCTCTAACAAAAGTTATTTACAAAATGCTTTTATTTCAACTTTTGGCTCAAATTTTGGTATTTTTCAAGAAGACCTTCCCATATTTGAGAGCTGATAAAATAGAACTAAGGAAGATAGGATTTTTCCCGTTTGCTTTGTTTATTAGTTTGAAAGCAGAGTTTCTGGTCTGTTGTTCTTTCATTTGATATAAAACTTTCTGGAAGGCATTTGTCAAACTTTTGTGAAAATCACAAAAAAATGGTGGAAGGCAGGATCCGAAATTAACACCCGCCAAGCGCCAAATGCGGGTAGATTTTCTGTTTGGCGACTAAATTCAAAAGGCTATCCGCCAAACTGGCGGGTGATTTTCATACCAAAAAAGTAATGCAATATAATGTGTATAAAGTCTCAGAAACAACTCATTTGTCAAACAGAAAATGAAATGAATGTATATGGTGACAAAAAAAGGCGTTTTATTATTCTGGCCGGTAAAAATATGCTTGGCTGGTGGATTTTTTCCCTCTACCAGTCCCCATGGCAGGTGAGCCAAAAAGTTAATTTCGGACCCTGGTGGCAGGCAACATTAAAAAACAAACGCTGGCGTAGAAAGGTTTATATTAGCATAGTGCTAACTCAGTAGCTAACTCACAACTTTGTTTTTATTATTGTAATAACATTGTACTTAATTTTATGTGTGATTTAATGTTGGGGAGTAAATCGCGACTGTAACGTCTGTTGAGATTGGTCTGTTTTCCAGCTGTCTTTTGCATGCACAAGGTTTACACATAAGAAGGAAACAATCATGTTTGAGGTTCACAATATGTCATTACTAGGGGTGTAACGGTACGCAAAAAAAAATTCACTGTTCGGTGTGTGCCACGGTTCGGTTCATTTTCAGTGCAGTATAGAGAAAATGTAAACATTAAACTGCAGGTTGTTTATTACTATAAACTTTTTTTAATAATTTGTTTACAATTTTTTTATTAAAAAATTCTTAAAATATAATAAATAAAATATATATAAAATAAAAAAGAATAATAAATAAAATACTGCCGCAAAGTTTTCCACCAAATAACATACTTTTTACATTATTTTATAACAGTAGGTAAATCTTTTCTTAACCTTCTCTTAAACTTTTTCAACTAAAACCTTGCACTAAACTAACAAATTCAATTCCTGAATACATTTATGAACTATGAGCCTACATTTTTGCCACCAAAATTTTTTTCTGTTTTGATTTAATTTGGATTTTTTTAAGTAGTCATGTACCATCTCTGTACAAAAGTAATTGTACTGATCTATGTGTAACTGGATAGCAAGCAACATGACTTATTATACACTCATATATTGAGATGAGTGAGTTGCATGCATAGCCATCTTTTATCTTTTGCATGTCTCTCCTAATTTTTGCTTGTGTTGCCAATGTAAGCTGTGACTTAAACTAACGAACCCCTCCGCAGCTGAGCAAGCCCGGGTTACAGCTCTTCTCTGTCCCGACTAACTGATCGCATTGTGACAATGATATGATTGACGTGAGGTGAAGATGAAAAATCTGATCATGCATTCCTTATTCTTCTCGTCACAGAAAGCGCGCCTCATGATTGCGTAGCAACGAAAGACGCGCAACCTCTCACGCACTTTTGAAAGAAAAAAAACAGCGCATTGATACGTTTAACATGCGCTTTTAGACGTGACACATAAGCGGCCCCGTAAACGTTTACATTAATAATCAAACGAATATACAACTAAGTAAATAAAAAATCTTTCTGCGGGCCGAATTATGTTATGTGTTTGACAGAAGACTTGCGCTGAACGTGGAGACTTCCGCCACTTAATACAATCGTGTGGAAACAAGAAAATTGACCTATGTCAATGACCCATGTGCACTGTGCCGAAAGCCCTGTACCTAAATGGTCCGGTACGAATACACGTACCGTTACACCCAGTCATTACCATGTACAAAACTGTTGTTATTCATCTATGCCGAGGTAAATACATTTTTACATTCTACGGTGCCTTTAATGTGCGTCACATTCTGAAAAACAGATTATTGTTTTTTTAATTTGGAAATGAATGTGCTCCTGTATAGCTCAGTGGTAAAGCATGGTGTAAGCAGCAGAAAGGGTCATAGGTTTGAATCCAACAAACACACACAGTGATAAAAAAATTTACACTAGTTTTGTAATGAACTGTAAGTCGCTTTGGACGCAAGCATCTGCCGAATGCATAAATGTAAATAAAAGACCATACAGTACAGAGCTCAATAAAACACTAGTCTACTGTAAGCATCAGTCACTGGTGTAGTGCTGTACTATAGTCATCACCACAGAGCTCACATTAAACATTAAAAAGCATACAAGCAGTCATTATTAATACTGCAATGTACAATATAAAGACAAATCTCAGTGAACTAGATAAGCAAATAAAATTAATAAGAAATTATTTATTCAGGTTCTCAGATTATAATCAGGTCATGACTTAAGTTTAATTTGATTACACCACAGTCCTGTTGAATGCTTTATTCTGATTGGTTGAGAAATGTTCCATTGGGTGTTGATTATTTTTTGTAAAATGCACAACTAACCCTATCAATATCTTAAAAAGAAACCCCAGAGCAATGTTTGAGGTAACTGTGGTATAAGTGGAATAATTGACTGTGTATAAGGAATAATTGATGACAGGCCTTTGAATTATAAGAAAATAATGCACAACCAAGGTGGTAATGCGGCACAACGCGAAGTGGGTGTGCATTATTTTCAAATAATTTAAAGGACTGGTCGGAGTCAATTATTCCACTTATACCACGGTTACCAGAAACATTGCTCTAGGGGATATTTTAAGACATTGATAGGTCAGGTCTGCGTTTTACAGAAAAACAACACCCGTGGAACATGTCTCTACTAATCAGAATAAAGCATTCAACAGCCGTGGTATAATTGAAAATAATGCAAACCCGTGGTATAATGACATTGCCACCTTGAGTGTGCATTATTTTGAAATAACTCAATGGCCCATCGTCAATTTTTCCTTAAATATATACACCATCAGCAGAATTCTGCTTTAATTATAAGATACAGAATTATTTTGACTTCTTAACACCATATGGAATCTAACAAAACCGCAAACGATTGTCATCTAAACATGGTAATGGTGTTGTTCAGACTTTTCTGCTTCACATAAAGGTGAAGAACTTAAACCACAAGAGCCACAAGCACCTACAGACAATAAAGAAAACTACTTCACAGACACAGAGCTGATAAAAAGACTATCAACAATTAAATTAGTTCTCCAAATGACTGTAAAAATACAAGAATAAAAGATTATAAACTGAAAACTTTTTTGTTATAGTATTAATTAAATTCAGCCACACATACCTATTAATAATTCACTCATTTTCTCGCCAGCTACAAATATTTAAATAGTATTTAATTAAATTATTAATAATGTTTATCATTTATACATAGAAACGAACTATAATCTTTCAGATAAACATCTGAAACTACAGTCTAGATAGATTTTAACATTATATCTCTGATCAAGCAATAAATAAAAATAAAATCTGAGCAATTTTCTTAAAGTAACTTGTAACAGGGTGACATTTGGTGGATGAATAAAATGCTTAAACGGTATGTTAAAGCAACACAATTTAGACTTGAAAAAGACTTTTATTTGAGTATTTAAATACTTTTTAAGGCCACTGTATGCATCTTTCTGCTTAAATTAATGTATTTACATACAATTTTTTTCTTTTAATATTAAACAAATCAATATTTGTACTGTAAGGCAAGACTAATGTAGGCTACAGCTGATCAGACGCTAGATCCGAGTAGCCCAGCCCAGCCCAACAAGCAGCCTAATGGCGGAAACAGCGACCGCCTTTCCGTTAAATAAAACCCGCGATCATTTTAATGCATTTAACTTTAATATCACACACGCGAACCGTCCAACCCCAGATCGCGAGGCCTCACCAGGGCCCGCTTCCCGTCTCGCGTCCGCGGCATTGCTTACCGCTGTCACCGATGATCAGCAGTTTGAAGAGGTGATCGTAGTCCCGGGCCATGCCGGTTGTCGGTGCCTCAAACCCCCGAGCCTTCGCTGCAATCTCACGGCGAATGCTTGGACAGGAACCCGTATGACGTCCCCGCCTGACAACAGCGGAGAAGATCACCCGGTATATCCCAAAAGCAGCGGATTTCTCGTCGGGGTTCGGTTGTGTCAGCGGTCGTCAGTCAGTCACTCGCTTGCAGCCGGAAACGGCGCTTCCTCCTGTGCTGCGCCCAGCGTTGCCGCTGACCAATCAGAGCGCGTCCGGTGCTGCCGCTGAACAATCAGAGCGCATTCTTCGCTGCTGTTGACCAATCAGAGCGCATCCAGAGAAGCAGCCGACCAATCAGAGCATTCAGAGAGCAGTACAATGTAACAGCGTCAACTAGCCCGCGATACAAATAGATGAAAGGATACAGTGGTGTGTCTAAATGGGTCAATGTTTTTGTGATGATTTATGCTCAAATATATATTACGAAACAATTTAAACATAAAATTAATGTTTTGTAGGCTACACTTTCTATGACAAATGTGTCTTAAAGTTCTTTAAAAAAATATATTTCATGGTTTTGTTGAAAGGCTTAAAATCACATTTTTTATTAATGGGGTAGCTGTCCAGATCGCAGTTAAGAAAAAAAAAACTAATTTTCAGGGGAACATCTTATAAGAAAAAGATTGGACAAAAATCTTTTTTAAATAGTTAAAAGTAGTAAAGCAGTTTCAGTTTTGTTTTCGATTAATAAAACATTTTAAAAATCGTGTCTGTGCCGTTTTGTGTTTATATGGCGCAAAGAAAATGACATCACAATAGTCTAGTCTGTTAAAACGATCAGATAATTTAATAAGGTTATTAATAGTTAATTAATAATGTCAAAGATAAAATCCCAAGAAAACGCTTTATGATTCAAAAATACCTATAGTCATTTTACGAACAACACACATCTTATGTTACTTTAAACACAACTTGTGTTTTCACTTTTATTTATTTTAGCACAAAATGACACATAATTTCCATAATATCCTTTTTTAGAGTGCTTTTTTGTACATTTTAGACACCTTAACACCCACATCAATCACCTAATAAAATAACACCTAAAACTTGCAAATGCATGTAAACAAACTTAAAGCTGTTTTTTATAGATTTATATATAACAATCTTGTGTATATAAATGAGGATTTTTTTTAGTGCATTATCAGTTTTCATTTATTGTTGCCATACTTCTTAGATTTTTAAAGGGGGACATTTCACAAGACTTTTTAACATTGTCAAATAAATAATAATAACAAATAATAACATATGTGAAGTTTTAGCTTAAAATACCATGTAGATAATTTATTAGAACATGTTAAAATTGCCACTTTTTAGGTGTGAGCAAAAATGTGACGTTATGGGTGTGTCCTTAACATGCAAACGAGCCAATATCTGCACTAAATGATAGTGTTGTGGTTGGATAGTGCAGATTATGAGGTGGCATTATCCCCTTCTGACATCACAGAGGGAGCCAAATTTCAATTAACTATTTTTTAACATGTTTGCAGAGAATGGTTTACCAAAACTAAGTTACTGGGTTGATCTTTTACACATTTTCTAGGTTGATAGAAGCCCTGGCGGCCCAATTATAGCACCTAAACATGGAAAAAGTCAGATTTTCATTAAATGTCCCCTTTAAATATTGGCAAATACTTAAATGGACGCAGCGTCCAAAACTGCTTACTTCTATACTATGTAGTAGGCAAAAAGCACTACTATATATTATGGAAGGACGCAGTTAGAGTCTCATAAATGCCACCTGTGGTGGGTTTAAGGGTAACACACTGGGTGCTGCGTCAGACCTCAGTGAAGCATTTCACAAGACTTTTTTAAGATGTAAAATAAATCTTTGGTGTCCCCAGAGTACATATGTGAAGTTTAAGGGTTAAAATACCATATAGATAATTTATTATAACATATTAAAATTTCCCTTTTTGTAGGTGTGAGCAAAAATGTGCCATTTTTGGGTGTGTCCTTTAAAATGCAAATGAGCTGATCTCTGCACTAAATGGCAGTGCCATGGTTGGATAGTGCAGATTAAGGGGCGGTATTATCCCCTTTAGACATGATCACAAGGGGAGCCAAATGATAATGACATATTTTTTCACATGCTTGCAGAGAATGATTTACTAAAACTTAGTTTCTAGGTTGATAGAAGCACTGGGGACCCAATTATAGCACTTAAACATGGAAAAAATAATATTTTGATAATATGTCGTCTTTAAACAAATGTCAAAGAAAAACATTAAAATATCCACAGGAGAAAATCTGATGCAAACTCAGTATGTCATAAAGGCACACTATTATTATTATTATTATAGAGCTAAAGTCCAGCAGTCCTAAAAGTCCTCATACAGGTGGCGTAGCATCTTTGTCTGTGCTTGTCTTTATTAAGAGTGCGACTAATCATTTACTTTTTTAATTTTTGATTTGTTATTTACTTTTACGTACATTAACTGTCAAGGGTTTTAACACACCTGTGATACTCAAACAATTTGTATGATGACTAAATGATGATTAAATGTGTCCAAACCTTTGACAAATAGTTTATCTCCATACAAAGTTCATTAAAAAGCATCATGGACGGTGAAACTTCTGGATCGATTAATTCTGGTAAAGTTTTAAAGATGTTTATCTCAAAAAAAATATTTCTCATTAAATCAAACCGTTTATTAAACCAATGTTTCATTTTGTTTTATTCATACAACCATTATTAGTGGACACAGCGCTAACTGAAGAAATATCAGCATCACATCCCATTAAAGGATCACACGTCTCATAGCCAAACGCAGCTCAGCATCAAAATAAAATCATACAGGGTCATTTAATCTATATCAGTGTTTGAAAAGAATTGGCACAAATTAATACTTTCAATTTAAAAGAAAAAAACAATTGAAGAAATTATCAGCCAAAAAATTACTACTTTAGATCATTTAAGGGGTTCAGCACAATAAATACTTTTTTAGGCTTTTCTCATGGTGTAAATTACGTGAACAAAGCTTGCGTTGAGGAGGGGACTGTGTGTGAATAACTGACAGACGCAGGTCACTGATATATCAAGCAGAATCGCTCGCTCTTTGAGATCACCAGGGATTGAAGTTTCCAGATCCAGAAAAGGACAAATGCTGTCAATCATGTGAGGATCGTGTCATCGATCTCCTCATTGGAGTCGGGAAGGCCAGAGATCTTCTTCAAAGATCGTCTGTAACACTCTGACAGAAGCTCATTACTGGCGGAGTCTAAGATCGTGCTGATGCTCTGAAACAAATAAACACATACGGATGTTCATATCGCTCACAGATGTCCTTCATTGACATGCAAAAAAAGTAAATTTATCTGCCTTTGCCCATTAGACAGGCTATTTATTGTGTTTATTTAAATCATATCTTAAAGCACATTTTTTTCTTGGTCTTTGAAACCTGATGTTGACATTTTGTTTAATTTGATCTTATTTTTTATATTGTTTTACTATGTATTGATTTTATTAATTTGGTAAACTTTGTTTGCTTTAAAGCATACAATTCTTTACATATTTTCTTTTTTTGCATTTTTGTGTGAATCCCATCTTTGCTTTAAATATTTTGACCAATTAAATTACCATTAAAAAATCATATTTTAGATAAAATGCACATTTATGTCACGTCCCCACCATTTCACTCAGTCCTGTTAGCAAAATCTAGAAAGTCACATTTTCAAGAGGAAGTTACATCATCTGGATCTTCTGAAGGCCATGTGAAGATCAAGTGTCATTTTCTTTTCTGTATATTTTATGATATTGATGCTATGACTGTGAATGCCAATCTTAAAGGAATAGTCAATTTTCTTAAAAGAAAAATCCAGATAATTTACTCACCACCATGTCATCCAAAATGTTGGTGTCTTTCTTTGTTCAGTCGAGAAGAAATTATGTTTTTTTGAGGAAAACATTGCAGGATTTTTCTCATTTTAATGGACTTTAATAGAGCCCAACATTTAAACAGTTTTTTTCAGCAGAGTTTCAAAGGACTCTAAACGATCCCAAACGAGGCATAAGGGTCTCATGTAAAGAAACGATTGTCATTTTTGTCAAGAAAAATAAAAAATATGCACTTTTAAACCACAACTTTTCGTTTAGGTCCGGTCCAGCGTGACCTAACGTAAATGCGTAGTGACGTAGGGAGGTCACGTGTTACATATATAAAACGCACATTTGCGGACCATTGTAAACAATAAACTGACACAAATACATTAATTAGTATCAGTTGACATACAACAACGTAGGAACGGTCCTCTTTCAACACACTTGTAAACACTGGGGCGGAGTTTCGCGTTCGTCCTCTGTGACCTCTTGACGTCATGACGTATTGCGTGGGGTCACGCTGCTGCATCACGACCGTTTCTAGACGAGAAGCTGTGGTTTAAAAGTGCATATTTTTTATTTTTCTTGTCAAAAATGACAATCGTTTCGCTAGATAAGACCCTTATGCCTCGTTTGGGTTTGTTTAGAGTCCTTTGAAACTCCGTTGAAAAAAACTGTTACGTGTTGAGTTAAGTATTAAATGTTGGGCTCTATTAAAGTCCATTAAATTCTGCAATGTTTTCCTCAAAAAAAAATTTCTTCTCGACTGAACAAAGAAAGACATCAACATTTCGAATGACATGGTGGTGAGTACATTATCTGGATTTTTCTTTTAAGAAAATGGACTATTCCTTAATGTTCTGTCCTGTAACCAATATTATTTCTTTGATGTTATAATCTATCTATATTTGTTGATGTTATTATTTTAAATTAAAAAAAAAAAATTGGTATATCACAAGAATTTGCTCAGTGTCTTAATGCCATTATCATGCAGCTTTATTTCACCTATTTGCTAAATCTATGCTTACAACATGCAAATGACACCAATTTAGTGGAATGGCCCATGTGTCAAAACAGAAAATGCTTACACAACCCAAAAAAGTGCTTTTTTGATCCTCACCTGCATGCCGCTTTCTCCCTGGCGCAGTCGCAGTAAACTGACAAGCGTGTGTTCGCTTTGGGCTCGGACGCTGGTGTTCTTGTCTTTGGTGTTGTCCAGCAATGCTTTGATGACCGGTTTCACCAGATTGGGTTCTAGAGAGGGAGTCTCCGCCTCCTTAAACACCCACCACAGGACGCGCTCCGTCACCAGACGAATATCACTGGACTGGTTCTGCAGACACTGTGGGAGGAGAAACGATACAAAGGTCACACTCACAAACATCTGATGTGAGTTTAAACAACTTTTACATTTGTAACTTTTTTGAAGCAAAATACTATGCAGTATACACATTTTAGTGTGGCATGTATTGAAAATCTCATGCACCAAATGTGCAATACTTAAATAAAGTATCGCACAATGTACATGCCATTTTGAGTATGACAAAATTGTCAATAATGTTTATCATTGCATCATTTTTCAATGCTTTTTTTAATAAGCACTATGTTTTGCACACTATGCAGTGCATTTCATTGCAATTTAACCTCACCTTTACAAACTGTGTGACGATACGAGGTGAAACACTTTCTCCTCCTTCTGAGCATAGCTGATGCTTCATCATGTAACCCATGGCCCTGATGCCACTGCATGCGATGGGAATCTAAAGGAGAGATCATACCCAACATTAATTAAAGAGCACATGAACAGTAGACAATAAAGATGTGCATGCACACAATAATATGGATTTTTTTCCAGAAAACTAGATTCAAGCACTTTCAATGACCTGTATCTATGCATATGTGTATTTTCAAAAATTGATTTTTTTCCCCCCAGATTCACAAACTTTCAAGGAGTCGTGGGAACACTGGGCAGTCAACAGATCAGGCTGTGAGATGAATTGTCTCTTACTCGATCAGCAGTAGCGCTTGATAACACAGCCTCCAGTACAGCAGATCTGTATTCCTCCGAACACAGCTGACCAGGAGCAGACTTCACTGTGATAGCCAGAGCCAAACTCCGGCCGTGACGGACCATCCAGTCCACACCAGACACATCCGCTGTACAGAGAGAGAGATGTTTAGTGTGAGATATAGAAATAAGTAATGTGGAGGATATGAACTATTTAAAGTTCTGCAATGTTATGAATTTTGTTCTGCTTTTTTTAAAGCACATGCTAAATGTGTGTGATCTTACCAAGAAGATGCTGCTGTAAAACACTCCTGAGTTCTTCGTCTGAAAGAAACGCACACAGCTCGCCAACGCACCCTGCAGAGGCCATCCGTGTGGCATCCTACACAAAAAGTGCACACACACATAAAAGCCAGGTGAGGCTCCAGTGACACACTAACATGACCACATCCTGTGCTACATCACTGCTCAAAGACAAACAGCATTCAGACGGTCATGAGAATGCAGACAACAAACAGAAACTCATCAACCAACATAATGCCAATATTTACATACGTGATACGTTAAATTAAATTCAAGTTAATCTATTTCAATGCATCTACGACACTGAATATAACCAGGGGTGGAGACAGTGTGGTTAAAAGTTTAGAATCCGGGCACATTTTTGGACCAATAATATATAAATTTTATGCTTGAATTCACACCTTTGAATTCAACTATTAACTCGTTCCCTGCCATTGACGAGTTATCCCTGTTTTTACAACAATCCATACTTCAGTTATTATCCACCAGGTGGCACTCTTACCCAACTTATAAAACACTAAAGCATCCACTAAAGCGGCGCGGTCACACTTTCTGTGTGGTTTTAGATGCGAAATGCAAATCAATTGAGCAAATTGCAGATGAAATTTAGCTCTGTAGCTAACATAATAGACACCTATGTGCATGTTTATTGTAGCACTTCCATCCTTGTAACAACAAGTTAGGTTTTAGAGGTCCTGTTCTTCCTGTGTTTTTGAAGCTTTGATTGTGTTTACAGTGCGCATATAACACGTGTTTATGTTTCACGTGTAAAAACGTGGTATTTTTCACACAATTTACTTATCTGTATACCGCTGCTTTCACTGTCCTAAAAACGGGCTGATGTCTTCCTTGTCCTATGAAGTCCCTCCTTCAGAAATATGTATTGAGTTATGATCGTGTCGTTTGTTTAGTGTGTTGCGATTCGACAGCAGTTTGGCTTAGCAGAGCCGTAGCTGGTGACTGACGTTTTCCTGTGGGCGGAGTTTAGTCAAAAACTCTTATATTGACGTCATTCAGCTGGAAAGATGAGGGGTGCAGTTCAAACTGGCCGTTCGCTGTAGGCTTTGAAAGGGGAATTCTGTTCAAGAAAATATATCGCCTGACAGTGAACTTAGTAGGTATTATTTATGCTCTTACAGCAACATAACAAACTAACTAAAGTTTAAAAAAATGGTATCAGGAAGAACGTGACCTTTAATGTTTAATGCTGAAAACGCATTCTGATGATGTACTGGTGGTGCAGATTGATACTTTTTCGCAACCTTGAGTGACCCAAGAGAGAATATCTTGAGTCATTGATCCGCACCCAATCCAGCGGGTCATCACTGATATCAGTTGCCTCCCCTTGTCTGCACTTTGTACTGCAAAGTTTTGTTACAGGTGAAAGAGACATGAGATATGGGCTTCTGGCCTGTGTTCATGTGTTTTAAAAGATGTGTGGTTTTGGGTGACGACTTGAATGATGTGATTTCAATGCTAGTAGGCTAAAGTTAGCATTTTTCTAAATCGCCCACTCTACCATTAACTTGGTTGAGCTTTTAAAGCGAATGAACCGGACCAATGAGCATGTGCAGCATATGCAAAAACATCACCACCTGTTGCTGAATTCATGGCCAGACAAAATGCCAGCACAACCTATGTCTGGTTAACTAACTGTAATAAACTGTCAGTAGTACCTCGTCATGTCCCAGCATGCCTAGCAGTGTACTGATGATGTTTTTCTTAATGCTGGGGTCAACCTTTGACCCTGCACCCTGGATGACGAACCGCAAGGCTTGCAACATGGTTTCCCTGCAGCAAAAACAAACATACGGTGAACATCCTGAACATTTTTAATATAGTATGCACCTGTAAATATTATTATATTTTCTGCCTATTTAGTTTATCTGATTTTGGTGTTATATTATGTGAAGTGTATAGAAAAACGTCCGTGGCATCTGGGTGATTATAGCAAAATTAGACTTATGAGGTGTCATGAAACTTTTTGATAAATTAATATATTAATTTATTATTTAAATTTTGCACATGATTTCAAATGACATCATATAAACCAATTTTGTTTTTTTTTCCACATTTAAGGGGAACATTTTCATTACCGCAACGTGTGCATGACTGGATTTGGGTTCTTTGACATGGAAAATTTATAAGTCAAAAATCAAAAAAATCAAAAGCTTCATTGCATGTCATACTATAAACATTTACAGTAAAGAAACATGTGCTATTTGGTGATCATTGGTAAATGTAGAGACAATAATAAGGAATATAAATGTGTCCAAAACCAATTTTCTCATCCTCCACAACAACTTTCAATCATTGCCCTCAAGGAACTAACTTAAAAAAATATATATTTGGAAGGGACATAATTGACTGTGAAACTCAAGATGGCTACCAGGTAAACAGTTCTTATTTTTTCTCTCCAGATTAAAGTTGAAATTTTGTTTGTAATAGTAACTTTTTAGTTCTCATTACCGAAACATGAGTTTGTAAATGCATAAATGATAATTTTTGATAATGATAATCAAAAAAATGTAAATAATTCTATAGGAAATATTTTTTAAATCCTCTAAAAATAATGATTATAGTAAATTCAGACCTTAATCTTATGTGTGCAAAAAAATGGCTTCAAGGGCTTTAAAAAAATAAATAAATGCTGGACACCTTCTAAATCTGGATTTCGTGAGAATCACCCATCTGTTGCTGCTAAATATAAAGATGATTTCGAACACTGATGGCAAAATTTTATCCATCTTCCTTAATAACACATTTTAATACTTAAATGGCAGGAAAAAGTATGTGAACCTTTTGAAATGTCATAGTTTTCTGAATAATTATGTCATAAAATGTGATCTGATCTTCAAGAGTATTGCCAAAATAATGTCTCTAAAAATAATAACACAAATAAATCCTGATATTTTTGATTATATCTCAAAACACCCAGTCTGCAAACTAAAGATAACTACCTGACTCCTGAGTCCTCTGCAGTGCGTATGGCCGTCAGCTGCTCGGTGAACAACGGATCTACTTTAGCGTGTATAGAAACCAGCTGACCCAGGGCTTCGGCCGCCCGGAGCCGTACGGCCCGACTGGAGTCCTGGAGCGCCTTCAGGAAGGTGGTCTGGAGCTGTGGCAGGAACGGCTTCAGAGCGATGCCCACCTTGGCCAACAATAAAGTGAGTGTTTCGAGCAGAGCCGTCTTCACGTTCCAGGCGAAACGGTCTCCTAGGATACGGATGAGAGGTCCGGTGATGTTGACCACGGAGGGGCGGAGCGCCTCCGCTGATGTCAGTTTAATGACTCCTCCCAATGCACGGGCCGCCTCCTCCTTTTGCTCTGGACTTCCTGTCAACACACCTTCTCTCAACACAGGGAGAATACATGTGACACCCTGAGAGAGAGAGAGCGAGCAAAACAGTTTACTAAGTGCGTACTAATTTCATCCAATTAATTTGATGCATTTAGATGTGTTGACCCCTGCTCTGTGTTTTGACTCTGTAAGCGATGCTCACCTTTTTAGGCAGACAGAAGCCGGGTAAGTGTTGACCTTTGACCTCAGCAGCAGCTGAGCGGATGTCTCTGTGCAAGTCATCGATCAGGGCCAGCTGGCTGCCTGCATCCAGTTTCTACATAAACACATAAATGCACTTAAAATTAAAATAAAACCCACAAAACACAAAAACTTGTAGCTGTCAATCAAAGCCAGATGTTATCCTACGCATACTCTTCATAATCAATAACGTGAAGGATCTCAAACCTTGGTGATGGCGTTGATGGTGTCCCAGCTCTGGATCAGCACTTCTGTATTCGTGTCGTTCATGAGCCGCATGAGGCCGGACAGCAGGGTGCGCGTGTGAGCGCTGTAGTCCAGGCGAGTCCGAGAGAAGTAGCCGTTGAGTATGGTGACGGACGCTTGCCTCAGCCCTGCGTCAGTTCCTCGCGTGGCTTCCAGAAGGTCTTCGATGACGATTCTCTGACCGACTTCATCCTCCACAGATAGAACGACGGTCTGACAGTTACTGAGCTCCTGTGGAGGGAACACAAAGTGTCAGAAACAGATGACTCATGGGTGGCGATCGAGTGGAAATGATGATTGACAGGTGTCAGGTTTACCTGCAGGCATTCTTCTGTGCCCAGCTTCTCTTTGAGGGAGGACAGGAGCGCAGGCAGAATCACCCCAAGATGACGCGTCAGGGCGTCTCCCGCCACCGCAGAGAGGAAGGCCAGAACACGCGTGTTTACGGGAGGAGCGGTTAGCTGTAGAGGAGAGAAAAATGTACATACAAAAGTTTTTACATTATATATTTTTTGCTTTGGTTAGTTCCCATTTTCCACCCCCATCTAGTGAGGTTGGCTGTTTTACAGACGCTCAAAAGGTTTGTTCCTATTTAAAGGGCACCTATTATAGTATGGACATAAATGTGTGTTGGCAATGTGTGACCACAACAACCCTACAATGAAAAAAAACCCACCTACTCTATCATTTTTAATCCCCATTAAACCAAAGCAGTCTCAATAGACAAGCCATTTTGATTCTCTTGTTAAAAACACACTATGCAGTTATTTTATTAAAAACGGAAAATGCATAGAGCGCCTTTAATGTGACATCACATTGATAAAGCCCCACCCACAGCCAATGACTGACAGTCCTGCATTGCCGTAGTTTCCACCCTCAGCAAGTTGTATGTTGTCCAATATATCTCATATCATAGTCCAAGACTGTATTTACAGGAATCAGCTCTATTTTAAGTGAAAACGCTCACTGTCTCTTTTGTTAAGGGAGTGAGGAGCAGCAGCAGCTCATTTGCATTTAAAGGTACAGACACATTTTTGTTACCACCCAAATAGGGGCATTTTGGACATGCTATAATAAATATTAAGTGGGGTATTTTGAGCTGAAACTTCACAGACATATTTTGGGCACATATCATAGGTGCCCTTTAAATAGGTAGTTATGGGTCACAATAAGCTGCGATGCTCACCTGTCGCTAGTTAAAAAACAAAAACAAACTCACCTTAGGCACCAGGTAAGGCAGAACTGAGCGACTCTTAACGGCCATGACCTGCTTGAGTCCGTCCAGTGCAAACTCTGATGTCTCTTCATCTTCCTACAATCAACATACATTTACATCAACACCATCATCATCATCTTTAGACTGCAAATAATGTATCCTACAAAATCCCAGATGGAGGGAAACTAACAATAGCTGTGTTTCCATTGCAGATATGCGCAAATCTTTAGCATTATTTTCTATAAATAAATAATTGTCAAATCGTAATTGTTTGAGCTCATTGCAATGATTTCAGATCACCGCAATGATTGCACATCTCTTCAAAAAACACAAGGGGGAGCTGCAGCGCCTGTATAAATAAGACGTTGTATCAGATGGTGCTCCTTAACTGACAGTGTAAATGCAATACACGGCAAAGCCATTTAATACAGTGGAAAAAACTGCATTTAAAGAAATGCGTCACAACTTTGATAAGTAGTATAAACTGCCAGGTAAAACATACATTTCCAAAACAGCAATTCCAAATTCAGGGAAGTGAAGGATGCTATTCTTAAGCATATGTAAGGAATTGTGGTCCAGTACTATTATGACCTTAGTAGGATTGGCTACTATTTAAGAACTGTTTTGGTATAGTCAGTAAATTTTTATTGCATTTTTATTTTCAGTTATTTTTATTTATCTATATTGTGTTTATTTCTTATGAAGAATTTTCAGTTTTTGAAAGATATATTCATGCAATTAATATTTAATATCCGGTAAACCTGGCAAAAGATTTAGTTTAAATAATCACAACAATATGTGAAAATCATTTCATGAACAAACAAAAGAAAATGTTTGAGAATTAAAAGTCAAAGCAATAAAACAGACAATTTATTGTTATAAATCGCTAAAATTAACGTCAGCCAAAATTTTATAATCATGACAGCCCTATAGTACATAATTTTAAATCAAGAGATGTATGAGTGTTATCTAAATAAAATATTGGCAAGGAAAGCCTCTTATACTTGGGAGCAGACACGTAATGGTGTGTTTATATTAGGGATGCTAAACAATTAATCGCAATTAATCGTTAGCAGAATAAAAGTTTTTGTTTACATCACATATGTGTGTAAACTGTGTATAATAAATATGTATATATATATAAATATGAACACATTCATGTATAATTTTAAGAAAAAAAATGTATATATTAAGTATGTATATTTATATATAATATAAATTATACATAAATATACAAATGTATATACACATGTAAACGTTTCTAAAACATATACATGCATGTGTGTACATTTATTTATACAAAGTTATTATACACAGTTCACACACACACATATGATGTTAACAAAAACTTTTATTCTGCTAACGATTAATCGCGATTAATCGTTAAGCATCCCTAGTTTATATTGGGTTTTAGTACATACTGCATTATCTACAAACAATAATTATGTGACTAACTTGCATCAGGTGACCTGAAAATGCAAATAAATAGTTTTTATTGCAGTTTTGCTTAATATTTTTTTTTCCGAATTGCCTGAGAAACCACCTCATGCAAGCGTAAAACTTTAATGCGATATATGTGAGATTTTGCGAAATTGATGCATTTCCATTGGCTGTATTTTCAACCCATTTGCGCAATTTAATGGTTAATGGAAACGTAGCTAGTGAAGTATCTGAATATTGCGGGATCACTAATAAAAATGCAACTAAGATGGTACCAGTTGCTTGAGCAGCGCAGGCAAGATGTCATCGAGCGCTTGGTGACCGATAGTCGTGTGAAGCTGCTCGAAGGTTTTGGCGGCCGCTTCTCGAACCTCCTCCAGAGGATCACACAGAGCTTTGCGCACGGTGGGGACCAGAGACTCAGAAAACACCAGAACCTGACACACAGACACAAAATGTCAGATCACCACAAATCACCTGACCTTTATTTTATCTTCCACATCGCTGCATGACTCACTGCGTCTCTGCTAGTGGACTTCATGATCTCACTCAGGCCGATACACACGCCCTGTCTCTCGTCGCTCTTGTCCGAACGTAAACCCTCCTCCAGGATGGGAATGATCTCAGGCAAAATTTTCTCGCCCAGCTTTCTCACCAGATCACCCAACGTACGAGCAGCGATCTAGAGAAGAAAAACACAAATGGTCACACAGAAAACATTTTCATCTTCCGTTCATCCACAAAACCGGGCGATTCAATGAGACATGGACATTAAAGAGATGTGTATCTGTGTACCGTTCTTTTGTCTGGACACGTGGAGGCCAGGAACCCCAGCAGAAGTGTGAAAAGGGTTGGCAAGATTTCTCTCAGAGTGCGGGGTGTGTTTGTCACCACAATCTTCCATACGTGAAGAGACGCCTGTCTCACCACCAGCTGCGTGTCTGAGCGGCCCATGTAGAGTCCAGAAAGTACACGGTTGCGTCTTTCAGGGCCCAGGGCTCCAATAATGGCCTAAAGATATTCATCAAAGTATATTTATATACAGTTCCACTTCACGAAAACAGGAAGTGAGAGATATTTCTTCTTCTAAAGATAGCGGTGCTGTCAGACCCTGTCTCTGAGGTCTTGACAGCAGGGTGAATGATGTCACTCTAGTGCGTTTCAAAAACACATTATTCGGTACCTTGTTGGACTGGGCTGTGCCAAAATTGTCATCCTCTGATGCAGTCTCGGTTGTCATCTTTCCCGTTACCCCGGAGATGTGGAACAGCAGGTCTCCTAGCAACTGCACCGAGCTGAATCTAAAAGAACACAAGTAGCATCAACATCCATCACTATGACAACCAAAGATGAAGAGGGTCTTAACTTATGATCTGATGGGGGACACTTATAAAAGCCGTGTGTGTGTGCAAAATACCTGATTCTCCACAGGTCATCAAACAGACCCTGTTCCAGCTCTGGGAGCAGGAGGGCGATGGCGGTCTCAGCATACATGCTGATGATGCGTTGACCTGCACGCAGGGCTGTGTCTCTGACATACTCGTTCTCATCGGCCAGAGCCTGCAAATCGAGCGAGGGATAAGAATCCATCTTGAGCTTAAATTCTCAAGCAATAAAAGATCATTAGAAAGCGATGAAGCGTCTCACCTTCAGGATACAGGGAATGATGGGACCCACATACGGAGTGAATTTTTCTCCGAAGGTGAGCGGGAGGTAGATGAACATCATGATGTATCCGTCTCTGACGTGAGACGCGATGTCGATCTTACTGGCTGTCTGCACCACGTCAGGCATGAGTTTATCGAGTTTCTCCACACCGAGGGCAGCCATGACCTCGGCCAGACCTAAAACACACAGAGACATCAGCAAAGAACAAAAATACCTGCATAAAGTAACGCTTTAAATCATGATTTTAGGTGCCGATTATTTTGTAATAAATAATTTTTCAGAGCCTGAGGACGTAAGCAGAAAAAATAAGATGTTTTAAGAAATATTATTTTCTTTTCTAGCAAAACAAGCATAATTTTCACTACAAAAAAGTACTTTTAAACCACAACTTCTCGTCTTGCACTAGGCACGTGACGTGCCAGCGTGACCTTATGCATTACGTAAACACCTTGAAAGGTCACGCATGACGTACGCGAAACTACCGCTGCAGTGCTTACGAGTGTGGAAAAAAGGACCGATCAGATGTAGATGGATACAAATGAATGTCTTTGTGTCAGTTTATGGTTTAAAATGGTCCACAATTGGGTGATTCTCACGAAATTAGACTAATGAGGTGTCATGAAACATTTTGATAAGTAAATGCATAGTAAGAGTATTAAAATAAGAAGCATACAAATACAAACATCTCTTCATGTATTATTTTGCACATGATTTCAAATGACATCATACAAACCAATTTTGTTGTTTTTTCCACATTTAGAGGGAAAATTTTCATTACCACAACGTGTCCATGACTGGATTTGGTTTCTTTGACATGGAAATATTTATAATTAAAAAATCTAAAAAATTCAAAGCTTCAGTGCCTGTTATACTATAAACATTTACAGTGAAGAAACATGTGGTATTTGGTGATCATTGGTAAATGTAGAGACAATAATAAGGAATATAAATGTGTCCAAGACCAATTTTCTCATCCTCCACAACAATTTTCAGTCATTATTTAACCACTCAAGGAACTAACATTCTCAAAATAAATTTGTTGCAAGGGACATTATTGACTGTGACGCTCAAGATGGCTACCAGGTAAGCAGTTCTTATTTTTTCTCTCCAGATAAAACTTGATATTTTGTTTGTCATACTACCTAGACAACTAGTTCTCATTACCGAAACATAAGTTTGTAAATGCATATATTTAATGTAATATCATGTTGCAATAATGATAATTTTTGACAATGATATTCTAAAAAAATTTTATAAATCTATAAGAAATATTTTTTAAATGCTCTAAAAATAATGATTATAGTAAGTTCAGACCTTAATCGTATATGTGCAAAAAAAAACAATGGCTTTAAGGGCTTTTTAAAAAATCTGATGCTGGACACCTTCTAAGTCTGGATTTCGTGAGAATCACCCAATTGTGAGTTGCACATATGTAACATGTTAAAGGAACAGTATGTAAGAAATTTATATCAATTAATCATTAAATGGCCCTGAAATGTCACTAGACATTAAGAAATCCTTTTCATTTCAAATACTTATATCACTGACAACAGCAGTCCGGCCAGGATATTGTCATTTAAAAAGTGGAGTTGCAGCCCTCAACTGATGTTTATGTTGTCGTTTGGTATATTGGCCACCAGCTGTGTGATTGCAGCACCAGTTTCAGCCACACGTTTTGTGATTGCAATACCAGTTTTGGCCACAATCCTACATACTGTTCCTTTAATTTTGAAGCTGCATTGAAACTGTAAACTGTTGAGGTCCACTAAAGTCCACTAGATGGAGAAAAATCCTGGAATGATTTCCTCAAAATAAAAAAAATAAAAATCTTTTAAAATGAACGTGATTTCCAGTAAGGGAACATGGGGACCATCGATCCTCAATGGTTTTTGCGTTGCATTGTGGGAAATTTTAGGGAACGAACATTCCAGTACACCGGAAGGATTCTGAGGTTGAGACAGCCCTTAAAATGTCCGACTCCCTTATCAGTGCCCTTACTACTGAAAAAGGGAGCTGATTGAGACACACCCAAAGAAAAACATTCTTGAATGACATGGGGTGAATTAACAAAATTATTTTCTAAAAAGTGGAATAATCCTTTAAGGTAAATTAATTACAGGAAGATGTGAGGTAAATATAAATTAACACCGGTAAGCACTTTAATATAATTTTAAATACTGTAAATGTAAACAAACATCTGCTAAATTAACATCTGAGCTGCAGCGCTCTGCTGCCCTCTGTTGGTTCAACGCAGCAAAATTTGGGTCGTTCTCACCTTGAGCAGCACCAGAGCGGTCCACAGAGCTCTGTTCTGAAGCCAGCGTCTCCATGAGCCACGGCAGCAGGTCCTCAAAGCTTGATTCTCCCATACCCTTCACCATGGCACCCAGAGCTTTAGCAGAGACGGTTCGTACCTGCGGATCAGGGACAGATGAGACGTGACACGCTACAGATTCAGCTCGTGTCATTTAAAAACGATCTCTCACATCATCCAAATATATATATTTAAAACTCACTCCCCCAGCCCACCCTGAGCATATACTGAAACTAAATGACAAAATTGGCTCATTGTGAAGCAACAAAAACATAAGCTGTGAATTTGACGGTTAACTAAAGTTGTAAATGGACTTCAGGAAGGCTATGCAGTAAAAGACTAAAACACAGGCCTTTATAAAACGCCAGATTTTTGTACCTCAGGCACAGGATCCAACAGGGAACTTTTCAGTCCTGGAATCACAGCTGGCAGATATGGAGACAAATCCTTGAATAAAACACAACACAAAGATACAGATAATTAAGATTTACACATTCAAATGTGTATTTTTAACTAGTAACTTTTTAAGCTTATTTCACACCTTCTGGTCAGTGAGTGAGTACATGTTTCCTATGATCTGGGCGGCCATCTTGCGCGTGTCGGTGGAGCGGTCTTGGAAAGCTCTCTGAACGATGGGCATGATCAGAGCAAGTGATGGAGCGTCAATGAAGTGCACAAACTTTGTGTCCAGAAGTGTTTGCAGGCAGTGATGCGTCCTATGAGATGGATCGGTCAGAGCATCCAGCAGAACGGGGGTGATCGCTGCACGATGCACAAAAACACCAATTTAGTGTCATTGAAAACTAACAGAAGATTATATAAGACGTAATATAAAACGAATAGCTCGTGCATACCAAGGATCTCAGGGTTGCGAATGACTGAGCCGATTTGTCGGAGAGCCTGCTGACCGGCTTTCTGGACCTTCACGTGTGAGTCAGTCAAAACCTCCGTCAGTTTGGGTACGATGTTCGGCAGACAGGAGGACAACTGCTTAGGAGCGCAATAAGCCATCGCACCCAATAACTCCACAGAGCCTATGGAGAAAATTTTTTTAAGTCAACAAATAACAATATGCAAATATCAGTCAGCGACTAGGGATGTTAACCGATGACCGTTTGACCGATGGTTGACCGTATCAACGTTAACCGGTCAAAGTTGTCGGTTGTCGGTTAAAAAAAGGGATCTGTAAATTAGGCTATTATAGACAGTGGACTAAACCCTACTACAGTTAGTCATCTCTTTCTTTCCAAGATCATTTTGTGTGAAGTGAACAAATCCCTCACACTCAGTTTTTCATAACTGGTCTGTTTGTACTTTATAAACCAATAAAAAACATTTGGCGCGAGGTCACTGCGTTTGGTTTCGCATGCTCACAAGGTTTGCGAAAAGTAAATGCTACAGGCTATTTTTTGATAAATTCCTTTATTCGAATAGTAAATAAAATACAGCAATAAAAGAATTAAAATTAAAGTCTCTCCTGGTTGTGTTCCAAATTATTAACATTTATGTATTTTAGGCTAACAGTTAAGTGCAGAGTAAGTTTTGTTTCTGTAAATCCTCAGCCATGATTTTTACCACTTTATTAAGTTTTGCTTTGTAGAAAGCATTTCTTTAAAGTGAATTTCGTTTTGTATAAATTGTATCTTAATTTTAATAAATGTTTCATCAACCAAATGAATGTATTTAATAAATAAAAAGCAAATATAGCAGATCATATAATTACCGGTCCGTGCATGAAGGCGCCGGCACGGCGCGTTCACTTGCATTGCATTGTTAATTAGAACGCACCTCATCATAAATAAATAAAACTCAGTGTAGGCCTATATGCCTCATACAAGCATTAAATATCTTTGCTGCATTTGTTCTAGAACAAACACAGTGCCAGACCTGCTTTGGCCGGTGCGTCTTTTACACATTCTGAAGGTGCCCGTTTAATCCATTGGTTTTATCGTGTTGCAGTCTATTAGGCAACATTCCGCATAAGATGGGTTTAGATTTGGAAATACATTACATCTATATTTCAGTGGTAACAGAAAAGGTGATGATGATCATCCTATGTCTTTATTATTACTACCCCAAACTAAAGCGCAGTCTCTTCTGAGCTGTCATTTTCTTAAATGAGCCGCGACAATTTTCAAATGAGCTTCACAAACGCCTTTATTTTCAAGTTCAACGCGATCACCTAGTACCTAAACTATTTCGAAACTAAGCACGGCGCCGCGTTTGCCGGACTTATGTTTCGCGCTGTAGGGGATTTAAAAAGTGTTGTGAGGTCTGTGTGTGTGTGTGAGCCGGAGGCAGAGCGCAGAGAGATGCAAGTTGCGAAATTGCAGGCGCGGCTCGAAATGGTAGGTATGTGACAAAAAATATAAATACTAGAAAATTCATATATAATTCTAACCATATGATAGATAATAAAAAGAACTTTAACATGGTTTTTAAATTATTAAAATCGTATAATTATTAAGAAAGTTATGGAATTTTTTATCTCGAAAATTAGGGGGCATTTTTGTACCCAATTAAAACGATAAAACTATGAAAAACTGTTACCTCTTCCGCTTGACCAAACACTTTAAAATATCATAACTTCCTCATTTCTTGGTCTATTTGCATAATTCAAACACCACATTGTATGTAATTAAAAGCCCAACAAGATTAAGATGACATCTTTTTAAAAGATATATAAAAATGTTATTATTTTTGATTAACCACTAATTAATGAAACCCAGAGCATCAATCCACGCATATCTTTCATATGAAATCAAAGCCCTCTCAAATAAAATTGCTGTATTTTTATATATTAAAGAAACATTTCATTGTTTCTTTAATATTTCTTAATTGACTAATAATGCTGTCGAGCAATTTAAATGGTCAGATATTATTAATACATTAATTGATGATTATGTTATTTATCATTCATAAATCAATAAATGCATGCATGTTGCATGCATGTATTTATTTATATGTTTGACAAAATTATGCCAATAATGTAATCTAGAGAGTCTAATCCTTCGTTCTGTATGATTACTTTGAAAAATACTGCACGGATTGATGAAAACGGAGAAGTTTTGGAAGCCAATATGATTGAATGGGCGATTCTGCTTTTGACAATAACGTCACTTGCGGATCTTAAAAAAGCACATGCGAATGTTACAATCAATCCCAAACTTCACCTAATTCAAGTTAAATGTATATTCTATCAAAAGTATTTGGTTTGAAACAAAAAATACTCGCCTTCATAGAGGATTTCAATGCCAAACACGAGAGAAATTTTGCTTCGCTTATAACTTTCTTCTTACGACAGCTGTCTTGGAAATTCGAACGTGAGAATCAACGTGAGGAAGTAATTTATGTCACTAGTATATGGGCTTTAGAGGTATTCACAAAGCAAAGATATGACAGATTTCCTAAGTCACCAACGAACACAGCCGTGGGAACAAAGCGCTCGTGCGTATTACGTCATTTTGTCACATACCTAGAAATGGCTGTTATTTTAAATAGCATAGCATATTTTAAACTATCGGTTAACCGGTTTCAACCGGCTAATGAGGCTCGGTGGCCGGTCAAGAAAATTTTCCGTTTTCGCCATCCCTATCAGCGACGCGTACAACTTGCTTAGAACTAGGGGTTTCACGATTCTCCAAATCCTCGATTCGATTACACTTTCAAATCTAATGTCACGATTCGATTCTCAATTTTTACATTTTTTTTTCGAAAGCACAAAAAAATGCTTTGCCATTTTTAGAGTAGACTTTTATGAAATATAATATCTGACCATGAACCTATTTTGAATAATAGGTGCCCTTTAACTCTTTCCCTGCCAATGACGACTTTTTACGGCAATCCATATTTCCGCTATTATACACTAAGTGGCGCTCTTCCTCAACTTATAAAACACTGAAGCAATATTTATAATAAAAAAATCTAAAAAATTCAAAGCTTTAGTGCGTTATACTATAAACATTTACAGTAAAGAAACATGTGGTATTTGGTGATCATTGGTAAATGTAGAGACAATTAATAAGGAATATAAATGTGTCCAAAACCAATTTTCTCATCCTCCGCAACAATTTTCAATCATTGTTTAAACCCTCAAGGAACTAACTTTCAAAAAAAGAATAGTTGAAATGGACATAAATGACTGTGACACTCAAGATGGCTACCAGGTAAGCAGTTCTTATTTTTTCTCTCCAGATAAGTTTAAATTTCATAGTACCTAGTAGGGGTGACCCCGAATAGTCGAAGATTCGATGCATCGATAGGAGAAGCCTGATTCGACTACCAATCTCATAGTCGAATCGTCGCAGATGTGTTATGAAATGAGGATCATTCAATTTTGGCTTATGGGTGCACACATTATCTGATTTCACATATGTGACCAGTCACGGAAAGTAGGGACACAACTCGGATCTGGGCATTTTGAGTTATTCACAGATTCTGAAAGTGCAGTTTCTAAGCTTTCCAACGATGTGTAACACATGGAAATCTGATAAGATTTGGAGAAGTTGTGGCCATTTGAATATAGGAACTCAGAAATACTCAAACCGAGAAAATCGAGACGAAAGGGACTCTTCTTTTCAGCTGGGGGAGACAATAGGGCTCATTTACATCTCATTTAGCTAAGCCATGCCCCCTGTAAAACCCTTTTTGAGATGTTCTAGCATCATATGTAGTATTTTATGACCAAATGACAACCCGCAAAAATAAACATGACTCTTTTACCTTTGTGGGGATCACAAGTCGAATCCAGTCTGTTTCAGATTATCCAATGACCATATTTGTCAACAAATGCGTATAATCCGTGAAATATAGATTGTTTACATCCGATTTCGCATGAATGTCTGGTAATACAATATAATATATAATCTGAAGACTATTTAAATCGTAACATGTAAGGGTATATGAGCTTACACTCCGTTAAACACATGAACCCGCCTTCAAAGTTTGTATTTAAAATAGGGAAGTAGTATAATAGATCATCCAAACAGCGCCGTCGAAAACGTGACATCCTTTAGAGAGGTTACCAATGGCTCGCTCGTTCCTCCATCAGCCAATGACTTCATGGAAAATATTGATAGACAAAACATGTAGCCAATTATATGAAGAATACAACTATATCTGTGTAACTTCTGTGTGTTTGGACTCATGCTGCGCTGCAAGAACTGACATACAGATGACGTCAAAGTACCGCGGGAGCGAGTCGAAATTAAACTACTCCGTAGGATTTCTTGAAGAGCTCTCGCGGTACTTTGACGTCATCCGACTGCGGCGCCGCATAAAGTCAGTGACGCGGCTGACGTACGATGCGGCTGACTGTTATTTGTTCCGCCCCAGCTTCTTTTATTTTTCTTTTGTTTTGTGCGCCCGAGCTTTACAGTCTGGGGAGACGCAGGCTATACGTTTGAAAAAAAAAAAAAAACTTAGCAAACATGTCTGAGGAACAGGGCAGCGCGTCACTACAGTCACGTGACTTCACGCTCGAGCCGGAAGAGAAGACAATGCTGAATAAAGTCGTAATTCTGCTATTTTTAGACCAAACTGTATTTTCGATGCATGAACACAATCTTACTGACCCACTGATGTCACATGGACTACTTTGATGATGTTTTTATTAACTTTCTGGACATGGAAACCATACATAGATTTTCAATGAAGGGGAAAGCTCTCGGATTAAATCTAACGATAAAACATCTTAAACTGTGTTCCGAAGATGAACGGAGGTCTTCCGAGTTTAGAACGACATAAGGGTGAGTCATTAATTACATTATTTTCATTTTTGGGCGAACTATCCTTATTTAGTAGAATCTCCGGAAAAACAAGCTTATTTTAACTGCAAATTGTACGCTTTTAAATATACAAAAACTGCTATCTCAAACATGGAGAGGCTTCTACGTGATCTCAACTAACAGATTCTGCAATAAAACGAAAATCACAAATTTCGCAAAAAAAACTTTGTTTCTCATTTTCTCGAAACTTGTGCTGCCGACTTGAGTCCCTGGTTTCCGTGACGGGTCACATATAACAGCTTTCTCACAATATATTAATATACTGCATATTATGATAATGCTGCAAATAATATGTGAAGTAGCAGCTTTCAATAAATATTTTTAAAATGCGTTAATAAATCCAACAACCCCTGTGACCGGGCTTCACGTCCATAAGAGGTCTCTATGTTAATAAAGCCTTGCCTCTTTGTTTCGACATTTAAAAGACAAAGCTGGCAAATTAAACTATGACTTTCGTTCTTTTAATAATTTCTATATTTTATTTTATTTATAAATCACTTTGGGTTATCTGATTTGGCTATAACTATTAGTTATAGTATTAGTAACTATTTGGCTTGTGTTTTGTTTCCGTGCACTTGAGGCATTTTGCATATTTGTTCTTCACTTTGTTACTTTTGACCTTATTTTATTAAAAAATTGTATTTATTATAAACGTAAATTCCGATCTAATTTAAGTATGTAAATTTTGGATAGCTTTTCGTTGTATAGATGTTGCGCTATTGCGTGCTGGCCATGCTTGCGCATGTAATTTAGCCGAACGGGCTAGGTGCTCTGCATGCGTCTCATATTTAGGAGTTCATCAAACTAAACATTAAAAAACGGATGTTTTTCGACGAGTATAAGTTTTTAAAATGTATTTAAAACAGAGTGGTTATATTGTCTATCTTAAAGTTAAACTACAAAACAGGTAAGCCGTTTTTTTATTTCGGTGATGAAACGGAAACTAGTATCTGCACCGAACGTATTTCTGCCTGACACGAATGTCTTTCTTGTGATTTAATATTATGGTCAGTCGGTGTTCACTTTCAAATGATAGCAAAGAGATTCCTGAAATAAATAATATCATCCGGTCTTTCTTTTTATTAATACAGTTAATACAGAGATGATCAAAGTCAAAGCAAGCAAGCAGGTATTTCTGTGCAAAATAATAACGCGTAGTGTCTATAAAATCATTAATTTCAGTGTTGTTCTTGTTATAAATTCAAGTTTAATGAATTGTATATAAAGATTAGTTTTTATCATTTACAGTCACAATCACAAATTATTTGTCATTTCTCATTTGTCGGGTTTTTTTGGTCATGACTGCTTTGACGCACTATATCTCCAAATTAAATAAAAACACTTAATTGTAGCCGGAGTTTCCAAGGCAGGATCACCTTTGTTATTTTTTTAGGTTTAGTTATCAAATGTATTTTTGTGTGATGTTCTGTAGATCGTGGCTTTAAAATGTTATGAGGAATAATTAAACAAATGTTGCCTTACATTTTACCTTAAAAAATATATATATAAATGCATCGTCAGTTTTGTCTTCGTTTATTACATGAAAGACAGTTTTGATCACTTTATCAGAAAGTTGTTTATGTGTGCTGCTTGTGAAAGAAAATAAAAGTTACCAATTTGTACCTGGTCTGGCCCCCTCCCAACCCATGCACACAAACATAGATGATTCGACTATCGGTCGACTATGGAAAGATTCGAAAATTCTGATTCGAATATGTAAATCCTTAGTCGAGGACACCCCTAGTACCTAGACAACTTTTTAGTTCTCATTACCGAAACATGAGTTTGTAAATCCATATATTTAATGTAATATTATCAAACATTATCATTACCGCAACATGATAATGTTTGATAATGACAACCTTAAAAAAAAAAATGTAAATAATTTATAGGAAATATTTTTTTAAATCCTCTAAAAATAATGGTTATAGTAAGTTCAGACCTTAATCTAATATGTGCAACAACAAAAAATAGCTTCAAGGGATTTAAAAAAATTCTGATGCTGGACACCTTCTTAATCTGGATTTTGTGAGAATCACCTAATTATCAAAATTTGGTATTTTTAAAGAAACCTACCCATATATGAAAGGTGATAAAAGAAAACAAATAAAGCAGAGGGTCTGTTTGTTCATTTGATGATATATTGTATGTTTATATATTTAAAGAAGACATTTTTTTGGAAGGCATTAAACTTTTGTGAAAAAAGCTAGCGCTGGGGGGCAAAAAAAAAAATCACGCTGGCAGTGAGAGTGTTAATAAATGCGTGTGAAATATTGCTAAATAAATAAAATACATTGATCACAGGTGTTCGTCTGAAATTTCGAGTCTGACCTGCTTTGGTTCTCCAGGATTCTTCCTCCAGTGCCACCAGCAGAGACGGCAGGACGAGTTTCACACCGTGAGCGCTCAGATTCCTCATCACGGCTTTAGCACAGTCATCTGCAGCCTGATACAGAAGAGGTAAAAAGATAAGACGACACCAGACATGTGTGAGGAGAACAGACCGAAAGGAGCGTGTGCATTTACCTCTCTGACGTACTGGTTCCCATCACCAAAACACAACAGGAGGTGAGGAAGAACATGGACCACGTACGGCTCGAATAACTTCCCCAGCATGTTACACAACATCTCAAAGGCGAACAGAGCACCTGTGAGATTGAGAAAAGATAGGTATACATTAAAGATATGTAATACATTAAAAATGGCTTTTGTCTCGACACAATATAGACGCTACTTTTATTTCTCATCTTTAAAGGATTAGTCCATTTTCTTAAAGGAACAGTAAGTAAGAAATTTATATCAATTAATAATAAAATGGCCTTGATATGTCACTAGACATTTAGAAATTATTTTCATTTCAAATACTTATATCACTGACAACAGTGGTCTGGCCAGGATATTGTCATTTAAAAAGTGGAGTTGCAGCCCTCAACTGATGTTTATGTTATCATGTTGTGTATTGGCCACTAGTTGGGTGATTGCAGTACCAGTTTTAGCCACAAGTTTTGTTGTTGCAATACCAGTTTTGGCCACAATCCTACATATTGTTCCTTTAAAGAAAAAAATCCAGATAATTTACTCACCATTTCATCACAAAATGTCTTTCTTTGTTCAATCGAGAAGAAATTATGTTTTTTTTTTTGAGAAAAACATTTCAGGATTTTTCTTATTTTAATGGACTTTAATGGACCCCATCACCTAACAGTTTTAATGCAATTTAAAATTGCAGTTTCAAGGGACTCTAAACGATCTCAAGCAAGGCATAAGGGTTTTATCTAGACGATAATCTAAACGATTGTCATTTTTGACAAGAAAAATAAAAAATATGCACTTTTAAACCACAACAACTCATCCATATCCGGTCCTGTGATGCGCCAGCGCGACCTCACGCAAATACGTCCTCACGTCAAGAGGTCACGGATGATGTATGCGAAACCACGCCCCAGTGTTTACAAGTGTGGAGAAAGAGGACCACTCCGATGTTGTTGTATGTCAAATGATACTAATTAATGTATTTGTGTCAGTTTATTGTTTAATGGTCCCCAAATGTGCATTTCATATAAGTAACACGTGACCTTTCTACGTCATTACGCAATTACGTGAGGTCGCGCTGGCGCTTCACAGGACCGGAGGAAGAAGAGAAGTTGTGGTTTAAAAGTGCATATTTTTATTTTTTATTGCCAAAAATGACAATCGTTTCGCTAGATAAGACCCTTGTGCCTTGTTTGGGATCGTTTAGAGTCCTTTTAAACTGCAATTTTAAACTGCATTAAAACTGTTAAGTGTTGGGGTCCATTAAAGTCCATTAAAATTAGAAAAATCCTGGAATGTTTTCCCAAAAACATAATTTCTTCTCGACTGAACAAAAAAGACATCAACATTTTGGATGACATGGTGGTTAGTAAATTATCTGGATTTTTTTTATTTTTTTTAGAAAATTGACTATTCCTAAGTAAAAATAAAGGGAGAAAGCTTGGTTTTCTATCTTACAACTTACCTTCTCTGCGTCTGGAGTTTTTCTTGTCCTGAATGGCATCGGTCAGTGTGGTCATGATATCCTGCTGTTTGAGGGACAAGATACCCAGACCTTTCACCAGGCCGGCCAAACCATAAGCCGCACCCTTCCGCTCGGCATATTTATCGCTCTCCAGCAGGAGCTGAAGGAGTTTCTTCACCATCCCACCAGCGTCCTCCTTTATAGCAGGAACCAGCGGAGGCAGACAGCCCGCCACTGACTCTTGAACCTGTGGAGATCAAAACAGACAGAATTAATTAACAAACATGTCTCCAAGAAATATAAATGATGACTGTAGTGGTCTTTAATTTTATTTGCGTCTGTATTCTGCATGAAAAGTGGTTAACTTCTTCCACCCTGAAGCTATTTTGGGGATTTTCGCCTGGATTTGGCCTACCCAATTTCAAAAGCTTCCCATACCCACATGCAGAGGTTTACATACAAAAGTTTGGTATCATTTTACAGGAAACCCTTTGAAATTACATAAAACACTGTTGAAAGTGCTAAACATGGTTGTATGTGATGTCAGGCCTCTAATAAACACAAAAATAAATAGGCGCTTTTTATGTTTTTTTTCTAAAGTTTTTATTTGAAAGTATATTACTCTGGCCCTGGGTATCTCAGGTCCCTGCAGACAGTTTTGTTTGATTCCAGCAATTGTCAGCTTATAGAGGAAAAAGGAATTTTTTCTCTATCATAATATATGCAAAAGTTATTTTACTCCAACTGATGGGAGGAATAATACGCTTATGGTGTACAATTTCTGCCAAAAAACATTTGAAGTGCCCCCATAACCACATACAGTGGAATAAATGCAATTTCTTTATATCATTTTAAAGAAAACCCTTTGAAGTTACATAAAAAGCTGCTGTTTGTGACAAATATTGTTATTTATGTTGTTTTTCATATGATAAAACACAAAATTTTCCTTTTTATGTTGTAAATACTGTCTTTGATAGTGTATAACTCTGGTTCTGGGTGCTCTAGCAGACTGCAGACAGTTCTGGTTGTTAGCAGCAGCAGACAGTAAACACCCAAAAAAAGAATGAACTCTTTATCATGTCGCATTCAAAAGATATTCTTATTTTACTGAAGGGTGCGGAAATACATTTTTCATAAAAATATTAATTTTTTGTTTTGCACATATAATAAAAAGCTAGGGATTAATTATGCAAACAACCAAAGAAAATGCTGTGAATGGACTCATTGTTTAGAGAAGGACCTAAAATAAAAGATGATGTATCATTTGTGGCTATATGTGCTATCTGAGGCAGTTCACACTCAAGTTTCACATATGTTTACAAAAGACCATTTTTTACCTTATTATTCATTCGATGATTGTTGGATATGTGTTGATAATAGAACAAAAATAACACTGTAGCCTTATTCCTGAGAGTGAGAGCTTTCATTTGATATAAGACTTGCCCATGTTTGTCATTTTTGAAAAATATGAAATATGTGAATATTATATGATATCAAAAAATATTGGGGGGGTGATAGTGTAAATTAAGTGTAAATAACTTTCTTACAGTAAAAGATATGTCAAAGTGATTCGTATCTGCAGAAAGTAGAGACTCTAAGCTTTCAAACAGTATCTCATATGTGTTACTGGGGTCCATGACGGAGCATTAAAGATTAAAAGAATCTTTTATATTAAGTCAAAATACGAAATTTTGGACCCGGGACAGGGTCCTCAGGGTTGAAGAGGTTAAATGGGCTCAACATTGTAAAGAGGATCTTACCTGTTGTGAGGGCGTAGAGAGGGCTGTGATCAGCTTGGCCACGATTGGTTTAACTTTCGGGTCACTCTTGTCCAGATGTTTGGCCAGTGAACCCATAAGGATGACGACGCTCTGTCGCACGGCGTCGTAGCTGGCGTCCTGCGGAGCGTTCTTTAGGAACTCCTCAAACACGGGCAGCAGAGAGCTCACTTGGTCCTGCAGGACAAAATTAAAACATCATCACCCATGCTGAAGAAAACTGTGAGGAACATCTGAGAAGCATCATGAAGGCATCGCTATGAAGGTGAGGGAGGTACCTTGCCGTGTGTGTTAAGGGCAGAAAGAGCAGCATCCAGCATGCAGCGACGCACATCCGGGTGTCTGTCATTAAGAGCATCCGGCACAAAAAACAAGAAGAGAGGTGTCACCTGACCCTCATACAGATACTGGGCCAGTTTGTTGAGAGCCAGAGCAATGCCACATCTGTAAAGACAGGAAACACATTACTTACAATCGCAGTAAGTTCCTTTTGAGAGAGGAAACAAATCATCTTTTAGTATTTGAGTTTTTGTTATCCACTAGATGGCACTCAAGCAATTTATTAAAATAAGCAGCAAAAACTAATTTAACAACATCTGACATTTGATACAACATTGGATCATCGTTCTGAATCTGATCTCTAACTAAATTCCTTTATATAAATGCACGTATTTCAGCTTTTCTCAAAATTTTGTATTTTTAAAAAACCTACCCATATTTAAGATGTTATAAAAAGAGAACAAATTAAAATGGGATGGATTTTTTTTCCAGTTTTGTTTGTTTGTTAAAAAAAGCAGAGGGTCTGTTCTTTCATTTGATATATTTTTATGTTTAGATATTTATAGAAGAAAATTTTCCTGGAAGGCATTTTGTGAAAAATCACAAAAAATTTCGGCAGGCATCAAAGTGTCGTATGCGCTTTGCCAGGGTTCATACAAGTTTCGGAAAGTTTTTTCAAACACGAGAGATTCATAAGTAAACAATTTCTTTATTTCTTAATAGTGGAAGTCCGTATATTATGGACAAGAGCTGACATAAAATCAACGTCACCAGAGAAGTGTATTATTGTTTGTGAGGGAAATTTAAGCTTCTAAATGAACCAAGCATTATGGGAACAATGGATATAGTTTGTTTATATGTGGTAGCAGCAGAGTTGTGCAAGTGTTTTTGTATAAAGCTGGATTTGGTTGAAATGGGGCGGTCAAAACTGGGTCATGAGTTGCAGGCGCCAAGTAAAACCGAATCAAATGTCTGCGTTTTGTTGGCAATCTTTGGGTGATTCTGGCAAAATTTTGACTTATGAGGTGTCATGAAAGATTTTGATAAAAACAGTAAACAGTAAACTATTTTGCACATGATTTCAAATTACATTTTTACAAACCAATTTTGTTGTTTTTTCCACATTTAAGGGGAACATTTTCATTAATGCAACGTGTCCATGACTGGATATGGGTTCTTTGACATGGAAATATTTATCATTAAAAAAATCCAAAAAAGGAAAAGCTTCAGTGCATGTTATACTATAAACATTTACAGTAAAGAAACGTGTGGTATTTGGTCATCATTGGTAAATGTAGAGACAATAATAAGGAATATAAATGTGTCCAAGACCAATTTTCTCATCCTCCGCAACAATTTCCAATCATTATTTAAGCCCTCAAGGAACTAACATTTTCAACAAAACAAAAAAAAAAAATAGTTTGAAGGGACATAATTGACTGTGACACTCAAGATGGCTACCAGGTAAGCAGTTTTTATTTTTTCTCTCCAGATAGAAGTTGAAATTTAGTTTGTCATTGTACCTAGAAAACCTTTTAGTCCTCATTACCGAAACATGAGTTGGTAAATGCATATATTTAATGTAATATCATGTTGCGGTAATGATTATTTTTGATAATGATAATCTAAAAAACGTAAATAATTCTAAAAAGGAAATATTTTTTTCATTCTCTAAAAATAATGGTATTAGTAAGTTCAGACCTTAATCTTATATGTGCAAAAAAAATTGGCTTCAAGGGCTTTTGAAAAAAACTGAGGCTGGACACCTAAGTCTGAATTTCGTGAGAATCACCCACTTGTAGCCAATCAGTAGTAAGGGGCGTGTCTACTAACCGACATCGTTTTCTAGGTTGCGTATGTGTGAGGAGGGTCTATCAAAACAAGGTACAGATTCTATTGGGGTAGGGGCGTGTTTGTTTAGGTGATTTCAAATGTCAACATTGGCTTTCAGAGATCATGGACCCTGGCTTTACGATTAATATGAGATTAGCAGAAACACTATGTGTTATGTTAACCATAAAAAATTGCACTGTTTAGCACGAGAATCTAAAAACAAAAAACTGAAAAACTATTTCTGTATCTGGAAACACTGTATATTTTACCTGGCCTCCCACTGGTCAGGTGGAGATTCAGAAATGACGCGTCCAAGAGCATCAAGAACTGGAGGAGGCCTCTGGACAAACACACACAAAAAAAACATGGCGGACATTCAATAACAAACATTACAGCAATTCAATCACAATGATTTCTGAGAGTTAACATAACTGCCATCATTCTCACAGATGAAACTTAAATGTTTATTTCCCTGAACATCATGAAAGATTAGCGCCCATCCTCGATCTGCAGTGTATGCGATACTTACAAATAGTTTCTGATGGTAGAGCTCGATGAGCTGGCTCAAAACCGTTGCAGATTGGTCCTGGTACTGGCTAATGGCACTGGAAAGAGCTTCTGCACCTGCGGACCGCACGACCTCCTCGTGATGAATGACATCCTCGATCAGCATTGGACAGAGATCAGACACAAGCTCCAAACACAAAGCTTGCCAGAGTCTGACACAGAAAAAAAATATAAAACAATTTGCTTAAAGGTGACATAGAATGATTGATCGGGGTATTTATCCTTGTTCTGTGATGTGACATGTAGACAAAAAAAATTTGTTTGGGTCTGCTATGCCTTAGAAGCTTCCTAAAAACCTCTCTCAGATAGCTCTATTAGGGTGGGGGATTTTAAACAAGTGGTTTTGCACCTATTTGGCTCCCCCTACTGGCTTAACTTGCAATCTCATAACTGATTGGCTGACTTTGCTGCCACTCAAAAAATGTTGCCAATTATTTTAAAGTGGAGGGGCAGTGAGATGCCTGTGATGTCATAAGAATCAGTTTTTCAGATTTGACCGTTTTCTGGCTGATATTTCTAAAAGAGGAATTTCTATGAGACTGAGATGTTTAGCATGTTTAGCACTTTTTGTATGTTCGTGAATGCGGGTAGACTACCATTATTCAACAAAGACAAGGTAAAAATGGTTTTTCATTCTCTGTCCCCTTTAAATGTATGAAATTAATAATCAATGGAAATAAACGGCTGTTTGGATTGTAGTTTCACTTTATCAGTGGAGGCTTGGACCCGGAAATGGAATTCATTTTGAACTAAAATTTAAAAGTGACAAACAAAATCCCTGTTATTTCATGACTTAAAATATTTAATGTCTGGTATAGACGAAAATTCCATTATATTCCAAAAATTCCATGACCCGTGGGAATCCTACATAAACCTCATGAGTCACAACATGGAAGCTTATAACAGTCTGGTAATACAAAACTGACTATAAGCACTTCTGAGATTTGTCAAAGTTTTAAAAGATATATAAACAAATCTAACACAACAGCATGTTTCTTTTTTATTTAGAGCCGAAATAAGCATACACTTATCCGACTTATTATGAAGTCATCCACTACAGATGTATCCGAAAGCATCAGTATACACAGGACGTTTCTGGAAATGTAATTCCACATCGACCTAGTATAAATTTAGTGCATGACTCACTTATCAGCTAGAATTCGACTCTCCTCCTCCACATCGAATTTGGCAACCCACAATCTCCTCAGGACCTTCAGACCGTTGGGATCGGTGCTATCAGTGGGTAAAGCCAACTCCATCTCCAACAGGCCCTACAAGAGTTAAAGGGCTCTCATTAAATCAGAGTTCAAAAGTGTAAAGATAAGAGAAGATGGAGAGAGAAACTGACCCTAAGTGCAGAGTCTCTCACTGAGAAACATGGAGAGAGTAAAGCATCCAGCAGAACGTCAATCTCATCCTGTTCAGCGAGAGCACAACCCTCCTGTCCTCCAGCGCTGGCACACAGAGTAGTCAGACAGCTTGATGCCAAAACCTACAACACACATACAGCGTCAAAATACGTCTCTCTTAAAAAAGACCAGCTGGTGGTCAAGTGACAGTCTGTACCTGAAGGCGGGGTGTGGATGTGCCAATCACTTTAGTCAATAACAGCAGCATATGAACTCTGGGCAGCAGTTCAGGACCGTTCTAAACAAACAGGAAATGACATTGATTATAAAACATGCAGTGTCCAAAAGTATCACATGTACACCTTAAAATCACACATATGTACCTCGTCTATAAGGGTATCGTCGTCGGATTGTGCTCGCAGTTGTGCGTGTGTGTTGATGACCTGCAGTGCGTGTGTCATCATCTGCTCGCTCTCATCTGAGCTTCCACTGCTCTGACTCAACACAGCCTGCAGCAGCGGGAAACAGAAGGAGAACGCTGGTGCCGACAGGGCACAGACATCTGACCCGACAATACAAAAACAATACAAACACACTTTAGAAAATCATTCTACACAAATATTGCAGTTTTCATCACATTTTATACCCCCTTTCCTAACACGCTATACTAAAGGGGATTGTACACCAGCCACGCAGCTCAGCGTCGCGCCGAGTCGCGTCTAGGACAACTCGGAGGTATTGTAAACCGGAAGTGCACATTAAATAGTGCAAGCCTCGTCAGATAGCGTCTACTTCAAAATGCAAAATATACGTTAGCAGCCAATGTTAATCGTTAATGATTTGGGACAAATATGATGTTATTTAATGTTAAACTATGTGAGTGGCGCGACAGGGATTTGAGCAACTTCCTGAGTCACAGCTGGGCGGCACGGACAGGCGCCACCTGGCGACGCCGGTGTGCGTTTACTCATAAAAAACAATGTGTTCGATTTTTTTAGAACGGCCGCGGCCGGTGTGCGATCCCCTTAATGCTTTGTTTTTGTTTCTTTTGTAACAAACTAAATATGTCGTCACAACTCTATTTTTATTTTTAAGAATGTACCCGACCTGAATCATTTTTTTCCCAAACCTGAGGTGCATAAATATTTTTTTTTTTAAAGAAAGACCTGACCCTAGACAAACCCGACAAAATTAGACCAGAGAACGACTCCGTGGCAATTTTTTTTACTTGACTGTACCCGAATGTGAACTGCACCGAAGTGTGTGTAGCCCCGCATACACCAGTCAAATAGAAAAAACCTCGGTGGCCTTGCAACCAATTTCACCCGCCTATGTTATCTACAGACGCCACCAAGGTAACCGCTAAAATGTGCATTCAAAATTGATTGACACAGCGTTCCCACACCTTAGGTAACTTCAAATTCAAGGACCTTTCAAGGACTTTCCAGGTCCAATACCCTCAAATTAAAGGACTTAATGTGGGGACACATTTCAAGTGAGGGCAAGGTTACATCGTGTTACCTTTTAAGATACGTTGTTACAGTTCCCTTTTGAGGACACTTTGGGGACGCCTCCAGGGGTAAGTGTGTCTGAATGTGAATATCAAATTCAACCAATGGTGAGATTAACGACAAAGACAGAGTGACGCGGGAGCCAGGAAGTATATCGCTATCTGAAATATTGCTAAAGACGGCGTTACAGGGACGCAGGAAGTATTGCAAGGGAGACGCAGCGTCTCGTTCCCTTCTCAGGGAACAACAGTTACATACGTAACCTGAGATGTTTTCATTTGTCAAACACAACTATGCAAAAAAGCATTTTGGTATGAATCAACATTTGCATACAGAAGATATAAGCATTTAAAGTGAACAGTTTAGCACGTGTGCTTAAAAAGTCTAGAAGTTTTAAGATATTATCCTACACTACACAGGGAATAATATGGATTTTTTTCAGAAAACTTCAAATAAAATAGATCCAAGCACTTTTAATGACCTGTATTTATATATGTATTTTTTCAAAAACTTCCCAGGGCCTTAAAATTATGTCCCCCAGATTCAAAAACTTTCAAGGATTTCAAGGACCCGTGGGAACCCTGTTGACAGCCACACGATGTTGCAAGCACTCTTGGCAAACAGAGGACGGGTTGGAAAAGGATTTGATTCACACACGCGAGATAGTTCATAACTCATTTATTTTGAGTTATAAGAGACCCGATGCCGCTAATATTATGCCCGACCTGTGTCCGAGGCACACGTGAAACTTTTAGAGCCAAGCCTGCTGCGGTCTTAGGTCAGACCTCGGGTTTTCGGATCCAAGTGGACCCCTGAAGAATGTGGATGTATGTAATTGTCTGGAACTCACCTGTTTTCCCCTCTTTCTGAGGTACGGTCTGTGTGTACAGCTGTAAGATGGTGCGCTGGGTTGCGGTGTTCAGATCTTCTTGAGCCCATGCAGGATCTAAATCGCACTCGGGCTTCAGCAGGCGTAAGGTTACCTGGCCCACAAGAACCGCTAGATAAACAGAAAAAAATCTGGGTATTCAGAAATGCTATTTGCCAAAACCTCAAAACTAAGTGGTGTGATACAAACAGGGAAGTTCTCCAACACTGCCTTACTACAAATTATGATCCAAGTAAACACTAGTCATTAGTAAGGACACACAGATCCGATACCTGGGATTGGTATTGGGGCCGATCAGTTCCTTTTTTGCTTTTAACAAGACTGATTGAAATCTAAATTACTTTGTTCTTCAGAATACAAAGATAGATATTTTGAAGAATGTTTCCAACCAAACAGATTCAGGGGCACCATTCACTCCTATAGTATTATTTTTATCCTACTATAAAAGTCAATGGAGTCCCAGATTTGCTGTGTTACAAACTTTCTTTAAATGATCTTTCTTTGGGTTCTGCAGAACCAAGTCATTTTTTACAGGTTTGGAACAACTCGAGAATAACTAAATGATGACAGAGTTTTCATTTTTCTGTGAACTGTCCCTTCAAACACTGCCATGATTAACCATTTGTTAAAAATCTGACAATGTTATAACTTGAAAACCATTTTAAATACATTTATAATTATACCAGATTTAGCAATAATCACTCTACACATTTGAAATTCTCTTGATTTTGATTAAACTGTTCAAGAAATATACAGTTGTATCAGATCGAGATCAGGATTCTGGTATCAAGAAGTGGTATCAGTGCATCCCTAGCAGTCATTATGTCAGTAAACAGAAAACATACCCAAATAGTTGAGTTCTTTAGGCATCAGACAAACACCAGTGTACAAAAACATCTGTTTGACTCGATCAGCAGCCAGAGGAGATTGCAGGAGCGGCAGGAGAACCTGCACAACTCTCGGAAGATGTATCCAGATCAGAGACGGACGGCGATCAAGAGCCGCTTCTAACAGACCGACAGCACATTGCAGCTCCACATCCAACTAACAGAGAAAGAGAGAGACGGATAAAGTTAAAGAGAGGTTTACACTTTTACCTAAGATTTTTTTAGAAATAAGAAAGTCTCATAATAAGAGAGAGAGAGGGAGCAAGACAGACATGCATCTCGTGATATAATTAATGCTTTTTTTTCTGGCTGTGATTTTTTGACCTCTCACCTCCTGTAATCTCTTGCGGATGCTGGACTCTTTCTCCAGCTGATTCTGCATCATCTCTCTCTGTTTGCTGGTCAGCTGAACCTCCTCTTTGATGCCTTTCTTCTTCTTAATTTCCTACAAGACAAAAACGCAATTGGGGTCAACCGGGAGTCATTTCACCTTATGACACATATTAAAAATTACTTAAAGGTGTAGTTCACCCAAAATTGAGTCATCATTTACTCATCCTCATGTTACAAACCTGTATAAATGTCTTTGTTCTGCTGAACACAAATGAAGGTATATGTATTCAAGCAGGAAACAGAAGCACCATTGACTTTCACTGTAGGAAAAATACTACTATGGAAGTCAATGGTGCTCAAAAACGGTTTGGTTACAAAAATTGCTAAAAAAAAAAAATCTCCCTTTGTGTTCAGTCCCTTGAAAATAAGGCCTAAAAACTACATAAGCATGTAAATGTGCTATAATGTTTAATCTAGTAAACTTACCGTCATTACTCAACACAGAACATAGAAACTTAAATGTTTTCTGTGAAAGGGAAATAATCCTTTAAAGGGGACATATCATGAAAATCTGACTTTTCCATGTTTAAGTGCTATAATTCTAATCAAATGTGACAAAGATCAACCCAGTAACTTAGTTTTAGTAAGTTATTCTCTACAAGCATGTGAAAAAATTGGTAATTGAAATTTGGCTCCCCTTGTGATGTCAGAAGGGGATCTTATTATGATAATGCCGGCCCAGGGTTCCCACACCTTAGTTAACTTCAAATTCAAGGACCTTTCAAGGACTTTCCAGGTCCAATACCCTCAAATTAAAGGACCTAATGTGGGGACACATTTCAAGTGAGAGCAAGGTTACATCGTGTTACGTTTTAAGATACATTTACTTTCGTCACTCTAGGGGTAAGTGCGTCTGAATGTGTATATCAAATTCAACCAATGGTGAAGCTTAACGACAAAGACAGGGTGACGCGGGAGCCAGGAAGTATATCGCTATCTGAAATATAGCCAAAGACGGCATTACAGGGAAGTATTGCAAGGGAGACGCAGCGTCTCGTTCCCTTCTCAGGGAACAACAGTTACATACTTAACCCGAGATGTTTTCATTTGTCAAACACAACTATGCAAAAAAGCATTTTGGTATGAATCAACATTCGCATACAGAAGATATAAGCATTTAAAGCGAACAGTTTAACACATGTGCCTAAAAAGTCTAGAAGTTTTAAGATATTATCCTACACTACACAGGGAATAATATGGATTTTTTTCCAGAAAACTTCTTGCATAAAATAGATTCAAGCACTTTGTATCCATGTATGTATATTTTAAAAAACTTACCAGGGCCTTGAATTTTTCAGCCCTGATTCACAAACCCTGCCGGCCCTTAATATGCATTATCCAACTATGGCACTACCATTTAGTGCAGATATCAGCTCATTTGCATGTTAAAGGACACATCTTAAAAAAAAGTCTTGTGAATGTCCTTTTTAAGGAAAACATTCCAGGACTTTAGTGAACCTTAACAGTTTACAGTTTCAATGCAGCTTCAAAGGACTCCGACATGAACATATTGGATGACATGGAGAGTGAGTAAATTATCAAGATTTTTTAATGAAAGTGAATAAATCCTTTAATCTCATTGATCACAGTAGATGTTGTGTGCTCTCTCACCTCCTGTAGCTCCAGCTCGATGATCTGCTCTTTATAGGAATAAGCCTTATTCTCTCGCTTTATGTTGCCTTTCTTTGTGCTCTCCTGTTGTGCGCTGATAACACAAGAAAGCAACACACGCTAAACACCGGGAGGAGACAGCACATCTGTAAAGTCTCTCCGTCATGCTGTAAGATTTGTGACGCTTTACCTCATTATGATGCTCTTATCATAGAGTTCACCCTCGGGCGTTTGCATGATTGCATATTCCTGACGCGTTACTTGACTCAGCGCTGGATTGGACAAACGCTGGGTCACATGATCCATAACACGTGGAAGTAGTTTAGTGGGGGACAGAACCGACAGAGAGCCAACAGCGTTCTGAACAGCCTAAGAAGAAACAGAGAATATTAAAGGGATAGTTCACCCAAAAATTTTCAATATATCCTCATGATGTTGTTTTAAACCGGTATGAATTTCTTTTTTCTGATGAACACAAACGAAGATATTTTGATGAATGATGATAAGCTGATTGTAACATTGACTCCTACAGTAGGAAAGACAAATACGATGGATACCGTCAACTGTGTGATTATTATCATTTATCAAAATATTTTCTTAATCATTTATCACAATACTTCCATAATATTTGATTCCTACTATGGAAGTCAATAATTACAATCAGCTGTGTGCTACCATGCCAAACGGACCTGATTGTCTGCGTTTGCCTCCAGCAGGCGAGGCAAGATGATATCCAGGTGTTTGTCAATAAAATAAGCAGGATCTATCTTCATTTTGGAGAGGAGATATGGCCACGCCTCAGACCTCACGGTGACTGAGAAAAAAAATCAACACAAAAATATTCAAGAATCTGCAGAGCAAATCTCATCGTAAATGTACATTTCATCCTCATGTGGGTTATGCAATATACAAATAAATGCAGACGGACCAACAGAGGGATGATGGGTAACGATGAGAATATCAAGAGCCAGTTTCTCAGCCTCTGCTGGGTCGCTCCACTGGGTCGCTACAGAGCAGATCGCGCTCAGGGCATCCAGTAAAGACCGCGGTGCCACATACGAGCGTCCGATCTCAGTCAGCTCACCAGTTTCGGTCTGAAGAACATCTAACGGCAGAATCTGTCAAAAAAAGAGGCAAGAATCAAAACACGATCAATTAAGTAAAATCAATATTCTTTCGTCTTCGAGGTCTACCTTGTGTTTGTTGATGACCACACGCAGTTCTCCCAGAAGGCCGTGGGCCAGGCTGGAGCCGCCCAGTGAGGAGAGGAGTTTCTTTACGGTCTGTTGAGCACGTTTTCGTACACGCCAAAGACGCGACAAAAGCGCTGTCACTGTGGCCTGATGATACATTCTGAGGAGAACATTAAAATGATTTTTATTAGGGCTGTCAAAAGATTTTGAACAGGTGTTCCTAATAATCCTTTAGGTGAATGTATGTGTGCGTGTATATACAAGTATGCATGCACACATGTATCAGACGCGATTAATTGTTTTGCAGCTTTATACTGTTGACTCACTGAGCTTTGCTGTTGTTGAGTCTCTGTGGCTGATCCAGGAACAGTCTCTCACACAGCAGCAGGATCGTGCAGAGAGCTGTGGGCCAAGTAACACAGCACAGATTTTATTTAACATCACATATACTGTAACCAGCACAGAGGTTCAAAGATCGTGTCATGGCGTACCTTCTTCGCTAGCCTGTGATAGAAACTTCTCGGTGGTTAAGAGAGGTTTCTTCTCATCCAGAATCAGAGTCCAAAAGGACGCCAGCTTTGCTTCTAAACACAAGAGACACCGTGAACGAGATCATCAGCGTGAGATACAGGAGGAGATAAGTGACAAAGTCGTGTAAACACTCACCAGGCACAGAGTCGAGCACAGAGAGACGAGAAAGGAGCACGGCGGCAGCCACGGCCTCTGAGAGCAGTGCATGCTGGGTACTCTGAGCGGAAGCTTTCTCCACAGTTTGTATAAGGAGGGGGAGAAACTCAACAGCCTGACTGAGTGTGTCACCTACAGAGATGACAGATCAACGCGGTAAGAAAACAGTAGCAGTCGGGTATTTTTAGACAGCATAAGTGGAAATTGATCTGACTGACCTTTGAAAGCACCAATCATGGCCTGCAGGTACGCATGGCGTACGGCAGATGTGGACGTTTTGAGCGTGAAAGCTTTTTTAAACCATTCTTTTAGTTCAGATGGGACGTCCACAGTCAAACGAGCCGTCCACTGAGACAATACAGACACTGCGTGCACCAGTGTGCCCTCGTGAACTACAGAAGAGAGAAATAGGTGTCAATTAGACATCAACATCAATCCAAATGGCCTTCTAAGGAGAACTGCTTCCCACCTTCCTGCTGCAGGTATGGTATGAACATCACAGTCACGCTACAGCTCAAAGACTGAGAGGATGAACCGGAAACAGCGTGATGACTGCAACTTCTGATTCCTAATACAAACACACACAGACAGCCACTGTGACTTAAAGTACTCAGACAATAAAGACAGGCAAGATAAGATAGGACGTTCACCTGAGAGAACGCTCATCTTCTGGCCAACAACTGTGAGCTTTCCTTCTGAACCTGTGACACAAAATCATAACTTTATAAAAATTATTTTATGAATAGCAACGCACCCTGGGCTGACAGGATTTGCTTCAGCAACTTTCAATAAGTTTCGGCCACAACAGCATAACAAATTAACGGTATAACACTTGACTTGACGTGAAATATTTCTTTGGCAATAATTCACGCTTGGCAATGTTCTGCTCTGACCCCCAACCCCTACATACATATAAAACTTAAAGGAATATTCCATTTTCTTAAAAGAAAAATCCAGATAATTTACTCACCACCATGTCATCCAAAATGTTGATGTCTTTCTATGTTCAGTCGAGAAGAAATTATGTTTTTTGAGGAAAACATTGCAGGATTTTTCTCATTTTAATGGACTTTAATAGAGCCCAACATTTAACACTTAACTCAACACTTAACAGTTTTTTTCAACGGAGTTTCAAAGGACTCTAAATGATCCCAAACGAGGCATAAGGGTCTTATCTAGCAAAACGATTAAAAATAACAAATATACACTTTTAAAGCACAACTTCTCGTTTAAATCCGGTGGTGATGTGCCAACGTGACCCCACGCAATACGTCATGACGTCACAGAGGACGAACGAGAAACTCCGCCCCAGTGTTTACAAGTGTTGAGAACGAGGACCGTTCCTACGTTGTTGTATGTCAACTGATACAAATTAATGTCTTTGTGTCAGTTTATTGTTTACAATGGTCCGCAAATGTGCGTTTTATATATGTAACACGTGACCTCCCTACGTCACTACGCATTTACGTTAGGTCACGCTGGACCGGATTTAGATGAGAAGTTGTGCTTTAAAAGTGTATATTTGTTATTTTTATTGTCGTTTTGCTAGATAAGACCCTTATGCCTCGTTTGGGATCGTTTAGAGTCCTTTGAAACTCCGTTGAAAAAACTGTTAAGTGTTGAGTTAAGTATTAAATGTTGGGCTCTATTAAAGTCCATTAAAATGAGAAAAATCCTGCAATGTTTTCCTCAAAAAACATAATTTTTTCTCGACTATACAAAGAAGACATCAACATTTTGGATGACATGGTGGTGAGTAAATTATCTGGATTTTTCTTTTAAGAAAATGGAATATTCCTTTAAGTTTTATATGTTTTATATATTCAGTTACCTCCAAGGATGCTGAAGAGATGTTTGACCAAATCTTGGACTGCGCTGGCATCACTGCACTGCTTAGCCAGATTCTCCAGAGCTTCAACAGATTTCTCCATCAGCTCTTGATTGTTTGCTTTCAGCTGACCTGAAAGGCACAAATACAGTAATATGGTTTCTAAACACATTTCCGATATACATGACAGCTTCCCATTACATAGCCATTAAACGTGTGTCAAGGCGCTTCTTCTTTTCTAAGCGCGTTACTGTGATAGACATGTTGTCCATATCGTCCAGCCAAAACACCTTATTACACCTGCACACAGCACCTCAAAACACACAACGGCGCGAACCAAGAATGATGTGAACTCACTAGCAATGCCCTTCCCGATGTCCAGCGAGTACTGACTGAGATCAAGAGTGAGAGACGCCAACATGGAGGAAATTGCTGAAGACAAATATGACAAAAAATTAGATGGGTTAAACAGTGATAAGTTAAACAGGATTTCAAAGAGTGAAAGCGTGCGACACTGACTCTGCATGGAGTTCTCAGGACTGCGCAGAAGAGCTTTCTGTAATGTAGGCAGCAGATGCTCCTTAAACTCCGAATGAGACACATGACGCAGAATCGAATTACTCTTCTCCTAAAACAGAAAAACATGTTTTATTATCTCTCAACATACAAAATTTTTTTGTATTCAACACAGGAAATCCGAAAAGCTTCTCACCAGGATGTGCTGAAGCGGTCTGGTCTTGCTCATGAGAACAGTCTTCATGTACAGATCCAACAATGCCGCCTACAAGAGCAGGAACATCAGTCAGTGTAAACACAACAGACAAGTTCATTAGACCAATCCAACATCCTCCAGGAGTTTGGTTCATCACCTTGTGTTTGTTGATGGTGTTGATGTCTTTCTGCGCCGTGCAGAAATCCACACACAAGGCCAAGAGAGGCAGAGAGACGCAGTTTTGATCCAAACTAAGCAAACTGCTCATGTATTGATCCACCAGGCCAGGTGTCTTCACAAAAAGAGAGAGACTTGATTTTGAACCAAAAATAAATTGCAGTGCAAACTTTACAATAAGATTATAGAGAAAGATATATTTGAGGCAAATTCTGATGTACCTCTTTCCATAGTTTGTAAAAGCGTTTAACGATCGACTTGAGAGCATTCTTTGAAGCACCACCCACTGCCTCTGCAAGCAGCAAACTCTGAACTTCAACCTGATTGGAGGAAACAAATATTGCTTACAAATATGTGAATATATTATTTTTAAGCTGCATATGGGTGTGATTTTAGAAGAAAGTGATGAGGCACACAATACAAATAAAATAAACCAATTGATAAAGATGACATGCCAGTTTTTTCCAGCTGGAACCTTCTCTTCTGTCTGGGGTGGGAAAGACAGTCCGAACTATCAAACAGGTCCAGGGAAGGGCGCAGCAGGCCCCTGATGCTGTGCTCTTTCTGCAGATATGTTAAACATACGATGTTGTATCCGTTCAGAGCTCTGGTCAGTTAACATCTGAGAACTGGATGACCGTTAGCATTACTCACCCAGGCATTACCCCCCGACTGACCACCCCACAACTCAGCAGGCCAGGTGGAAGGTTGGTTGCTATGGCATCAGGCTGCGACTGGACCAGTACCTCGATGACCGAGAGCAAAGCTCGTCGGGACGCAGCATCCCTGAGGAGATAAATTAAATCCACATTTATCCAAAGTACAGACTGAGATGGACAGAAGATGCAAACTGCTGTTACTCACCTGTATCTATGCAGGGTGAGATAGAAGAGTTTGCACAAGCCTTTAATGGCCGGCTCAGGAAGATCTAAAACAATAAAAATGTGTCATTTAAAAACAGGACATCAAATGGACACAAAACACAATGATATAGCCTAACTTTGTTGTTCAATTCACCTTTTCCTTTAACACATTCCTTCAATTCTTTAAGAACTTCTTTGCGCTCTTTAACGCTGGATGTCGTGACTTTCACAGCAAACCTCTTCAGTGTGTCTGAAACCTGCCCCTTAAAAAAAGAGAGAGAACCATCAGATTGTAATATCATACACATACACCATGATACTGAATGACAGTACTATTTACATGGCTTACTTAAAGTACTCTGCTTATAAGCCACATTGCTACGAAACACGTCCGAAAAATAAGTAATGAATGTGATGGCACGTTTCTATACTTTATTTATTGGTGACTGCAGTGAATGTGTTAAGTGAAACAACATAAGTGGGTTGCGCACACAAAATAACCCGGACCACACGCGGATCAAACAACGGCACAACCATAACAAACGATTTATTGTGATATTTTTCACATAATTAATCCGTTTGCCACTATTACTGCACATTATTAACACATTTACGCATTAACACACACAGGGCGCCTTTAAATGAGAATGAATGTCAAGCGCGTGCACACTACACGCTACCGCCTTTGAAAAATATTTTAAAGTTGAAGAGATACTGAGGAAAAGTTTGTGTTTAAATGTTTATACGCCAATCAACCAACGCACACTAACCTGCGTGTCCGCCGCCATCTTGCCGGCCTCGATCTGAAAAGAGCCAATGACGTCACTTCCGGGTCCTTACCGCCCGCAGTCACATGTTTCCCTTGAGCGCCTGAAGAGGGCGCGTGCTCTCTGTTAGGATGCGGTCACACGCTTTATTTTATAGACATAATTGTCTTGATTCGATGTAGATAATAAGTTTGCTATTTTACCTCAATGTTTATTTTAATGTAATACTATAAGGCGTCCGCGTGTCATTTATTAGATGTATATTTTTATTAAGTAACACGTCATGTTACTTTTCTCATCGATTGGTCTAAATGGACCAATCGCTGTCGTTTGCGATTACTGTATAATAATTCATTTTTATTTTACATACCATACAATTCCCCTATTGTCAGTCAGATAGGTAAAGCCATTGACAATGACATTGTCCGAAGTAAAAAAAAAAACACATCCAGAATAAAATATTCAGTGCGTAAAAACAGATTTATTTCGATATATCGCCATGAATTGAAACAGTAACCAAGACTCACAGAACAACATGTGATAGTGTTACAGAAAAAAAAAATTAAAATATGCAAAGCCGTTTCACATTGGGTAAATTGTGTTGTATATGTATCAAGTAAAAGCGAAATAATTATTCATGAACAGAAATAGAGAAAAAAGTTTTATATATATTTTTTATGATAAAACATCTCAAGATAAACTATAAGGCAAAACAATCAACCAGTGTAAATGTGTGATTAAAACAGATGAAGATTTAATACGTCCCCATGTTCCACTGAATTTCTTTTGGCACAAAGCATTTGGGAGCGAGGACAGATTATTACAGTCATCCAAGAAAACATATTCAAAGTGAATTTATTAAAACAAATGAAAAAAAAATTATACTCTACTTTCAAAGTAGTGTTCTCAAAACAGCAGATGAGAAAAAAAAATACATTTACAGGGTCTCTGGCACATTGGATCATAGAAAAGCTTTCATATAATAAACACTTGCTGGTGAAAAGATCATATGGATTATATTTGTTTAATACAGCGAGTAAATCCCATTTGCATTACAGATCATATCTTCAAAACTCTTGATCTGAAATGACTTATTCCAGTGACAACACGTTTTTTTTTTATAAACAGGAGAAAGTCTGCACCTGCAATTCAACCTTCTGCAACAACATAGCAAGTTTTCAAAACTCGCCCTTTTAAATGACAGACACTTAAGACTTTCATGCAAAATAGATTACTAAGAGAAAAAAAATATTAGTATACTATAGTAAATAATAATACAGCAGTTCCAATATTGTCTCAGAGAATGCAAAACCAATCCTTTACTGTATTTAAGGGCTGAAAATTGCACAATATTGTCACAGCTATGAAGATAATCAATATCACATCAATGAATTGGAGAGTTACACTGTAAACCCAGAATAGTTCAATTTACTTAAAAAAAAATAATAATACTTGAAAAAGCATAATCAAAATACTAAAATCATGGATATTCCTTAAAACATGTACTGGTAAATTTTAGTTCATTTCACATGAATGTTTTCGTTTAATATATGCACTGCAAAAAATGATTTTCAAGAAAAAAATCTTAGTATTTTTGTCTTGTTTTCAGTAAAAATATCTAAAAATTCTTAAATTAAGATGCTTTTTCTTGATGAGCAAAACGACCCAAGAAAATAAGTCTAGTTTTTATACCAAAAATATCAAATCTAAGCGATTTTGTGCATAAAACAAGCAAAAAAAAAAAAAATTTAAACTGCCAATGGGGTAAGCAAAAAAAATCTTGAACATTTTTCTTAAACACTAAATTCAAGAAAAATTTGCAGATTTGTTTTGCTTGTTTTATGCACAAAATCACTTACATTGTATATTTTTGGTCTAAATACCAGACTTATTTTCTTAGGCCATTTTGCTCATCAAGAAAAAGCATCTTAATTTAAGAATTTTTAGATATTTTTACTGAAAACTAAGATTTTTTCTTGATATTATTTTGCAGTGTTATATGCTTAAAAGTTAAATGAACAAAATAATTTGTCCAAAACTCAAAATATTAAGTGATGTTTACATGATTTTTTTAAGTAAAGACAATATCTGGGTTAACCGTGTACTTATCAGTGGTTATTTTGAGAAGAACTGGCTTAAACATAAAAATGTCAAAATACAGTAATTTGCAACATTACAGTTGGCTGGTTAAGGGAGTTTCGGGTTAAATAAAGTGAAACTTTACTGACAGCATCTTTGAAGTACTGCCTATAATTTAACTCATCTCTCAGTTTTGTAATTTTTGATTCTGTATGGCAGGGCCATTACTTATAACATGCACAATCTCTTTGATACTGACACACTTACCTCATACTTCATGTTTAAATGTTTTATTTATTCTTTCAAAATAATGTGATTGTACGCATTTGCCATCCATAATGCTCCAAGTTATACCAGAATATTCCTTTAATAAAATATAATTTTGACCTGTTTGACGAACAGTACAGAAATATTGAGAGCTACATGGTTCCAGATGGCAGCTGTAAGTCAGCTTGTCATTTGAAGTTACTGTACATATATCAGATTTCAAACAGAGAGAGACTGCATGTTGACTGCACAGGAGTCAACACGAGCTTTACGATGAAGAATTTTACTAACACTGACTAGAAATTTCATGTTATTGTATGCAAATCTAAACTTTTGGTATACTTTGTGTCATTTGTAATACAAAACAAGGCACACAAGAGCCCATAAGGTTTACTGCCTTTATAGAATTATGTTTTTTCTTTTGGGTTTTGGGAGAAATATGACACGGATATTTCTCTGTGAAATTCAATATAAGGTCCAGTTTCAGTCTATATTATTTCACTGATTGTGTTCTCCACACATCTCTCATCATCCTCACTTTTTATCTCTCCACTAACCAGTCAGTTTCTCTCCAGCTCAACCAGTGAGCAATACTCATTTTCACAGACTTACTGAAAATCTCTACCTGATCATTTCTCGAATACCTTTCAAAAACAACCTGACCAGCAAAGCCACCTGCAAATGCCAAGAGTCAGACACCCGTTCAACCTGAACACCACACATATACAGACTCAAACAATACAACATACACACTGTGCTTTCTAAAGCACCACACACACAAACAAACACACACACATATTTGTGATTCTAGCTGAAGAGCTTGATGAAGCAGCCCTGGCAGTAGGGTTTGTCGTTCTGCTCTTTGAAGGTTCCCTTGTTCAGCTGCTTCAGGCAGAAGGCACAGACGAAATGCTCGGGGTGAAACTTCTTGCCCATAGCTGTGATGCAGCGACCGGTGATGGGTTTCTGACAGCCGGAACACAGCGATCCACGGCGGGCGTGATAATGCACCTCACAGTATGGCTGCCCGTCGTGCTCGAAGAAACTGCCGTTTATGAAAGGTGTGAAACACTCCTGTAACACACAAACAGATACACAAATCAAATTACACAATACTGATGTGTTATCAGGGTCAGTAAACAAAGCAAAACACGACAGGCTTACCCTGCACACAAAACACTCTGGATGCCAGAGGCAGCTGAGGGCAGAGATGTAGTTCTCCAGTATCGCACGAGCACAACCGCCACATTTAGGAGCAAAGAGATCGAAGTAATCTTTACGGCAGTACGCCTTACCATCCTTCTCGTGAAACCCTGGAAAAACAACTCACGATTTACTTACAGATCAGCACAAACGAACTTCCTAAGTGAGGCCTGGATTGTTTGAAAGTACAAGTTTAAAAAAAACTTATCATCTCACCTTCAGGGCCGAAGAAAGCTCCACACTGAGCACAGAAGAAGTGTTCAGGGTGCCACGTTCGGTCTAACGCCGTCACCACTTTCTGTAGGAGACATGAGACAAACAAAATTAAGCATTTTTGGGGTTGGAAACAGCATCAGCTCTAATGAAATTGTCTGTTGCAGGCTGGAAATTACTAGAAAACGTGGCTAAAAAAGCCAGGAGAACGCCAACTGTGGGCGCTTGCCAGCGCTTTGGTTGGTAAGATACTTTCATTTGGTTTACCAGTCATTGTACAATGTTGTGGTATTTGTCCCGCCCCAATCCACTGTGATTGGACAGCTGTGTGAAGTGACATTGACAAGCTGAGCGTTTTACCAAAGTTTAAACTTTTTTTGGGCGCTCAAAAATGCTGAGTGCCCGAACAAAACCTGCCATCTGCTGCCGTGTCTGAAATCGTGACAATTCCATTGGAAACAATAGAAAATATACGCCGGCATAAAAATCTTTGTGTGCATGCCCCCTTACACAGAGCCAAAGAAAAAATGTAAAAAAAAAACCACACCATAATACTTAAAGTACAACATACATTATGTTGTGGCTTTGTTCACCAGGTAACTTTAAATGCATAATTGTAAGCATAGGCGCAGATTTGTTTTTCTGCTGGTGGGTACTCGGCACAACATCACGCAGTGCTTAGGTTGCTTAGCAACGGCAGATGCTACGGGAGCGCCAAAGTGCTTTGGTAAGAAGAAGTAAAGCGATGTGGTCACGTTTTGTGAAGCTCCCCTTATACAGCTTATTCACATTCATAGCACTCATGAGATCCACCGATCAAAGCGTTTTGGATTAAAAGGAATTGAGCATATCTGATGTTTTTCCATGAGTGCTCTGGCATTTCGGTGGGTGCTCGAGCCCAGGAGCACCCACAGGATCAGCACACATGATTGTAATTGTCTTACTGTAAGAGATCTATGCATTTAAAAAAAGCAAAAGCTTAAGCGCTACATGAACCAGGAACATTTCTTCAATGAGTATCAACTGTGTTTTTATTTGTTTGTGCTCACATCCAGTATGGGTCCATTACAGTAGAAGCAGCGTGGAGAGAATAAATGATGGTAATCTCTCTCACAGTACGGCTGTCCTTCGCGCTCAAAGAAGTTTCTGGAACCGATCTCCTCCTGACAGTGTGTGCACACAAAATGCTCTGGGTGCCATGTGCGTCCCATAGCTGTAACCACCTGTATGGACAAAATAAATGAAATTAATTTAATAATTGTGCCTGAACAAAATAATAGACTCCCAATGCTCTGCTGCACTCCCCAGTATTGCTCTCTAGCTCCCTCACCTGGCCCACAATGGGTTTGCAGCAGGCGCCACACACTCCCTTAGCAACTGTCTGCACCCCCAGCTTATGAAGGTCAGACTGCAAACTGCCCAGCATGTTGTCCAGTTTATTGACCTGTGTGTGTGGAGCCTTCCCCTGGGCCATGATCTACAGAGAGAGGAGAAAAATAACCAGAGAAAAAAAAAGAGTCTTACAGACAAAACCTGAGCACAATCCCTACTGAAAAATCCAGCTAAGACCAGCATAAGCCAGTCTGGCAAAGCTGGTCATGCTCGTGGGTCAGCTGGTCTTCCAGCCTAGACCAGCTTAAAAAGTGACCAAAACACAGCTAGACCAGCTTGCTTTACCAGCAAAACCAGCTAAAACCAAGCTGGGAGACCAACTAAAACCAGCTCACCAGCTTATGCTGGTCTTAGCTGGATTTTTCAGTGGAAATGACAAATAAACAAAGATGCACACGCACAATTAAACACAAGCAACTCCGAAAACCTTCCTATTTAGAAATGTCAGTCATTGAAACCCCCCAAAATCAAAGTGTAATGTGGTTTTAAAAGGTCAGTGGCAAGTTCTAGCCCTTCTTTGGTCAAGCTAATATAATGCAATGCTAATACGGCTACTATGGTGGCCATTCGTGCCAGTTCCGCCGGAAACGTCCCGAACATGTTTTTGGGTTCGTTCTCTGGACAACGGCATACGTCATCAAGGTTTAATATTTCGGGTTCAATTTCAGAAAAGCAACCGTTACATTTCAAGGTAAGAATGAAACTACAATGATTGTATGTCTTAAAAGAAATTAAATCTTAATTTTCTAATGTATTTTAAATAGGGCTGTGTTGAAAAAATCTTTTTTTCATGTTTATTTCTAAAGACCGATCCTTAACTCAGAGAATCGATTTAATAATTAATAACTTAAACTTGCCGCGTCATTGAATTCACGCATGCGCGCGAGGTGGAAGGACATTAAAACAACGAACATAGCAGTCAGTAACGTTAAGCAAGCGGTTGTTTTGAAAACTCTAGAAATGCTCAAAGCTGCGATCTATATGTAAAATAATCCACTCATAACAAATATATGAGTTATTTGTGTTATTTTTACAGAGGTGTAAAGAGTAGCTGAAAGCCATACTTGAGTAAAAGTACAAATTCCTTACTGTAAAAATTACTCCACTACAAGTTACAAGTCACCAACTTAAATACGACTTGAGTAAAAGTATTAAAGTAACCCAATTTAAAAGTACTCAAGTATTTTTACTCGTACTGAATGTTGGCTCAAAGATGCACTAGTCCTCAACACAAAGAGACATTGTAGGTCTGGGCAGTGAAAACTAAGAAAGTTTATTTATGAGGTTTTATTTCCTAATATAGAAAAGAAATCAAACACCTCAAAATTTTGACCTGGCAGAACAAACACAGATTAAACATAGTCATAGTCTTCTTTTGACTAAAATTTTATTTAGTTTTAGTCATATTTTTGTCATCTGAATTGATTTAGTTTTTTGTCTAATTTTATTCATCTAAATGCCATAAGATTTTAGTCTAGAAATCTAAATTACATTTAATTTAAACCCATTTAATTTTAGTCTAGTGTCATTGTGTACTTGAATGTGCCATGCTGAAAAATATATAGCCTAACTTTGTGATATAAATATATGGTAACAATTTACAGTGGGGTTCATTGGTTAATATTAGTTAGCTACATTGGTTAACATGAACTGATAATGAGCTGCACTTATACAGCATTTATTCATCTTTGTTAATATTAATTTCAACAATTACTTATACTTTATTAAAATCTTGTTAACATTAGTTAATGCACTCTGAACTAACATGAACAAACAATTAAAGCTTACATTTTTATTAACTAACATTAACAAAGATGAATAAATGATGTAACAAATGTATTGCTCATGGTTTGTTCAAGTTGGTTAATACATTAACTACTGTTAACTAATGAACCTTGTTGTAAAGTGTTACCAAATATTCTTATATAGGCCTATCCTAAAAAAGATATAATTTTTATATTTAGAAAATTTCAGTAAACTAAAATTACACCAACAGAAATATGATAATGCATATTAAAAACGTGAAGTTGTTCATTTGAAAGATTAATTGAAAACACATGTAGTACGTAACACCATCTCACATTAAGTGCACTACATTTCTTACGTCATGCATCCCTCTTACAGTAAATACATTACAGCATACTTGATTAAATGTGAGGACAGTAAAATTGTACACTTATTATCAATCTTATAATGTACTTACGTTACCCGGGCAATCAGTACAGGACCTCGCTGGTTTATTTTGGCTTATATAGTAAGTTATATCAAGTTATGTACCAGCTCAGGTTAGCTGATAAGGTAGCATCAGAGTATATAAACATTTGTGATTGCCTTTGAGTTGCGGGATGACCCTCCTGCAATCGCGCATCACTTTTGTTTTGATTGTAGCATCACATGTTTAAAAAATGGTCCCTTGACTGAAGCAAATGTGAAATGCATCCATATGTTTGCTCTTTATCTCTTCTCTCAGACCAGACGCGAACTTTTCTCTACAGTTTATGACATACGCAGCACGCAGATGTCCCGCTACGGTGGCTCAATGCAAGCCATTCAGCGTTTGACATCAAAGTACCGCGAGACCAGACTTCTCCATATGCATTTGATTCGCTCTCGCAGTACTTTGATTTCATACGGTTGCTCTGCGCAGAGCCAAATGAAGTCCCTCAGTTGTGTGTGTGCGTGTAACCTCGCGACCACAGATTCTATCCATCATCACCCTCTGACACTTTCGTCTCGTTTTTATTTGACAAATAAACAATGTAGCGTGTAACGTTAAGTGTCATTTCAAATGTAGTGGAGTAAAGAGTACAAATACCCAATCAAAAATGTAGTTGAGTAGAGAGTAAAAGTTGCCTATATTTTTGATACTCAGTACAAGTACAAAGTAGCCCAAAAAATACTTAAGTACAGTAACGAAGTACATTTACTTGAGTACTTTACACCTCTGTATTTTTATAATAAGCGCCAGTAAATCCACCGCAGGTCTCCAGCGAAACTCTCTCTGTCCCTCCCTCTGTGCTCATGCAGCCGGTCTCTGACGGGCAGAGGTTTCTTGAGGCGCGCGCAACGGGACACCAAATAAAGAGTTCTTCTTACACATAATGCTTATAGTTGTAAAGTTTTCTGAACTTTAAGCAAGCTAAGACAAAACTTGCATTTATATCAGTGACACGTGCGCTGCTGGAGCATTAGTTTGACGCCTAATTCGCTTATAGTACAAACATCTTTGATCAGAAAGACGAGAAAGAGACGCAAATGTTAAGGTCTAATAGAAAGTAAAGAGCATCAAGACCTTAAAACAGACTTCATCACATTATAGCACCCGTCATAATATATATATCTAGAGCTCCGACTCTCATATACAGGTATTTATCCTGTCTGTAGGTTTGTGCATATATTTATACCTGTTCATTTTACATACTGCCTATTTTTTTATGTAATGTATGCATAAATACAAAATACAATGCATACTATAGCTTCAATAGTCTACAAAATTAATAACTCAATTAAAAACAAGATTCTGTCTATCAAGACTTGTTGTTATCCTCTGGGCATTTTCACTTTAACATTATTTACTTTAAATTGTCCATATTTTAAAACTGTGGTGAGCAGTTAAAAGCTAGAGTGAGTGGCAAATAACTGCACATTTTTATAATCCAAAAACAATATAAACTGAAAAACATGTATATTATGAAATATACAGTTACCATGAAATAAAATGACTCATTCTGTGGAATAGATTTTTGGTCATCCCCCCTATCTTGCACCATTTCGGGCTTTTTTTTAAAACACTTATCTAAATCTCGAAGATGGGATCAGATCGGATCGAATCGAATCGAACAATGATAATCGATTCAAGATCTTGAGAATCGGAATCGAATCGATTCTTGAAATTTGAATCGAAACCCAGCCCTAATTTTAAAAGAAATGTGATGACGTATGCGGTCGAGCAACGCGACTTCCGGAGAACGAACCCGAAAACATGTTCAGGACGTGTCCGGCGGAACTGGCACGAATAGCCACTCTAACAGCTACACTGTAAAAACTTAGCACATCATTGTGGAATGCTTTAAAATTTTTGTTGCACGTGAGTGAAAAACTACTGTGCATGTTGAATGTCTTTTCCACCCTTTTAAATGTTTTATCAAATACATCATTATAGCCCATGGTTAGTGCGGCAACATATAGCACCTGTGTGCTCATGACAACGCGAGTTCAATTCTCATCTTTGAGGTCCTCCACCCAACACTTTCCTGTCTACTCTTCACTATGCTGTCTAAATAAAGGCACAAAAGCCCTCTCCCCAAAAAAAGCATAAAAAGTACATGTTTTGAGGCAATACTACAAAGAGCCGTTTTAAACACTCTTTCAGGTTAGTAAATATTGAATATGGCGTACAAAATTTGTATATTTTTAGAACATACACGACACAAAGACAGACACACATCCAAAAACAGCTCGCCTGCACCTGCATTGGAGGGAAGTGAGGATTGTATTCCGTCTGACAACCCACTGACACCAACACTTTGGGCGGGGCCACGGGGACAGGTGCAGAGACAGGTTTAGGTAGGGGTGCAGAAATGGGCTTTGGCGTGGGAGCTTGAACTTTAAAAGGTGCAGGGGTTGGGGGACTAGGTGGAATAAGAGGGGGGCGAGGGGGAGGTGAGGGCTCTCTTGGAGGTGGAGAAGGGGCAGGAGGTGGGGGAGGAGGCAAAGGGGCAGGAACTGGGGGAGGAGGCAAAGGGGCAGGAACTGCTTTGATCAAAGGGGGACGTTTGGGTTCCTCAACAGGGGGAGGGAGACGAGGGGCCGGGGGCGATTGGGGAGGTGGGATCACCTTTCTTTGGGGAAGAGGAGAATCAGGAGGTATGATTATCTAGAGAAAGACAGATCAGATATATGAAGAAAAAGATATGGAAGGAAGCAATGAAGAAAAAATAAAGTGATCACAGAAAAAGTTGAATTAAAGATTGAATGGAAACAGAATTATTATTTATATATGTATACATTTGCAGAGATCAAGGTTCCTTCCCATCTACCTTATCGATCTCTCTGTTGTGGTCTTCCCTTGAGCGTTTAGGGTTGGACATCACAATGACACCTTCTGTTAGCCAATCATCTGACTGTTGCTTTTTTATGCGCTCTTTGCGGCCAATTCCCAGCTTGCCTTGCAGTTCCTCAATGAGCCGGTCCTGGGAGTTGCTCTTATTGAAAATAATAGGGCCCATCTTCCTACGTATGAGGCCATCCCGGTACATAGGGTGGACGTTGGGTGTCTCCTTTGTGCGTCTAATAACTGATTTAAGCTGGGACAGCAGAACAAACCCATTGTGATGCCACATATTTCAAGAACAGGTTGAGCATTGCCTAAAAGCAACCCATCAAGAACTACCAGAGATCTACAGAAGCATTAATATGCAGTCTTGGTGCAGAACTAGTTAAAACGTGATTGTTTCATCATAGATGTGCAACTCATAGTTCAGGTTATCAAGGTCCAATGGTGCACAAAAACACAATAGTATTATTGGTTACCATGCACACACAGTAACACTGAAGTTCAGGTCTTTCCGATTCTCCTACAGTTAGAATCCACAAAAATAGTTATACTAAAGCTAAATTGAGTGCCGTGTTAGGAACCATTACGTTATTAACTCCACCACGCAACTTACTACATGCTTTATTCACATGCGGTGAATCAAAACACTGCAAGCCTTTTAGATCAACACCAACTGCTTCATATATTAACAAGCATTGCAGTTCCATTCGTACATGTCCAGAGGCTGAGATCCTGTCCATTGTGCCAACCGGATGCGCCATTGAAAGATCCATCTGAGCATCTGGGGTTCCAGGGCAAGACGATGGAGTAAGAGAGTCATCCATCCAACTTGCTTCAGTCATGGGCGTCATGGAGCCATCTGGTCCGTCATATACCATCTTCAACTCCATGTCAGCCCAGTCCAGATCACTCCTGCAGTCCGACTGATCCTCCAGCAGACCGTCCCCTAACTCACTCTCAGTGTTTGTGTCAGGAAGAATATCACTGCGATCTACTGCAACTATCGTCTCCTCGTATATCTCTGGTTGCGAGGTAAGCTGTGGACCTGCAGAGACTGTGATTGGAGACTCCACCACCTCAGACTTGCTGAAGCTCATTGCTAGAAGTTTATCCAAAGCATCATCAAGGGATGGTTCAAAATTGGCTGATTCTAGCATAGTGGGTGTAAGGGGGTTTTGAGACACAGTGGGCTGGTCTGATGATGGCTTTGGGCTGGGAGACTTGGAGATTGTGGGAGATGAGCATGTGGGAAGGAAGGGAGAGGGGGAAGTAGCTTTGGAGAAGAAAAGAGGTGATAAAGTTGGTGATTCTGATACTCTTGAAAAAGGAGAAGCTGCAGATCTTGGAATAGATGGAACCGGGCTTGACATTGAAGTATTTCGCTCAACGTTGGATAAATACTGATCTACAGGTCCTGGTCTCACCAAAGGACTAAATCTTTCAGGAGATTTGCTGATGGCTGGAGACCTTGTTGGACTAGGAGATTTATTCATAGCAGAATAGGACTTCAGTACACAATTTGTCAGTTTCCCAGAGGAGTTCCCCTCTTTGACAGGGCAAGGTTCATGTCCTCCAGATACAGTAAAAGGCACATTAGTAGTTGTCGGGGTTACAGTCTGGGACAGGACCACTAGAGACTCCACCTGGGAGGTGAGAAGTGAAGCAGAACCATCAATGATAGAATCTAGGTCTAGATCAGATACAGGATAAAAACGTGGACTGGATGTTGCAGATCTAAAAGAAGGGGATGGCTTTGGGAACCCAGAGGACAGTGAAGGTGCAGTCCTTGATTCACCAGATTCTTCCTCAATGTGCAGTTCAAAGTTAACAGAAGGGGAACACCGGCTTGGTTCTGGTGGGTGGATAGGGGTCAATGGTTTTGATACTGCTGACACAGGAGGTGGATGGATTTCGGCAATGGTTGTGGCTTGATCAAACAGTGGCTCAGAGTTCAGGGAACCCAAAGAGCTTGGCTGGAGGATATAAAGAGGGTATAGGAGAAGAAAGAGGAGAAAAGATGAAATTGGCAGGTTAGGGAAGGCAGAAAGTTAGAAATTATTAAGAAAAAGCTTTAATGAGATGCATAATACAGCTGTCAGGATGAATAAACATTTTGGATAAAGAGCTGAAAAAATGAGATGAAATTGAATTGATGTCAGTGATAAACAGGCAGAAGCTTCACTTATAAACAAACATATCAGATGAAGACCAGTTAAATTGTTGAGCAGTATGTCCTGAAAATAGATCACCCAAACAACATAGTTTAGCACACATTCCCAGACCTGAGGTCTCTGGACTTCACACTGTTCATATCTCACACACTCTCAGGACAGATCCATCCGCACTCACACACAAGTAGATGTGCACACATACACGAACACACAGTCACATTGTTCTGCACCTTAAAATCAGACAGACATGCCATGAGCTCATCCAGTTCTCGTGTCGCAGAGGTGGCTGATATTCTGCCCTGCTGCTCTGAGGGCATGTCCAACTGCCCGTCCTTCAAATCACAAGTCAAAGCACAGGGGCTGGGCCTGTTAAGACAAATGACAGAATATCATTATTACCTTCACAAATCAAGCCTGTACATCTACAGGTGTTATGACCTCTTACGTTGTGGAAGGCACAGAGCTCTCCAGCTCGTTCAGAAGACTCTCCACAGTGGGACGTCCGTCTTCCGTCCCCTTCATCCCGTTCCTTTGAGTCTTGTCTTGGACTGCAGGAGTCAGTATGATGCCTGAATGGGTTCCATTTTCCTGGATGTAGTGGGCAACACTGCAGGGTGGCAATGGAGGAGCTGCATCCTCTACAGAGGGGAAATCACTGTTTAGTTACAATTATTCTGATGACGGTTTTTCAAGTACGACTAACATACATAAGATACCAAGATGGTCAAACATCATATTGCATATATGTGCATATTAATATATTTAAACTTAACATTCAAGTAGTCAAAATGTTTGTTATTGCCATGTAGTTTGTGTTGCAATCTGATAAAATTTGCTGTATTAAATATCCTGAAGTTTTCAATTATTTGTTTTTTCAATGATTTTTATATGTGTACCTTTACCTGTAGTAGAGAAAGATGGGGCATTCTGCTGGACAGCGTTGAGCTCCAAAAGCAGACGGTCCAGTTCAGATAAGTTGCTGCCCAGAGCAGAAGTCATGGCCGCTGCTGAGGAGTCTGAGTGCTTTTGCTTGTTAGGAAAACTGGACAAAATGCGTTTGATTTAGGCAAGAAATAGTAAGGCCATACATTACACCTTCGTTAAGGAACACATTGCAAAAAGATGGATCTTAACCAGTTTTTCTACAATATTATTTTAAAGATTTCTGCAAAATGTGGTCGATGTGACACCACTGATAAAAACCAAACTCTCTTACCTGTAAACGTGGTCTTCTTCGATGTGAGAGGCGGGTGGACTGCTGTCTGGAGACAGTGTGCTTTTATGAACAGAACCCAAAGACTGAAATAAAAAACAACAAGGCACAGGCATGAACACAAATGTAATATGAACTGTTAAACAGTACTCCTATCCTCAATAACATGGTACCTGAATGAGATTGCTAGTTATGTATTTCCAATGCAATTAACGTTTAACTGACCGTCCCAATATAGTTCATGACAAACCTGTTGTGAGGAGTGCTGGGAGTTTGTCCGTGGGGAGTGAGATCCGTTCAGTGCCTCATCTGAGGGTGGAGGAGGCAGGGGTGGAGGGGGCGAGTCATCCTGAAAGATATGCCCTCCGGTGGGGTAGGAATACGGCGTCTCTTCGGGCAGAAACACCGGGCACTTGGAGATATGAGCGGTGGAAGACTCGAGATCTGCAAGCAACGCATCTGTGCATAGAGAAGAAAATCATTCATACTTTATATACTTAAACGGTATCCTTGATTTGCTAAACTTAGCAGCTGTAAACATATCTAAATGTGATGTAATCATGACAATATCTCTTAGGTAATCATATTTTACAGTTTAAATTCGATACACAGATTTTGTGAACATTCTAAGCAGTGGGGCTGGTGACTTCTCTTCCGAGGGAGGGGAATTCAAAATATATGTTCGGAGTGTCAGCTTCACATCGTGTGCTCTCGAAAAAGAATTCACCAACCGCCACTGATTACAATGTCTACATACTGCATTAAACACATGGTTTAAAAGAGCAAGGAACATTTAGTTTAATATATTATATGGCTAATTGAAATGCTTGATTCTGATTGGCCAGTCGTGACATTTGAAGGTTTGTTATTCCTAGATAACAACCACTCAATACCTCTGCTTCGCACTGGGTCCCGATCACACTGTCAATGCTCATTTCTGCGATAATAACCGGCTGGCTGAAATTACATATCACTTACATAATGTATATTATAACATATATCACGCATTTGGCAGAAGCATTTATCCAAAGCAACTTAGTGCATTCAAGCTATTCATTATTGGGAATGAAACCCACAATGCTTTGTGAACTGAACTACAGGAATATTAAATTCACACAGGTCTCTGTACAACAATACTTTGTAATCAAATAAGTATGAACAGGCCTAAAGAAAAGCACTCAGACAGTAAATCAATGTTCTTCTCCTGGAACGTGAGATTGTTTCCAAACACAGATGTGCAGTGTTTGGACGCGTGAGTCAGTGAAGCATCCCAACCTTTCTAACCATCTTTAATCATGTTGCTAAATAAAGTTCTTCAAGAGCAACAGCAGCCAGTCCTGACACCAGCCGCTGCTCCAGACCTTACAACCCCGCTGCCCTCACAATCCTGAAAAACCAGTTGGGATCCAAATGGCTATGCAAATTTTAAACCATACTGAAATCTTCTGGGTTCCCACACTTTTGTTAACTTCAAATTCAAGGACCTTTCAAGGACTTTCCAGGTCAAATACCCTCAAATTCAAGGACTAAATGTGGGGACACATTTCAGATGAGAGCAAGGTTACATCGTGTTACCTTTTAAGATACATTGTTACAGTTGCCTTTCGATGGAACTCGCGCTGCGTCACTGAGGTGACACTTACTCCAGGGGTAAGTGCGTCTGAATGTGTATATGAAATTTAACCAATAGTGAGGCTTAACGACAAAGACCGGGTGACGCGGGAGCCAGGAAGTATATCGCTTTATGAAATATCGCCACGGTTGGCGTTACAGGGATGCAGAAAGTATGGCAAGGGAGACGCAGCGTCTAGTTCCCTTCTCAGGGAACAAAAGTTACATACGTAACCAGAGACGTTTTGGTATGAATCAACATTCTCATACAGAAGATATAAGCATTTAAAAGGGGACAGAGAATGAAAAAACATTTTTACCTTGTCTTTATTGAATAATGGTAGTCTACCCGCATTCACAAACATACAAAAAGTTCTAGACATGCTAACATCTCAGTCTCATAGAAATTCCTCTTTTAGAAATGTCAGCCAGAAAACGCCCCAATCTGAAAAACTGATGCTTATGACATCACAGGCATCTCCCTGCCCCTCCACTTTAAAATAATTGGCTACATTGTTTGAGTGGCAGCAAAGTCAGCCAATCAGTAATGAGATTGCAAGTTAAGCCAGTAGGGGGAGCCAAATAGGTGCAAAACCACTTGTTTAAAATCTCCCACCCTAATAGAGCTATCTGAGAGAGGTTTTTAGGAAGCTTCTAAGGCATTACAGACCCAAACAAAAAAAATTTTGTCTACATGTCACATCACAGAACAAGGATAAATACCCCGTTCAATCATTCTATGTCACCTTTAAAGATGCAAACTCGCACAGGGCGATGCATATGGCGCAAATTAGGCATCGCAATTTCAGCGAAAACACACACTATTAGCCTCAAATGCATTTTCGAGCAAGGTGAAAATATTCATCTCGAGCGAAAAATTAGCATAACACGAAGTTAAATCCGAGAGTAAACTAGAGCAAGGAACATGATGTTTCTGGTTTGGTGTGTACACCGCACCCCATTATGCTGGGTACACACCATACGCGAAGCATCACGATTTGCGTGAGTAGATTACACACAAAATCAAAACAAAGATGCAAATAGATGCAAACTCAGGCAGATGATGAGAATGTCGCGAATTAGGCAATTAAGTTAAAAATTGAGCAGAAAATTGAGCAGAAAATGTGCATTACACAAAGTTAAATCGTGCAAGTAATCTAGAGCGAGGCACGCGATGCTTCACGTTTGGTGGTATGCAGCATAACGGTGGTAAATTTACTGCTAATTTGCTTAATTTTATTATGGACAGATCTAATATCAGGCCGATCTGTCTCTGTGTTCTGTCAGCTGGCAGGTTAGATGTCTATTGTGATGTAAGTTAACGCAGGAAGCCTGTCAACACGCTCTATAGTTCAGCTATAAATCAAAAACATAAATAGATTTATTTAATATATTATCTGAAGGATTGAGGTGTAACTTTTATGATATCATCCAGCACAGACATTATGGAAAGACAGGCAGAGAGACAAACAGATTACACGCTGCAGGCCGAGCTTACAATGACCTAACCACAGTAAAATAAAGCTATTACCTCACCCTTTTGTCATGCACACACATTCAATCATCCATCTAACCATCCATCCCCCTGGTCAATAATAGCCTGGCGACACGCAGCCGTCACATACAGTTCGGCAGAGAGAGATCTGCTCTCATGCAAACAGTCGTGACACACGAGCTACTGGAACTCTTTAAAAACGGCACTATAAATAACATGTTGCTTTGAAGATTAACAACGAGAAGTGTTACGCTGATAATATAACCTGCCATTTAAAAAAATTACAAACTGTGTTAAAAACTTGAAAGGGACCCACGTGTGTCCAAAAGAAAAGGACCCCTGCAAGCAATAGCCGCCATTCACCATTTAGGTAAACTAAAAAGCCGACCCAAAATAAACTTGAATTATATGTGTTTTTTGGCAAAATAACTTGGGAGATATTTGATATTCATAATGTAAGCAAAGTCAACAGTGATTACAAGGTGTTTGCTTTGATTTATTATTTAATGTTAGATGTCTATTCATTTTTTATGGACAGCCCAAATTTTGCCTTGTTTTAGCCTAAAACGTCTGGGCTGTGCTTGTACAACTATTAGATGTTTTTTTAACAGTTTATGACGTGCTTTAGTCACAGAATAACAACAAAAAAGAAAAATCACATTGGTTTGCACTTGAGAACTAAATAAACCATTGGAAATTAAATAAATGCACACCAAAAATAAATAAAAGCATTGCCGTATTGCAATATTTCAAGAACATGTCAATATATAAATGATAAGGGATCAGCGTAGCATGATTTATTAAAGTATTAACCGTTTTTAATGCTTGCTAAACGTCTCACTCTTGAACTCACACTATTTTTACCCATGAAACGCAGTACTGTCATATTCTGTGTGGTCCACAAGTTCACAAGTGTCAAAATGCCAACACACGCTGACCCCTTATGCAACAAAGTTTATCCTGGTAGGACAAAAAAGTGTGTACTCACAGAATTTAGAGCGTATACTAGAGGTTAATCCAATCCAGAGTCACACCTGAGTGTGAACACACGAGTGTGTGTGTGTGAGAGAGAGAGAGAGAAAGAGATAGAGAGAGTATGTGCGAGTGAATGAGAGAAGAGAGGAGGTGGGCAACCCTTTAACCCTTTCCCCTCCTAACAGATACTCTTTAAACCGGTGGTTCTCAAACCTTTTAGCAACCTTGTGTAACATGCATCCTAGTGTTCATTTTGTCACCTATTAATCTTGTGCCAAATGTCCTTGTTAGTTTTAGTCATTCACATATCTTTTTTGGTTAGTCAAGTTTTTATCGACTAATAGTCTCATCATTTTAGTCTAGTTTTAGTCAAAAGACAAGTCAAGGTATTGAAGTCACGTTTTAGTCAACTAAAAGTTTTTTTAAATTAGTCTAGTTTTAGTCAAAAGAAAACTCAATATATCTTATTCAAGTTTTAGTTAAAACATTTTTGTCTTTTTTTTATAAAATTATTTCTGAGATTATTTCTGATAGCCATTTCAGTCAAAAAGTGTTTCACACATCTCAAATATTGGTTAAATGTCATAATCACTTGACAAAATATACTTGTTCAATGATTTTTGTTGAATGCAACTTTCAACTGTTTCAACTGTTAAACGTGTCTGGTTTTCTGATTTAAGAGACACATTCACAAATGATGTCAGCGCTCGTCGCTCTTGTTCGCCATCTATGGGTGTTGTGTTCTCGCTCGATGTAGTTGGCAGCAACAGGAGTATGAGTAATAATGCATAATTATTTAGTTTTAGTCAGCGTTTTTGGACATCTGTGCAGTCTCATCATTGTCTCGTCTAAGGGCCTGTTTACGCTCGAGGGTGAAAACGTAAAAATATTTTATCGGATGTGCCTTTCGTTTACACGGTGAAGGCATGGAAATACGTCCAGAGTGAAAATCTTAAAAAACGCTCTACCCTTGCGTTCCCGTCTAAAGGGTAAAAATGCAAATGTCTGCTCACGGTGGTTCCTGTAGAGTACGCGTTTAAGTAACAGGCATAGGCCAGTTCAGGAAAATAACAACAAACATGGTGGATTATTTCCATACGTCGGACCTTCAAGTTTACAGCTAGGGAAGGTGCATTAATTACCTCCATCAAATTGTTGATGGGCCATCTCGTCGGAGGAAAACAAGAAGGCTTTGGACAAGACCTGGGAGAACAAGAAAGAAGGTTGTACGCAGGCACGTGGACTTGGTTGTGTGTCAGTGCTTCACATTGCCGCCTGGGGTGCATACTACATCGAATATCACACACTTTTGCGTCACCATATGCACGCAGATTTACCCCTCAAAACGTTCATATAAACGTGGAATAAAAAGTGATAACACAACGGCACTTTTGCATTTTCTTTGCAGATCGTTTCCGTGTAGACTAATGCGGCTTTCACATAGGATGCGGTGTGCGCTGCGCTCGCCGCTGGGTTCGGCGCAGCCAAGCGATTTGTGCTCTGATGGCCAGACCAAAGTAGGCAGGGTTTTCAATAAATTACTACAGTGTTTATATTTGCGTTAAATAGTCGACGAGGAATACAGAGACTGATGTTGCTCATCTCCATTTCACGTAACTTTAAGCATACCAACAACAAGCTGCTTGACTTAAACCACACCTAACATGTCAACTTGAATTGCTTACGTGTTTCCATGACACTGCTTTCCTTCCGATGTCTCTGTAGGAGCATAAACTTGTATTATATAAGCTCTGAGAATCCAGAGTATACGCTTTCGTCCATTTTGCTTGTTTGGATGCCCCATTTCTATTGGCCGCGCGGGTAATCGTCACAGAGCGCAGCGCAAAAGTTAAACTATTTTGAACTTTGACCGCGGCGTGAGTGCAAGCTGTGCTCCGCTGCGCTCGCGCTTTGCTCGGCGCAACTAAAAACCGCTCTCGCGCGGCGCAAGCCATTGAAATGAATGGGTTTCATAGCGCAGCACAGCGCACACCGCTTCCTATGTGAAAGACCCATTAGCCTTAGTCATGAAAAAAAGTCTCGTCTCGTCTAACAAAATTAACACTAATGCATCCCTATACGCCCCCTCCAAAGAAAAATCATGACTAAGAATTAATCAAAACATATTAACTCTTTCTCCACCATTGACAAGTTAATTCACAAATTAAGAGAAAACGCTTCCCTGCCAATGCTGAGTTTTCCTGCAATCCGCATTTATGCTATTATACCTAGGTGTCACTCTTACCCTACTAAAAAACCCCGGAAATATTCCTTTATGGCAGTGATGTTGGTTAGTAGCCTTATTTTTTGGAGGTTTAATTGCACAGAATTTATAATAAATTAATGCATTTTATAAAATGTAATAAAACTGCCCCCCAGCAACCATTGCTTTAAAGGTGGTGTGTTAATTTTAGTGGCATTTAGTGGTGAGTTTTCAAGCTTACCCTTCAATTTCAAAACGCATATGGTAACTGTCACATGACCAACATGTCGTCGTCTGAGACAACGTAGGGATGAAACGGGCTCTGTAGAACAGTTTGTCAGTTTAGGGCTACTACATGCCGGCGACTTTCATGTTAGAGGACCCGCGATTCATTCTTAGGTAATAAAAACAATACAGTTCATTATGTAAGGTCTTTATACACCACTGATAATATAGTTATGTATATTATATTGCGTTTCTGTCAAGAGATCTGCCAAAAGTTGCACCTTTAAACACAACACACACAAAACCATTCCTCAGTGCAAGACTATAAATCAAAAGGTTTATAAGATATGGACTGGAGACTATACAAACTTTCTCACTCTTTCATGTCACATAACCAGGCTCAGAACATACAGCACATGGTCCATACATGGAAGTTGGAGGCTCCCATGAGGCTCTTCCTGGTAATCTTTGACTGCCGATGTCGGCAGCAATGTGGTGGGCCTGTGATGCCCACGCATGTGCCTAAATCTGACATCGTGAGCTTGTTCAAATAAAACCTCCTTCGAAAACATGCATCTAAAGCAAACCAGTGTAAAGGATTTTTTGCATACACCGCAGTAAAAAAAAAAATACTGTGGCTGTCTAACAAGATCCATGTTTAACCATGGCCGCCTTACAGCATGGCAACATATAGCTGGTCTATTTAAAGCATAGAGATGAACGTCGCAAACGTACTGAAAATAACCTGAACAGCTCCAGAAGGGCCGCACCTGGTGCTGTGCGCTCACTACGGCCATTAAAACCTTAAAGAAGGTCTATACTGTCAATTCCACACATACCTTAAACATTTCGTTATAAGATGACTAATGGTTAATGGGTCAAAGGTCTCTACACAGTCAGGGAAAAACAATGCTGATAGATTATTAAAATAATTTAATGAAATTAACCATATAATAATGAAGTGATAAAATAAGATCTGATTAAAATATATATATGTGAAAAACACATTACAGTTAAGAATAAATTTCAAGGGCAAAGAATACAGAAGAGAGTCAAGAGCGCTTGATCTGCATTCATAACAATATTTTCCATTGGAACAAAAGGGATAGAGGGACAGGGGCAGGATATCCTGGCTATCCTGTTTTGGGTGTAGCTAGATTTGTAAAAGCAAAAACACTCCCTAATGCTTATCGGTGTGAATATAAACCATTAATGTGGGTGATTATGTTGAAAGGTAACAAAAACAGGTTTTCAAAGACTGCAAGTGACTTCAAATGTGGATAATATAACAGCTGAACGACATGCAAACTTTCCAGCAGGTGGCAGTGTTGAGTCTCTGGGGTTCATCATGTGATGGGTTTAGTGATGTTGTGTCTGGAGACCGGTTAGTTAACTCCATTAAGAATGCAAACAGTGGTGTGAAGCCAAACTTAAACCCAATCCAGCACACAGTTAATGTCCACACTCACTGGACGCTTACTTAAAGCATACGTCACTCTTTAAGATCAGCATCAGGTTGACAACAAGCTTAACTAGAGAAATTTTTCACATTTGTGACACTGGATCACAAAACTGAAATTGAGAATTATACTAGGGATGCACAGACTTGATATTTCATGGCCGATTCAGATTTTTTTCTTATCAAGCAACAAACAAGAAAGAATGATAGTATACATTAACAAGATGTTTATTTGGAATTTAACAGCCTAGGTTTTAGCTATATTAAAAACAATAACTGTAACCATCTGAAAACATTCGGCCCAAGTTTTTGCTAGCAGTTCAATTTTACCTATTGTTCATATCTGACCATCACAAATATTAATTTGTCGATAACGCATTATAAGCAAAAAACTTCCGGTTTTGTTTATGGCCGGTCAACCGGTGCATCCCTAATCATATGAAAGCTGGTGTGTTAGGATAGGACAATATTTGGCAGAGATACAACTGTTTGAAAATCTGGAATCCGAGGATGCAAAATAATCTAAATATACTAGTCAACATTTGAAGTGGATCAAAAAAGTTCATCAAAGTTGCCATATGACAAGAATTCGCACACATTTTTTTTGAAAGGTTTTGATGCACCTTTTAAAGTTGTAAGTGTAAATAGTCCTTGGCAACACATATTACTAATGATCAATACTTTTTATATAAATACAAAATTATTATACATTTATTAGGAAATTTACAAAAAATCTTAAGGCAACATGATCTTAATATCCGATAATTTTGATCCATACAATAGGTATGGGCCGGTTACACGTTTCAAGGTATACCAAGGTTTCAAAACCACAAAAATTTTATGTGATACTGTTTTTAAGGTATACGCTGCGTTTACACAATATTATTATATAAGTTAAATAAGTAAGTCATGTAATTGATTTGATGTTTACATTTAATATTATTCATATTAATAAATTTTATAATTTTTTGAAAGAATATTATAATTTAAGGCCTTATTTTTGCCTGGCATATATGTTGTATGTTGCTTAAAAATAAAATGTATTGTGTCCAGTTGAAAAGTTGTTGTTTGTATATGCAGACATTTGAAAATAACACATTTTAGTGTTGCAATGGCAATACGGTAATACTGTGAAACCGTGGTATTTTTGCTTAAAGGACAAGTTCGGTATTTTACACTTAAAGCCCTGTTTTCAGATTATTTACGATGAAATAGAACGGTTTTGACTGAAATTTGGACATATGCGGCTGCCCCGAGAATTTTGGGGTGTTTGTGTTTCACCTCCCACCTCTACAATGGGTTTAATGGTGCACAGGAACAATCCTTCCTAAAATGCATTAAACTTTCGTTTACAAAGACGTGAAACTCACCGAGTGGTCAGGGGTGTTCACTGGTATGCTCACACAAAAATCGCTGCAAAAGATGCTTTCCAACAGCTGTTTTAGCATTCGTTGTTAACTTGTGGACCTTTTTTTCCAAACGCCTCACACCCGTATATTCTTCGCTTAGAGCTTGAATAATAGACACTCCAGCCCAGGTGGTGGCGCTAATCCGCCACTGCCAATTGCAAGAATAGAAACAAAGTTCCCGGCGCGGAGTAATACCGTACCTCACAGGACATCTAATACAAGTCAATGGAGTTGGCAAAAACTACGATAAAACCTGTTGGAAAGCATCTTTTGCAGCAATTTTTGTGTGAGCATATCAGTGAACACCCCTGACCACTCGGTGAGTTTCACGTCTTTGTAAACGAAAGTTTAATGCATTTTAGGAAGGATTGTTTCAGTGCACCATTAAACCCATTGTAAAGGTGGGAGGTGAAACACAAACCGCCCAAAATTCTCGGGGCAGCCGCATATGTCCAAATTTCAGTCAAAACCGTTCTATTTCACCATAAACAATCTGAAAACAGGGCTTTAAGTGTAAAATACCGAACTTGTCCTTTAAGGTTATCATACCGCCAAAATCTCAAAATGTATTTTTGGTTTTTGCTACAAATATACCATACAACTTGTGGTCCAGGGTCACATCTGAAGAAATTCGCATTTGTTATAACCATGGAATGTCAAAAATATATTGGATTAAATTCAAAGCAAACATATATCAATTAAAAACAGCCATTCGTACCGTTTGTTTTTAGTCTATTGCTATTCCTTTTAACTTTTTCTACCCAGAACATTCCTGTGTTAAATTACCCGAAACATACTTCATGTTAATCTAGTTACATTCCTGTGCTTAACTGACCAGTGCTGGATGATTTAAACATAGAACTACTTGGAAATCTAACATGAATGCATTTGAGTAGAGGTCAGGTGCACCATTAAAAAAACTGATATCTCAAGACATCTGCTTGTTTGTACTCATGTTTTTCATTTTGGGGTCGTCTTATGCTTGATCTTAATCTTGAACAAATCTGAAGAAAAAATTCCACACATTCCATCAGAGAGCTACAGAAGAAAGACTATACAGAGGAGAGAGAGAGAGAGAGAGAGAGAGAGAGAGAGAGAGAGAGAGAGAGAGAGAGAGAGAGAGAGAGAGAGAGAGAGAAGAGAGAGAGAGAGAGAGAGAGAGAGAGAGAGAGAGAGAGAGAGAGAGAGAGAGAGGAGAGAGAGAGAGAGAGAGAGAGAGAGAGAGAGAGAGAGACATGTGGGCTGAACTGTGTCAGTGATAGGAATGTAGCACGAACAGCATCACAATGGCTGGTGTTCATTTCACTGTTGCGATCCCACCCACCTATATTAAGAATTACTGTAAATGTGAAGGCACCACAGTCATTGAGTTCAAATCTTCACTGAAAAGCATAATGTCACAGCAGAATTTATCGTAAACCCCTTCACATCATGTGAATCTGCCGAGTTGTGGTCAGTGAGAAAGAAACGCTCCAAGAAATAGTCGTCATTACACCAACTAGGTTAACTTTAGCCCTGACATAGTCCGGCTGAGAGTAACCCACCTCAAGGTGTTTGCTTTCATTTATTTTTTATTTAATTTATCTTTGGCCTTAGTTTTAGCCTAGACGTCTGTGTTTGAACAGTTATTAGATGTCTTTAAACGCAAATTGCTTGATGGGACTCCGGTGGTGACAATGTCTGTCTGTTTATGACTGAACGAAACACTATACCATCTAACCAAACTTACTCTGATATTTATAACCAAGAGGCAGGAGGAGGGGTTTACAGGAGAGAACAAGAAGACGAAAAATAAAAGCAGATATATTTACAACACCACGCACGAAAAAATTATCTTAATGCTAGCTGGCAGTCAGACAAAGACGTTTATGAAGGGTTCCAATGGAGACGATTGATGGACAAGAGAGAAATTTTGAGCCGACCCCACCCCTACAGAAAGTTGACACCCGGCACCCAAAATAAAAGCTCTTTCCTGCGGTCTGGGGGTCCCGCTGCTATTTTAGACACCGACGTGTGTACGCATCAGGAAGAACGTCCAATAAAATCGTACGCACACAAAGTTCAAATCTGGTTGGTTAGTTATTTAAAAAAGCCCTGGCTGACCCTCTGTCTGAGTTTAAAGCGGTGTTGTACACCTCACAACAGACCTACACGAGACAACCGCTAAAAACAAAGGCATTACAACATTTTACACATTCAGGGAGATTTTACAGGGAGTATCTCCCTGATTCACTCATGTCATGTGGGAAGAATTTTGTTGTAACGGAGTTCTGGAACATGCAAGGCCATCAGGAAAACAATCAGCTCTGTGTCTCAGGCCAGACGCTCTGCCAAGGAAAGAGAGAGGGGGTGCGGGTGGGCGCTTGACATGGACGTTTAGGGAAACAGAAAGAGAACCGGCCATTAGAGAGCGGTATGGCAGTGAAGTGTCCGAACGTTTACATCTAAAGCACCTCGTAACAGCCGGCAAACACATGGCAAAGCATCCCTTTGATGATCCAATAAAAATGAGCCCACTTCTCTACATCATAATTGAAAACAGATAGACCAATATTCTGGAATATTGAGTCATAAGACGCTCCAATAAAGCCAGGAACATTGATGAGATAATCTTTAATAACTCATGTGTGGCATTAAAGGGATAGTTCACCCAAAAATGAAAATAATGTGATTAATGACCTCCGTTTATCTTCGGAACACAGTTTAAGATGTTTTATATTTAGTCCGAGAGCTTGTTGACCCTTCATTGAAAATCTATGTACAGTATACTGTCCATGTCCAGAAAGGTACAAAAAAACATCATCAAAGTAGTCCATGTGACATCAGTGGGTCAGTTAGAATGTGTTGAAGCACCCAAAATACAAAATTGTGAATATAAAATTGTGAATCGGACCATGGGTGCTCTTTAATATATAGCATTTTTTCTATAGGATCAGCGATGTCTAGCTCTGTCTCTAAGGTTTTTTCTCCCTAGGACATTTATTAAAAAGGTTTTTTTTCCTAGGAGCCATTAAAAATACAAATAAAGTCTAAAGTCCTGGGCTGACACCCCTCAGACATCGGCCAGGGTCTCACCTCACTTCCTGAGGAAACGGCTGGAAAAGGAAGTGGCTTTGTGTTGAGCTTTACTAATACACCATGACTTTACTGTGGGCTATTTCACTAAAAACCAAACTATACTCTTTTACATAAAAAATTTGCATCTTTGTCAAATCAACATATATTTTATGCTACTTTAATTTAAATTAAGTTAAACAATTTAAACTTGTTTTTATAAGTATGTCAACTATAGTATGTTGAATTGACCTGCAAAATTGCAAACATTACATCTACCGCCGGTTACTTTTATTTCAAGTTTCTAAGTGCTACAGAGGCTTAGATATTAGGTTTTTTGTTAGAAGTTGACAATTCTTAGTATTTTTTCTGAAAACCCTCAGGAGATAAGCGTATTTATCCTAGAATAACATAGGTTTTATGCGTTTTAGGAGTAAATGGGTTAACTTCATGCTACATTTTTTTACAGTGTACAATGTTTTAATATCTGGTTCACTTAAAGGGGACAGAGAATGAAAAACCATTTTTACCTTGTCTTTGTTGAATAATGGTAGTCTACCCGCATTCACGAACATACAAAAAGTGCAAAACATGCTAAACATCTCAGTCTCATAGAAATTCCTCTTTTAGAAATATCAGCCAGAAAACGGTCCAATCTGAAAAACTGATGCTTATGACATCACAGGCATCTCACTGCCCCTCCACTTTAAAATAATTGGCTACATTTTTTGAATGGCAGCGAAGTCAGCCAATCAGTAATGAGATTGCAAGTTAAGCCAGTAGGGGGAGCCAAATAGGTGCAAAACCACTTGTTTAAAATCCCCCACCCTAATAGAGCTATCTGAGAGAGGTTTTTAGCAAGCTTCTAAGGCATTATAGACCCAAACAAAACAAATTTGTCTAAATGTCACATCACAGAACAAGGATAAATACCCCGTTCAATCATTCTATGTCATCTTTAAGTAAATCTAGAAATTGCAAACACTTTGCAGAAAACATTTTGCATGATGTGGTTTTTACTCTTGCAGGTCTGAGGTTCTGTTCACACCTTCTATTAACCCTTCTGCGTTGTTCCAATTCACTACCCTTTCGGGTTGTTTGTTTACAATAAATCTGTTAATCAACTTCAGTACTGATCAAAACTACAAAATGTTTACAAAATGTCCATGATTTTAACTCTTTAATTGCCAAGTTCATAAGTGGTGTCACTGATTTGGGGGAAAAACACACATATTGACCAATTTTCTATATAAAAAGTGATTGTGGACTGGATTTTTGGGCATGCCAAAGATTGGTAAAAACATTGGCTTTGATGCATTTTTTTGTTTTTGTGCGGCATCAGAATTTTTATATATATAGAGTTGTGGGCGGGTTAGTTAAAAATGTCGGTTGGGTGCGGTTTGTTTATACATTGACCCGCACATCACTGGTACACAAACAACCCGAAAGGGTAGTAAATTTGCCCACGGTAGCCTATATTGTTGAGTTTTTGAAAAATGTCATTTTCATGGTAAGGAGCGTAATATTTTCGGCTGACGTCAAAGGTATTCAGGCCAATCACAACGTACAGATTAGCTGGCAAATCAGGGACACAGCGCTTTTCAGATCTGATTTTACATAAATCAGTGCATTTTAGGAATACAGTATATCTGCACTGCAAAAAGTGACTTTCTTACCAAGCATTTTTGTCTTGTTTTCAGTAAAAATATCTAAAAATTCTTAATTTAAGATGAATTTTCATGATGAGCAAAATGACCTAGGAAAATAAGTTTAGTTTTAGACAAAAAAATATACAATTTAAGCGAATTTGTGCTTAAAACGAGCAAAAAAAAATCTGTGTTTATGAAAAAAGCAAACTTATTTCAAGAAAAATTTTCTTATTCCATTGGCAGATTTTTTTGCTTGTTTTAAGCCCAAATTAACTTAAAGTTTATATTTGTGTCTATAAACTAGACTTATTATCCTAGGTCATTTTGCTCATCAAGAAAATACATCTCAATTTAAGATTTCTTTGATATTATACTAAAAACAAGACCAAGTAAGAAAGTCATTTTTTGCAGTGTGGAGCTATAAAAATGTACGATATGTGGAAAATAATGTGTTTTTAACCATAAACCACGTGAACACATTCTATTATACCAAATACACAAAATAACGTTGTTTTTTTAGTAATGGTGCCCTTTAATACCAGGTGTAAATGCACTGCAAAAAATGACTTTCTTAATTAGTATTTTTGTCTTGTTTTTAGTAAAAATATTAAAAAATTCTTAAATTAAGATGCTTTTTCTTAATGAGCAAATTGACCTAAGAAAATAAGTCTAGTTTATAGACAAAAACTATACAATTTGAGTGAATTTATGCTTAAAACAAGCAAATTTATCTGCCAATGGGGTGAGAAAATTTTGCTTAAATAAAGTGTTTAAGAAAAAAAGAAAACTAATTTTTAGATTTTTTTTCTCAACCCATTGGCAGATATTTTTGCTTGTAAAGTAATAAAGTCATTTTTTTGCAGTGTGTGCTCTTTGACCTATAGCAGATTGAGGAGAAACACTAAACTACAGTATCATCTGGCACACAACAATTATGATAAAGACACCTGAATGAACTGAAGTTGAGAGATTTATTATTAAATTACCAACACTTCTCAATCTGTCCTGTTATTTGGGTTCAGTTAGGTTTTGTACATCGAAACGTAGCGAATGACTACCTTTCCCATCACTTGTCACCGTCACAGCTGGTTAACATGTAGACCATAACACAGTGTTAAATTCACAAGTTGCTTTTGCTATTTGTCACTTCTAAATAAACGTTGGAGGGCTCTGTGTGTATGTGTTTGTTGTTACTGTGCTCATTAGAAGTGTGAAAGTATTTGATCTCTGCTCAGGCAGGATGTGTTTCACCAGAAATGGTGCATGAATCGGCCAAATTCAAGTTTATTAAGTGCATTACAAGACACATTTAGTTAGTTTAGTATAGTTCTGTTTTTCTCTGGAGATTAGAGGCCCAGATGAGGAGCAATATTAAACAACACCTCTATTGTGCACCTGTTTACTATGACCACAACAGCATCTGCGTGTTTGTGGCTAAACATCTCAGTTCTGCATCGCTTATATTGACAAGAAGAGAATAACAAGGTTTATAATGAAATTCCACTCGGGTAGCTTAGGGTCTGGAATTTAGTAAACACTTGCGATGGCTTTCTTTTAGTCTAATATGCACAAACACATTACACCCCATCAGAAATTTTCTGGACATTTGTGTGGCAGGTACAAGCATTAAAATGTCTTTGCATTAAATAATAAAATATCAAAGTAAATGTGCAGACTCACTTCTGGTGGAGGTTTTCTCACACTTTTCTGAGCATTGACTTTTAAAGGAAAACACCACAATTTTTAATATTTTACTATGTTTTACCTCAACTTAGACAAATTAATACATCTTTATCTTTTTTCAATGCGTACACTTTATCTTTGTACAGCGCATCGTGAATGTGTTAGCATTTAGCCTAGCCCCATTCATTTCTTAGGATCCAAACAGGGATGAATTTAGAAGTCATCAAACACTTCCATGTTTTCCCTATTTAAAGACTGTTAGATGAGTAGGCGAATTTTCAAAAGGATAAAAATAAAAGCTTATATTGTAGAAAATAGGGATGCACCGAATATTCGGCCACCGAAAACTTTTAGCACCGAAACAATACGGCCGAAATGTTGTGATGACGCAAACAGAAACCGCGACCTGCACGTGCTTGTTTATGGTCTGAAGCAACATGTATGCGGCGTGGATGTATTTAACTGCAAAAAGGCGCTAAAGTACGCACAGAGGCACCTGCGGTTGTGTCCGGTCCAGACGTGATCATCACAGTGAGTACGCTCTTCAAAGATCAGAACTCTTGATGTGTAAACTTTAGCGAGAGTCAGGCAAATGTGTCTCATACTGTATAGTCTATTAACATACATGTGCCAAATAAAGCAATGAAAAACAACGTAACGTTTTTATGCTGCGCTGTTTGGGATTCGCCTTCGTTCTCTGTGTGCGCGCGCGTTTAAGTGCCCTCAATAGTGCACACACGAGTGAGACGCAAACAAGCGAACTTGAAATCTTTCTGTTATTGACAGGGCACATATAAAAAAAAATTCTCTCCAAAGTATTCTTTTTCTAATAAAAACATTTGTTTATGTCTTAAGTGTATGTATAGATTACAGTCATAAACCAGTCTCTGCTTATTTAAAGAGACAGTAACCTCAATTAACCTACTTAAGTCTAACAAAGAGACAAATAGCTCTAAAAATAATCATATATTTAATTTATACAATAAAGACAGTGTTATGACTCATTTAATTTGATTTCTGTACCAAATGCTAATGTTAGCCCTTATTAATGTGCAGCTTTGTTCTTTTTTATAAATGTTTGTAATTTCTTTATTTGTTATTAGATTTTCCCCACCCCCTTTTTGCTGATCTGAAAAATAATCCGATCCGTGCCTGAAAAACTGTAATGTGATCTGAACCGTGAGTTTTGTGATCTGTCACACACCCCTAGTAAAGTTAGTACACAGTGATAGCCATAAATGCATTTGTACTAATAATTGGCATAATAATTTATTTCGGTGTTTCGGTTTTTCGGCCTTGGTTTCCTCGTTTTCGGTTTCTGCCAAGAATTTTCATTTCGGTGCATCCCTAGTAGAATATTGTATGGCAGAAGAGCACTTAGTTTGCATCACTTCGACCTCAGGCGCAGTAATATTGACTGAAGTCTGAGCGAGAGAGGGAGTAGTCAGTAGTGATGATGTTACTGCATACCGAGGTTGAAGTGCTCTTTCCGCCATACAATATAGTTCTTATTTTTATCCACTTAAAAAAAATCACCACGTTTTATTTTGTGCCACCATACTTACTCGTGTAACTACTCATGTCTTTAAATAGGAAAAACATGGAAGTGTTTGGTGGCTTCTAAATTCATCCCTGTTTGGAGTCATAGGAATGAATGGGGCTAGGCTAAATGCTAACACATTCACAATGCGCTGTACAAAGATTAAGTACACGCATTAAAAAAGATAGGGATGTATTAATTTGTCTAAGTTGAGCTAAGAACATAGTAAAATATTGAATTCCCCGCCATTTACGAGTTATAGTCAATTAAGAGAAAACATTTGCCTGAAAACGTGTTCCTGATGAGTTTTTATGGTAATCTGTAATACTACGATTATCCACTAGATGATACTCTTACCCAATTTATTAAAAAAACTGAAGCAAAAAATTATTAAGTTTACACTCTGTGTTTGTTTGGAGTTTTTTTATCTGATCTCAGACAAAATCCCTTCACAAAAATGCAATTATTTAAGCTTTTTGCTCAAAATTTTTTATTTTTTAAGAAAAATACACATAGTTAAGAGTTTATCAACTTTGTTTGTTTGGTTGTAAAGCAGAGGGTCTATTCTTTCATTTGATATTTGTATGTTTCTATATTTTTAGAAATTAAATCACAAAAAATGCTGGCGGACAACTTTTCAAATAAAGGCTGGCAGGGAATGAGTTAATCAACATACAGGGCATCACAAACTATACATTTAATCAGCCCGTGTGTTCAAACCCATGACCCTTTGGACAGCTAATGTAATGCTCTACCAACTGATCTACATAAACACAACATGGTTTCTCTTGGTTTTTAACAGTATTGTTTTATCATTTTCTACCTAACTAACAACTTCACAAAACATTTGGCTCGACAAGTGCGCTTATATAACACTTTGTTTGATCTTTTGTTTATTTATCTGATATAACATCCTTCAGATTTGTAAGTGTCACTAAATGACTTTTAGAGCCACTATATGCTAAAGTTTGAGTTTGGGGTTTTCTTCACCACAGTCTAATTTATAATCTGAATCAAGTTATTGACTCCAACAGAGCTAATAAAGAAATCCACTCAGAACAGCTGGTTGGAAAAACTTCTCTCATTCGTCCCTTGACCTCTGAGTGAGTCAGTTTCCTCCCCCTCTCTTAAATGGGTGCAGTTTTAGGGCAGGACATCATTTTCAAACACAGTACTGCACACACTCGTTCTCCAGCGACACCAGGACGGAGGGATGCAGCTGGGTTTTTTAGTTCTGAACACAATCACTTCTTTCTCCTGCCCGCCAGAGTCTGGTTGTTTAAAACATTGCAGCACAGCACACACAGGACTACAAATCTGTGTTCTCTAACTACCGGTGACCTCAGACAGGGTTACATGATCTGATTAAAGGATTACTCCACTTTCATAAAAAAATATTCAGATAATTTACTCACCCCCATGTCATCTAAGATGTTTATGTCTTTCTTTGTTCAGTCAAGAAGAAATAAAGTTTTTTGAGGAAAACATTTCAGGATTTTTCTCCATATAATGGACTTTAGTGGACCTCAACAGTTTCAATGAAGCTTCAAAGGTCTCTAAACGATCCCAACCGAGGCATAAGGTCTTATCTAGCGAAGCGATCATCATTTTCGCAAAAAAAGTACTTTTGAAACACAACTTATCTTCTTGCACTAGCCTTACATATTATGTAATCACGTCGAAAGGTCAAGCTTTATGTCTAATGCACACTTGCGGACAATTTTAAACAATAAACTGACACAAAGACATTACTATCATTCCACATACAACAACTTGTAAACACTAGAGCCGTAGTTTTACATACGTCATGCCTGACCTTTTGACGGGATTACATAATACATAAGGTTATGCTGGCGCATCACAAGGCTTGTGCAAGAAGAGAAGTTGTGGTTTAAAAATGATGATCGTTTTGCTAGATAAGACCCATATGCTTCGGTTGGGATAATTTATGATGCTTTTCCATCACATAGTACCCCACGGTTTGGTTTGGGCCCGGCGCATCAGCTCACCTCACTTTGGCTTGGTTAGATTTTCCATCTAGTTTAGTAACACTTCAGAGTGGGAGGGATTATAGGCGTGTTGTAATATTTGCGCTGCCTACTGCTGTGACATACATGTGAGCGTTGTTGTACATTCCCATACATTTATTTATTTCTCAGTGCGCCACAAAATTAAAATTGACCACCACAAATAGATGTTTGCACATCGGGTTTATCACTACCTATGTCTCACATGACAGTTTCTGCACAAACACTTGTGGTGTCAGTCGACGCGGTCTGCTGAGCCTCATTTAAGTTGCTTTTAAGCATTTATGTGAACGTGCACGTCCCAAATGTTCCACCACAAACTGCAAGTCTGAAAAAAACTGTAATGGTGTTCCTGATTCTCAATCTTTGGACTTTTTTCATCGCTAAAAGGGAGTTTGGAAACTTATAGCAGAGCACAGATGACAACATGTTTGCTTGAGACAGCGCAAGTTAGCATGAAGGTAAAGCTAATCTTTTACATTATAGCGATGACGCTATGATTCTCTCAGACCAATCAGTGATCTACAGTGTTTTCGCGTCACGTTTTGGTATCAGCTCAGGTCGCTTGGAACCCCAACTGAGGTGGTACTAAAAAAGTATCAGGTACTACGTACTGCACCCAGTGGAAAAGCTCACAAAAGTAAGCTGACACGACCCAAACCAAACCAAACCGTGGGGTAGTCTGCAATGGAAAAGCGCCATTAGAGCCCTTTGAAGCTGCATTGAAACTGTAAACTGTTGAGGTTCATTAAAGTCCTGAAATGGTTTCCTCAAAAAAATTATTTCTTCTTGACTGAACAAAGAAAGAAATTAACATCTTGGATGACATGGAGGTGAGTAAATTATCTGGATTTTTTATGAAAGTGAAATAATCCTTTAATGGAGTTCACAAATTATTTTTATATAAAGAAGCTTTGTGCTGTAGCTCTGGAAAGCATTTTAAACAAATATAATTTCATGATTTAAACCCAAATCACACAGTGTGGTTAGAAGAAGTGTGTTGTTACTTTCTGACTAACTGAATCGAAACGGCTTGCATTAGTAAAACAGGCTATAAAACTGTCTAAACGCTTACAGTGAGGAACGAGACACATTATCGGAGATCTCGGAGTGGGCCAAAAACTGAGTAACCACTCAGAACACCCATGCAAATCAACTAGCAACCATCCAGAACTGTATAACAACACATCTTTTGAATCTTTTGATACTTGTTATACAAAACTCCAATCACAGTTAGCAATTTAGAAGGACAACAGACGCTTGTAATTCTAAACACCTACAGAAGATTTGTCAGATTTCACACAGTGTATTTTTATATTATACACTCTTTCAAACTGATTTAAAGTGATTTGATCCCCTAAATAGTTCTGCAATGTAGATGTATTAAATGTATACACCTGTGGGCGGGGTCGGTGGCCTTCACCTCAGAGGACACGCCCATACGCACGCATGCGCACTCCGAGCACTGGCGTTCATGAGATGGACCAGAAATAATTTAGACGGCAAATTTTACGTCCAATTTAAACGAAAAATTGAACCAGAATATTAAAAGTAACATAACAAGCAAAATCAATAAATGCAACATCTCAGCCTAAAGCTTTTACCCTAATTAACGGAATCAAATAAACTTAAAAAAGTGTATAATTCTCACACAAACCAACAATCCCACGCACTTTAACAAACTGATTTCATATTTCAGGTATAAAGAAGGGCCACATGTTGCATGTGCCGTATGACAGGTCTGTTAATATCATACTCTCAGAGGATAAACAAACTAAACATATTAACAAACTATGACATCAACTAAAAAAAAGACGAGAGGTGTGTCCGATTATAAATCAGTATAAATCCGAATACTGGTTATCTCAGGTATTTCTGTAATACTTGATATTCTCACAATTGTTAAATGTTTTTAACAGAATAAATGAGGCGTTCAGCCTAAAAGTTACATTGTATCACAGTGACGCGGAATGTTAAAGTGTTACTTTGTATCGCAAATTCTCCGCGTTAGCTCATTGGCTACTGTAGTTAGCCTCGCTCTCGCTTTCCTTTTTAGTTTTTCCGTTATGTTGGTGTCTCACTGGGAAACCGATGTGGGAATGTGCGCTTTTACCTAGATCATCCATGATCCCGAGCTTCCAGCGGCGCTTTAATCCTTAATCCGAGATTGGAGGACAATGTTAAGAGCTCGTAATGTGAAGAGAAGTTTGTGCTGAAGTTGTCCTGATGTTTGTACTCGCAGGTCTGCTGGGCTGGACTGCAGGAGACCCCCTATACACATCATACAACACAGAAACGAACTCTAACACAGCGACCTCTAGCGACCGTGATAGACCAACTAAAATACCAGGGCAGCATTGACAATGCTGTTATATTTATAGTGATGAAGGGAACACTCATTTTTTTTAAGGTTTGGTTCTAAACCTTTAACCCCAAGTATTAAACTGATAGTTAATTAGGTTTAAACAAAACAACTTTTAACGTAAAAACGTATAAAAATATCTGTCCTTCAATGCACCATTAAAATAGCAAATCTTTGCATACAGCAATGCATAAGTTTAGTTAATATATTGATAGATAACCCAAAGATTGTAGGTTTAAACTTGATTCTTAACAGCTAATTCATAAGCATTTCAGATATATTGTGCTCTTGAGCAAATAATTATAATGAATGACTCGTATTAAATGCTGATATAATAAAGACTACTTGCATCCAGTAATAGAATTAAATAAGTAAGCTTTATGCCTTAAGAAGCCAAAGGAAGCGAGAAGATAGCTAAAAGAAATATGTTCCCTGCAAACACACTGCAATCACTAATGATACTATATGAGATAGCACATAAAATTAAATAAAAACTTAAAGGTGCAGTGTGTAGATTTTAGCTGCACCTAGAGGTGAGATTGAGAACTGCAACTGTCTCAGTCGGTTCAGGCTGCGTCCCAAAGGCACCGTCCTAAATGGCGCACTTCAAGTGGACTTTCGGTCTTTGCCGAAGCCCGCACTGCAGGAGGCTTTGCGCACTTTACCAACCCAGAAATCGTGGCGAAGGAGGAGTTCAAGCTGATGGACAACTTCTCTTCCTATTTCCAAATTTTTGGCCAAAATACCCACACTTGCGGTCCTTAAAGGGGCCATGTCACAATCATTTTTTAAGATGTCAAATAAATCTTTGGTGTCCCCAGAGCACATATGTGAAGCTTTAGCTCAAAATACCATATAGTTAATTAATTATAGCATGTTAAAATTGCCACTTTGTAAGTGTGTGCAAAAATTTGCTGTTTTGGGTGTGTCTTTTAAAATGCAAATGAGCGGATGAAGTGCAAACACTGATCGCAATGATGGTGCTTTGTTGCAATTGAAACTCAATTGTGCTGTGAATTATTTTCTAAATGTATTTACAAAATGGTTGTGCCATGGTTGGATAGTGCAGATTAAGGGGCGGTATTATTATAATAAGAGCTCCTTATGACATCATAAGGAGAGCCAAATTTCAATGACCTAATTTTTCATGTGCTTGCAGAGAATGGTTTACCAAAACTAAGTTACTAGATTGATCTTTTTCACATTTTCTAGGTTGATAGAAGCACCAGGAACCCAATTATAGCACTTGGAAAAAGTCAGATTTTCATGCCATGGCCCCTTTAACCCACACTATCTCAAATACCACTTCAGAGGTGTATTCAAGGCTAAGCATATCCCAGATCTGGATGTAAATCCTGAGACTTTCGCCCAGACCTCGCGAGTTGTCGCAGAAACATTTCATTTTGTAAGTTAATAAATGGTTATTACATATCTTGGTTGTAAACGGAAAGTGTTGCATATTTCTGCATTGTAATGTATTTTGTAAAACATCTGCAACTGCTTTTATCACATACTCAGAAACAACATTAATTGTGTCGTTTATTCAGGGACTACTGAATAAACAATGAAGTTTAATAAAGCTACATGTTTTTTTTTACAATTAAAAACAATTCTGCTTCTGACAGTTTCAGATAAGTGTAAATTTAATAATAATAATAATATAAATAATAATAAAGTTTATAATAATCTTTCCGCAAATATTTATGTAAAAAATGTAACATTTTAATATAAATTAAAAGTAAATAAAAAACATATGTTTTAGTGCAAATTCCTGCCACCTGAAATTACATTTTAACACTTGCTAAGTGTGTCGTGTGAATAGTTCTACATGCACGCGTGGGATCTTCACACCCACTAGAACACTTGGTCTAAAAATAAGACATTTGTCACCCAAGCAGTCATGTGCAAAGACTGCAAGTCTGGGTATTTGGATGCAGCCTCAGGCCTACGTCCATCTCTCCCTTACAAAACGCACGGAAAAGCTACGGTAGCCGTCACAGGACAAACATGTTATTGTCTGAGACAACAGTGGCCAAACATGCTCTGTAGAGCAGTCAGTTTAAGGCTGCTGTAGAAACATGGAGGTGCAAAATGATGACTTCCATGTAAGGGGACCCATGGTATATGTATATAAAAACGTCTCATTCTGATGTAATTAAAACATAAAGATTCATTGTGTAAGGCCTTATACACAACTAATAAGATGGTTATGCATATAATATTGCATTTCTGTCAATAGATCCTCCTAAAATGTACACACTGCACCTTTAACATAATTACAAGGTCAAGTCATAATCATTTCCATATTTGTTTTTATTAGTAACTATTCTCTAGTTTTTATAAAGCAAAACATCATGTGTTTATTCCAAAAAAATAAAAGGAAGTAAAATTAGAAACGATGAATAAAACCTTTATTGTTATAATGTTGTATAAGACTTCATTTGTGATTTGAACAGAGCTTCATCGGATTGACTTTCATAGAGGTCTCTAATTATGACCTACAGTTTACATTTGCTTCTGAAACATGTTAAGGCTTACAAATTTTATTTTAGGTATAAACCAAATGATCTGATAAAATAAAAATTTGCCCAGACATCTTTAAAATACATTTAATTAAATAAAACAATCTCCATGTGTTAAAAGTCTACAGCTCTTAGTTTCATCTGTTCCTGCTCCGTCAAAGGCTCCTGAGCCAGAATTTTGCCATGCAGACGGTGATGTTTTCCAATGCCCAGTTTAGGTAAGCCTCGATTCAGGCCCTCCAACAGAACACAAGACTTACATAAAGCTTGACTCGAGATATATCCGCACCGTGAACAAGTTCCCTGGACCGGCATCTTCACACCTTCCTTTACGGAGAGCGTCTCTCCAGAGTGAATGACGTCTATGATGGAGCTGGGCCTGATGGACTCCAGGTCTTTAAGGAAGGCCCGTGCGTGACCTCGGTATGCATTAGGTGAGTAAATGCATTCGGTAGAAAAGTAGTCAAGCTTTTTAAAGTAGGCGTAGAGGACGATCTCTTTCTCATAGGCGTATTTAAGGGGCTTGCAGCGTGGGATAGCACCTTCTCCCTCACTGGCCGTGCTGATGGCTGTGCAGCGGCGAAGACGTGCGATGTCGCCGCGCAAAACGTTCATCAGTACAGTCTCTGCCACGTCATCTGCATTGTGACCTGCTCATTAAACAAACAAATATTAAGAGATATATTATGTGTTTACAAAAAGATATACAAAAGGATATATAAAGACCTCTGTACGTCATGCAATATGAAGTCAGACATCACCTGTGCAAATCTTGTCCACTTTCAGCATCATAGCTCCCCGATCCAGCGCCTGTCTGCGGAAAACACCGCAGAAAGTGCAATTATTCTTCAATCCCACCTGTTTAACGATAGCATCCATAGTCCAGCCGTAGAGCTCCTCATAGGAGACGATCTTCAGCGGCAGATCATATTGCTCCTGGTTTCTCTTCACGGTTTCCAGTGAATCGTCTCTGTAACCAGTGATGCCCTCATCCACAGATAGCAGCAAAAGGTTCAGCCCATAATCATAGCGCTCATTCAGGACTTTCATTACGTGGGCCAGAACAGTAGAGTCTTTACCACCCGAAGCCCCGATGGCCACAGTCTCACCGCGACTAAACAGGCCGGCAGACACAATGGTTTGATGGATCTCCTCTTCGAAAGCCCAGAAAAAGCAGTCTTTACAGAGAGAGTGTCCTGTCTTTGGCCGCTTGAGAGCTGCACGTCTTTGTGCACAATGGCTGCACTGGATGGGCATGACTGTGATCAAAGAAAGAGCACATAGATGGTCAACTAACATTTTAAAATAAGAATAATAGATTCACTACATAGAGTTAAGAATATTTAGTGGGTATCAGCCTTATTATAATTAACCATGGTTTCATTACTATATAAAACTATGGTATTGGTAGTAAAACCAATGAATGGTGAACTGAAATCTACCATGGTTTAACTACAGTGACCATAATTAAATTATAATTCTTGCAGTAAAACTGCAGTGATTACTTGAAATGGTAAAAACATTGTTTTACTACAGTAAAACCATTTCTTAGTATTATTTTAGAGCTTAGCAGCACATATTTAGACTTTGAGGTTGATCCTTCCGTATGTGTTTAAGAGTGAAAAACTCAGAAACTAAAATAAATATATAATTAACATCTAACGTTATATTCATCATTAAGGAATCTAGGCGTTCACAATGTTTGAGTTTATACACATTAAGAGAAAACACTGAGAGCAACTTTAAGTGAAAAACTATAAGAAACGGACATTAATGTATATAATACATACCTTAAATATTTCCCACGAAAATAAAACAAAAATAAATACGGGTGAACACAGAATGATTAATGCAGGGTTATAAGAAAACACTTAAAACAGCTGACAACGCATTAAAATAAATCCAATCGTATGACTCGTAAACCTGACATGATTTGATTTGTTAACTATTATATGTATCAACCTGATAACACTTAAACAAACTGAAATTATCTGCAAAATCAAACATTCGTTGAACACGCGCATCGCGCTGCGCATCTCTTCCTGTTTCCGGTTGTGACGCTGAGTTCTGAATCTGCCCCCTTGTGTTCCGGCGGGGTTACAACAACGTTATAAAGTTGCCGGTTTTTCTAATTAATTTCACTTTATTGAAAACAAGTCATCAAAATGACATTTACATCACAAAACTGGAAAAATAAAGTAAAAAAAATCAGAGACATACATTACCGTTCAAATGTTATTTCTCTAAAATGTTTATTGTTAATCTTTTTTGATGGTGTATGCTTAAAAATGTAAAGTAATTTTGGAGACAAAAATACAATTGTGCCAGCATAATAATTTATTTAATTACAAAACAACAAATAATATAAAAACATGTTTAAATATGGATGACTTGGACCAAATATAAAAAACTGCCAATAAGAGACCGTAATAGATGTGAATTCTTCAGTATTGTTTAATGAGACCACAAGAAGCTGCTGAATAAAATGACAAGAAACTATTTTATAAATTCCAGGTAAAGGATGACTGAAAACTCTAAAATATAAAATAGTTTGGATTTTAGATTTTTTAAGTAATTGACGTAATTGTTTATTTCATATATATTAGAGCAGTGGCCTCCAATGTGGTTGCCCGCACAGAGTGAATAGCTTGATTTTAATAGTTATTTATTACATATATTTTATATGAGCTTGGCTTCTTTTATTTATGCTAACATTTTAAACAATGATAAAACACTTAAACAAGTAAAATAAAATTAACAAGTGAAACAAAAAGGTTTTGAGTAGACGATAATAATAACAGATGAAAAGTAGCCCACCAGACTGTTTTATTCATTGTGATAGCCCATGCTCACAAAAAGGTTGGAGACACTTGTATTAGAGTATATATAGAGTATTTGTTTAATACTATTATTCTAATATGTGGACAAAATATTCATAAAAAATGAGTAAGTGACCCTTAATAGTCAGAACAACAATATAAATATAAATATAATGTAACAATACAAACTAACCTCATATCAAAAGAATAGTTCACAGTATTACTGCTATTATAGCAATTACACACTAACTAGGGTTTAAAAAATGGGATCAGAAAGAACGTGAACTTTAAGTTATCCGTAAAATATAGATTATTAATTAAATGATCAAATTGTCAAATTGTAATATGTTCACACGATATGTTGTGACGGGTATACAAACCGGGTGTCCCTTGCTAATCATTCACCCTCCTTATCCCATTGTGCCACTGCCATACGACAGATATACTGAATATCAGAGCCATTTTATGATTAATTGATATACTACATACTGTTCCTTTAAAATATGACACAAATAGCCATGAAATTTAGATCTTATTACAGCAACTATAAAATAGAAACCTTTTTTTATTTATAAACCCATGCTTCAATTGTAAAAGAAAAAAAAGATGTGCCGTATAAGTGAACGGGAAGGTCTGGAGTATCATATCACACAAAATTTGAATTTGGCGTATGTATTGCATGTTTTTTCAACTGCATGCTATTTATATACAAATCATGAGTGTTATCAATTCAATGAATATTTAAAAAAGAGTGCCAGTTTTTAATAAATTATGTCTGGTCATCTGAAATTATTGCTCTGAATGAAACACTCGTAATTTCATATTTGGGACAGCCCTATCTGCAGTCAGATCTCTTTGAGGTTTAATTCATTACTTAATTCTGACAGAAATTCTAGAACACACATGAGATCAAATAAAGCACTTTCAAAGCTGTAGGCTATTTCTTTACATTTTCCATTGTTATATAATATTGACACCGTGTACGGACAACACCCAAGTTTCTTGGATATGATCACAATATTTGATAAACATTTTTTTTATTCCTTTAAATGTAAAGCTTACACCTTCAATGCAGTTGTGTTTACTTCGACACCTCATTGAAATTTAAATTAAAGCTACCTTTGTTTTTCTTTAAAAAAATTGGTTTCTAAAAAGATACAGGGTGAAACTAGCACAACTATGAATGAGTGCAAGTGACCCAACCTTCTTTTGTGTGGACACAATTGCATTGTTCACATCACCTGCTTGAAACACAAAACAATGAGATCATCCGCATTTCAATTCAAAAGGCGGACAAAACCAAATGAAGTGATTTTACTGGTTTATAAATCACTCAATGGTCTAAAAGTGTATACATGGCAGAAATGATTGAAGTCTTGTGATGCAAGGATCATTCATGTTAGGACATTATTTAGTTGATGATAGATGATATGTCTCAACCACATGTAAAGCCAGACTGAAATCAAACTCAAGCCTTCTGCATGATGCATTTCTCAGTGCATTTTAGATTTTAGACTTTTTTTCTTTTAAGTTTAATCTTCTCTTTCATTTAATTCTTTGCTTATTTCTCCTAACGATTTTAAAGATGAATTTTTTTTCTCTTTTCTATATTATCTCTGTAATGAAAATAAATGTTTTATTGAGTATGTGACTTTCCTGTGTCAAACAATAGGTGCAGAACAGGTGTAGTTCTGTTGAATTAACTGCTACGCCCGATTAAGTAAAGAGATGCATCATAAGTTTTATTATTTTATGTGATGTTTTTGTATTTGCTATACAACATGACAGATACACTGAAAGGTCGCCCGTCTGTCTATTTGAAATCCTTATGCCGATTACTTCAAATTTTGATGCTAAAACCAATCCCTAAATCTGAATTCATGTTTATTACCACTTTAGGTGACAATAAAATATGTACGGTTGTTTATGGGTAATGGACGATACTGTATATAGAGAAGAGGAAAATGGAAAATGACTAAAAACACAGAGCACTGCCACTGGGACACCTGCTCGACCACAAGGAAATGATTTAAATAAGTTGTGCTGCATGTGATGGAGCTGTGGGTCATGACTGGCTCATAACCAAATTCCTGACGAGGAATAAATGTGATTGAGATAGATTATATTTCTATCTGGCTGAAGGAGGTTTGTAGTGTGAGTCAATAATGTGAGATAGTGATGATATGTATTATGTCTTTTTAAAGGGACCCTCCACTTTTTTTGAAAATAGGCTCATTTTCCAGCTCCCCTAGAGTTAAACATCTGAGTTTTAATGTTTTGGAATTCTTTCAGCCAATCTCTGGGTTAGCATAGTTTAGCATAATCCATTGAATCTGATTAGACCATTTGCATCACGCTAAAAAATGAGCCGTAATATTACGCAGTGTCGGAAAATAGTCCCCTTGGTACCTTTCAATAGCAGGAGACTATTTTGGGACACTGTGTAATATCATTGCGCCTCCTGCACACATGGTACCGCAGCAAAGTTCTTGATTATTACGCTAGACTGAGAGTATAGTTCCTAGCCAAATCTGCCTAGAAAATCGCAACTTTTAATTTTCTGTCGGTTTTAGTACACAATGTAACTACATAGTCAAGTTTTAAATAGGAAAAATATCGAAACTCTTTGGTTATTTTTGTGCGTCAGGCTAATGGTCTTATCAGATTCAATTGATTGTGCTTAGCTATGCTAAAAGTGGTAGTGCCAGACCGGGGATCAGCTAAATGGATTCCAAAACGGTAAAAATCAAATGTTTAACTCTAGGGAGCTGGAAAAAAGCGGAGTGTCCCTTTAAATGAATCTTTTAAGTGAACAACTTCATGTTTTTAATATGCATTAAGTAATTTTTCTTGTTCACTTAAGTCTTCCATTGACCCTGAGCGCAGTGCACGAACCAAAAGCATTCAAATGAAAGCATTAAAGGATCATTGGTTGAATGTACTGAACAAACACACTCTATACCGAACGTGGCAATTGAGTCAGAATGAAAGCTTCAATGATTTGAATAAACGGACACTTTCATTAATAGTCCAGTATGTAAACAAGTATGTAAATTCAGATATATTTATATCACAACAGATACATATTTGTCAGCATGGCACTTTAACTAAATAACATTTAATCCCATTCAATTTTAGTCGACTACAGTGGTAGCCGGTGCCTCCTCTTCTTCCTTCTCTTTGTTTTATTCGGTTAAATTAACTTCCCAAAACTAAATATTAGCTTCATGCCCATGCCATAAGCTGCATGCCCACCCCACCCCAATGTTCAAAATGTGGTTACACTAAAAATAAAGGTGATTTAGGATGCCATGGAAGAACCTTTCTTTGTTTGTTTCACAAAAGTTTCTTTAAGGTGAAAAGAAGGTTCTTCAAATTATAAAAAGGTAAGAAAGAAATAATTCTTTAAAAACCTTTGACTACATGTTTTTTTTAATGGTTAAAATGGTTCTTGTATGGCATTGCTGTGAAGAAACCTTTAAGAACTTTCGAGTCCTGTTTGCACCCATTTGCATCCTTGTGAACAACAAACACACACATGCACATTTACATTCACATTTACATTTATCCAAAGTTATCCAGAATTAATGAATTTGATTGTGATAAGAAAAGTACAAAAGCACAATACATTACCTGTATCAAAACAAACAGATCACTAATTGTCAAAATGCTTTGAAATCATACGATTTGTTACAAACAACTGTGCTAAAATATGTGATATAAAAACAGTTTGTATAGAGCTCATGAAATACTTTATATTTCCTAAGGAGAAAAAATACAATCAGGTGTCTCCTCATAGAGTTAAATTAACTTTAATTATACCACGGGTCTGTTGAATGCTGTATTCTGATTGGCTGAGAAATGTTCCGTGAGTATGCATACATTTCTGATAACCGCACAACTAACTTGTCAAATGTCTTAAAAATAGGCACCAGAGCAATGTTTGTGGTGTAAGAGGAATAATTGACTCTGGTCCTTTGAATTATTTGAAAATAGCGCACACCTGCGGTGTAACGGCACGACGCGAAGCGGCATTGCACCTTGGGTGTGCATTATTTTCTTATAATTCAATGGCCCGTCGTCAATTATTCCTTACAAAATAACATACCTATAAAATACCTGTAACTGAGATGACATTAGTTGAAAAACCATTCATAGATATCATGAGCTTCTTTATATTCCTTGTGTCTTCCTACATAATCACAGGCCGTACAAATAGCCAGAACAAACTCTTGGTTCTGTAATATTAAATGAGGTCGAGCTGAGAAATGTCTCCTCCAGTTAAAGTACCTGCGATATGCGTCGTCATCGAGGTCCAGACGGATAAGATATTCTGCTAGTGACTTTGCATCAGGAAAGTCGTTCACATGAATGAAGGAGTCACCCGGTATAAACCTTTCATAGTTTTTTCGGGGAGGTCCCAGCACCACAGGTACAGTACCTACTGCCAGAGGTCCATTTAACTTCTCAGTGATGTAGTCTTTGTGAATGGAGTTTTCAAAGGAGAGATAAAATTTACAGCTGGCTATGGTGGGATAGTAGTCATTATAATCCAGGAACGTTCCATAAGCTTTTCCATACACGTGTATGTAGACGTACTTACTAAGTTCTGTATAGTAAGTGTTTCTCGTGCCAACACCTGTGCTGGCTGCATTGTTACTCACAACCCAACAGATGAGTTTTTCCTTTTTGGGAATTTCAAAATCCTCATCTGGGATCTTTCTGCTGGTCAGTCGTAACCGGACAGGAATGTCAGAGTCCTCTCTATAACTGAGAGTCAGATTGAACAGGTTTTCAATTCCTGGTATTTTCCATGTGTTAGTTGGCGATTCAACATTCATCCATATCCACTTTTGAAACGGAGGGCGAGGAGATGGAGGAAGTGTGTGCAGACGAATAGCTTTATGAAAAAGCAGCACAGCATCTGTGTTGTTATAGAGAGATCTATCATCTGTCAGGTGACAGCCATCAATGTTGTAAATAGTTTTACAGTCACTCAGATCGAATCTGTAGTTTTCAGGCCAGACCCATAACAAAAGTATTGGTTTCTCTTCTTTTGCATATAAGGAGGAGTTTGTCTTTGTCATGTCGGTTCTTTCCAGGTAATGTTTAGGTGCAGGTAAGGGTGGTGGGCGTCTGATCATAGGTGAAGTATAGAAGAACATAGCACTCAGGGTGATGAGACAAGCAACAGCCAATATGGATGCTAGGCGACACCCAGAAGATCCAGATAAACTTGTGCTTGACATTCTTTGATTTAGAAAAAGAAGATGATTAAGAAAGTTGTAAGGCTGTATCCCCAGCAAACATCAAACACAGGAGATCTAGAATCTAAAAGAAGAAGAAGAAGAAGAATATAAAACATTTTAAATCGGCAGCTGTACGAGGGACTAAACCAGATTTATTTGCACAGCTATAGCACATTGTGTTTGAAGTTTATGACAAAAATTCACTGCTGTGATCATAAGTGTAAACCATAAAAACAATTGACATTGGCTTTTCAAATAAAAGCCATTCTGGTGTTAAATGAATAGATACAATTTAATCTGTGCAATGAATGTAAATGATTCAACTCACCTATTTAAAGCTACTGATTCAAAATAAATCCTTGTTTTTTCCCACAGAGAATTAACAGTTGGTAGAGCAGAGTTTCAGAAGAAGTCTGGGATATTCTGTGAAGATTGGGATATTTGCCATTGCCTTAGGTGAGGTATGAAACAGACCAATCACAGTTCAGTATGCAAAGTCAAACATTGCAGTGATATCATCATGGTCACTCACCACTAAACCTTTGATCTACACCTAAACTAGTTCATGAAGATCTGCAGATTTACCTATAACTTATGGAAAAGAATGATGATTGTGTAACTCTTTTTTTTTACCGTTGTTTAACCGTCTAAAATCCCAGAAACCTGACATGCACTGAAAAAATCTCTTGTTGCACATGATTGAATTAAGTTTCCTTAAAATGATTTTTCTTAAAAAAATTGTTTTTTTTATACACCAGTTCAACATGATTGAATCAAGTTTTCTTAAAATGAAATTAATGTTATTTAATAATATTAATTACATTTTAAGAAAACCTGATTTAATTATGTTTTTTCAATTTGTCTTATTTTTTTATCAGCTGGGATATTGGGGGAAAGTTAATCTTATATATGATGTTTGACGTAAAGAAATGAAATCATGGCTAGGAACCTTGCAGACATAATCCTAAATAACTTACATAACTTAATTGCTAAAATGTAGTTTATATGTCAAAATAGACATATTGGGAAATAACTGCTTAAATTAAAACGAATGATACATGAACATAAGTAAAGCATCAGATGTCAGTACGCAAAACTATTAAAGTCTTTACCATCTAATTTAAGAGAGGCTATCTATAAAAAAGCTTTTTTAATTTTTTAGACAAGGAAGCAAGTTGTTTTTTGACAACATAAATGTGATGTCCCAACACCTGATGATCTTTTCTTGTTTCTTTGTTTCCACTTCTAGTGTGTTAGGGCTGAAATATTTATTGCATTCGTGATAAAATCTCTATCTTGTAAAACAGCATTTTTATTCTCAAGGACTAGGATAACATTCTGTAATGCGAGCACAATCTGCAGTGAAACCAGGAACTGTTTGACCTGTTAAATAGCCTCAGGGTTAACAGAACCAGACAACGCAGAAACTTTCTAGAAATGTACCAATGCGACTGAGACGAACTGTAAAAAGTGCAGTCAGCATGCATGTTTACATATCATATGTTTATTAACTTTGAATTCTGTAAATACTGCCCTGTAAAAATTGCTGTAATTATGCTGCTGGTTGCCAGTAACTTACTGTAGAAGATAAAGACTGAAAATGTTTCATGTTCTTTTAACTTTGAACAAACTGTTGCCAGTAAATAACATAAATGTAAAATCTACAGATAGTTACTGGCAGCTATTTGCCACTAATACCCATTAATAATGTCATTTCTACAAAAATATTTTACAGTGGTTGTACTGTAATTTGTTAACAGACCATGTCATTGTGATACAGAAAGGAAAAGACAACACTGCATTGCACAAAAAGTAGAAATGCAAACATAGAACAATCTCTGTTGTTATATAACCTAAAGGATTATTAGGAACACCTGTTCAGTTTCTCATTTATGCAATTATCTAATCAACCAATCACATGGCAGTTGCTTCAATGCATTTAGGGATGTGGTCCTGGTCAAGACAATCTCCTGAACTCCAAACTGAATGTCAGAATGGGAAAGAAAGGTGATATAAGCAATTTTGAGGGTGGCATGGTTGTTGGTGCCAAACTGGCCAGTCTGAGATTTTACAATCTCCTGAGTTATTGGGATTTTCATGCACAAGCATTTCTAGGTTTTACAAAGAATGGTGTGAAAAGGGAAGAACGTCCAGTATGCGGCAGTCCTGTGGGCGAAAATGCCGTGTTGATGGTAGATGTCAGAGGAGAATGGATCGACTGATTCAAGCTGACAGAAGAGCAACTTTGACTGAAATAACCACTCATTACATCCGAGGTATGCAGCAAAGCATTTGTGAAGCCACAAGACGCACAACCTTGAGGCGGATGGGCTACAACAGCAGAAGACCCAACTGGGTAACACTCATCTCCACTGCAAATAGGAAAAAGATTCACCAAAATTGGACAGTAGAAGACTGGAAAAATGTTGCCTGGTCTGATGAGTCTCAATTTCTGTTGAGACATTCAGAGGGTAGAGTCAGAATTTGGCGTAAACAGAATGAGAACATGGATCCATTATGCCTTGTTACCACTGTGCAGGCTGGTGGTGGTGGTGTAATGGTGTGGGGATGTTTTCTTGGCACACTTTAGGCCCCTTAGTGCCGATTGGGCATCGTTTAAATTCCACTGCCTACCTGAGCATTGTTTCTGACCATGTCCATCCCTTTATGACCACCATGTACCCATCCTCTGATACTTTCAGCAGGATAATGCACCATGTCACAAAGGTTGAATCATTTCAAATTGGTTTCTTGAACATGACAATGAGTACTCTGTGCTAAAATGGCCCCCACAGTCACCAGATCTCAACCCAATAGAGCATCTTTGGGATGTGGTGGAACAGGAGCTTCATGTCCTGGATGTGCATCCCAGAAATCTCCATCAACTGCAAGATGCTTTCCTATCAATTTGGGCCAACATTTCTAAAGAATGCTTTCAGCACCTTGTTGAATCAATGCCATGTAGAATTAAGGCAGTTCTGAAGGCGAAAGGTGGTCAAACACAGTATTAGTATGGTGTTCCTAATAATCCTTTAGGTGAGTGTACAATAAACAGGGATTTTTCTGTAAGCACTAAGCAGTAGTTGTTTTCTACACTCACACAAAAAAAGAATATTATGTCAGGTTCCTCACAATTTGTGTAAGTAATCTCAACAAACCGTAGTGGAGTCAACAATTAAAAATTGAGTTAATTGTACATGAAAAATTTAATTTACCAAAGCGACTGAGAAAAACTGTAATGTTTAGACCAGGGTTATTTAACACTGCCTTATGTTGTCATGGTAAGTATTGCATGTTTACAAGTTCAACAAATCATTCAGCAAGTAGACTATACTAGTGTGACTGGAGTAGTTAAATGAAAATGTCATTCATATAATTTCATGCATCATTTAATTTAATCAAAAACATATAAGCCTTATGTTTAATCTGTTGTTCATAATGATTTATTGTTTGTCTTTGTTATTGCAAATATCTAAGTGCAAATAGAAGAACTGTGCAAATGACAAGTGCAATTAAATATGAAAAATATATGTGTAAATATACAATTAATAATGAATAAATAGCTGGCTATGGCAAAATATATGAACATGTTATGGAGTACATATATGTATAAAAATAAGAAACTTTGAATACTGAATATGTACAAGGAAGTATGTGCAACAGTGTGCAGTAATAAGGTAGTCACAAAGTGTGATGCGTAAGTTTAGTGGAGCATATTGTACATTACAATATAATACAGATTATAATAATGTCATTGTAATGATATAGTGAATGAGTAAAATGTAAACATGCTGGATATGCGTATATAGGCAGTGCAGAAGTAGCCTAAGGCTGAACGATTATGCATTTGCGATAAAATCGAGATCTGGTAAAACAGCACTATCTTGTCCCAAAGGTTGCGATTACATTCTTTTACGCGAGCGCAAACTCCAGTGAAAACAGCATCTCCAGGCCCGGATTGGCCATAGGGAGAACCGGGAGGATTCCCGGTGGGCCGGTCTGTTTTTTTTTGGCCACGAGGGCTGGTGTTGTCATGCCACCGGGATGACGCGTATTTGCGGGTGAGAGATGTCCCCGCCGCTTTATGCACAAGTTGATTGTGTCCCGAGTCCCGACCACTTATTGGAAGAATTCTTGCATTAGGGTTCATTGACATCTAAAACGCATGGGAAACGCAGGACGTGCCGCTGTCTTCTGGTTTTCAAAGCGCTTACTTGTCTTGAACACGAGATTTGTTTCAGACGCGTCTATATTGAGTGCGCTTGCCGGCGCGCGTCTATATTTAAAATAAACTTGAGCGCGTCTTTTGGCTTGCCGGCCGCGCGTCTATATTTTAAATAAACTTCAGCGCGTCTTTTGAGTGCGCTTGCCGGGCGCGCGTCTATATTTTAAATAAACTTGAGCGCGTCTTTTGAGTGCGCTTGCCGGCCGCGCGTCTATATTTTAAATAAACTTGAGCGCGTCTTAATACAAACGGGCTGGCCTCTAAAAGGAAAAGAATTTACAAAACGTATTTTTTTATCCAAGTCATAGATGAATTCTCTATGAATAGTCATTATTCATCGTTTATTGCGAGGAACAAAAATCTATTTGATGCAAAACTCATTAGTTTATTTGAAAAAAGTAGTTTCAAAAGTATATCCATGATGTTTTCTTTTTTTTAACACAATGTAGGCCTACGTTATTTAGCAATAGACATGATCTAAGTACAAAAAAAATAAGATACAGATTTTTTCCATTTGTTTCCAATGCATACTTGATAAATCTTGCTTGTGTATTGTATATCAGGGGTTTCCAAACGTTATCAACCCAACAGTTAATCTCAAGACTCACCATTTTTTAGAAATAGAAATATAGAGGAAAACACAAACACATTTGTTTCCTTTAGTTTTTGAATAAGTTTACTTTAGTAATATTATGGTCTTATGGTAGGGCTGCATGATTATGGAAAAAATTATAATTGTTTACTGCTTTTGCACGGAATATGAAATTATATATTTGAAGAATACAGTGAATTGCAAGGCTGCAGAAAACAGTGCACTACTACAGTCTTATACTACTGAGGGTTTAAAGATATTATTTTTTAATAGTCAGTCGTGAACTAAAGTGGGCCGGTCTAAGGCATGAAACTCCAGGGCTGAAAATGAGTCCCACTCCGGCCCTGAGCATCTCTATTTGTTTGATCTATCAAATGGCCTTAGGTTTGACAGAAACTTTAGGCATACGTCAGTGTTAATTTACATGTGTTCATTTTTTACACATTGTTTTGTGTTAAGCTAACAGTAGCCTATATATGTTATTTTAAACATGCGATACTGTTTGACTTTAAGAAATGAAATTGAATCTTGCAGACATAATAACTTGTCTATAACTGCTAAAATGCACTTTATATTTCAAAATAGACATATTGGGAAATTACTGTGTAAAATAAAAGAATGAACAGATGTCAGGACACAAAACTATTAAAGTAAAAAAAAAAAAAAAAACGTAACCTGATAGTGTATCTATAGACCAATTTCGTGTTTGCAAACAGAGATGACGGTTTTTGTGGGCGGAGCCAAACTGGTTGCAGAAAGTGACTGCTCCGCAGTAGGGTTGTGAAGTGTTTTAGCATTAAACCGTGATTTTTATGGATCCGGTGTTCTGTCGAAGTCTGATTCCTTTATGTTTCCCTTTAGTGCAATGTTTCTTATAGCGTTTTAATCACATTACGTTTATTTTTTTAGATAGATCAAAAGTTTAAATGGCTTGGCTACTGATATGCATGTATGTAATGTATATGTATTGTTCTTTTTTGCTAAATCAAATATTTTTACAGTCTGAATCGCTAAAGTACATGTAAAAGCAATACTATCATGTATTATATATAATAGCGTTTATTAAATATTTCATAATTTTACAGTTTTTATTATTTCTTCCTTAATAAATTATAATTGTAACATGATAAAAACGCTATAAGAAACACATGGAGGGAACAGACTTCGACAGAACACCGGACATCTTCTCTACTTATTTTCTATTCTAATTATTAAAAGCTTTCCAGATGATTTCCTCGCTCCATTCTGTCCGTTTAAGGGCTTATTGTAATCATAAACACCTACGTTTATCTTCAAATGATGTATTTGACGATGGTATTCTATAAAAATGAAAGCCATCTTTTTTGGCATTCTTATTCTGACACTTAACAGCACAACCGGACATTTTCCAGTGAGTTATCTTGCTCTTTTCACTCGTGTCTAATTCATTTCCACCGTTTTTCTGCAACCGCATTGCAGCCGCTAAATTGGTCTATACCTATAAAAAGCTCTTTAGATATTTTTGAACAAGGGCACCTAAAATAAATTGGTTTATGACTATATTAATCTGATGTCGCAGAAGATTCATGAAAATAGCACGCAGTGTGAAAAGTCTTGAAATACAGACGTAATCCATGCATTTTTACGTGCATATACGCCCTTCCGTTCACTTATGGCGCATCTTTTAGTTTAATATAGGCCTATTGATTTTTCTCTTTATCTGTTTTGGGGTGAGACTGGGTTGGTTTTTTACCATTGTCGCTTGGGTTTGGGGTTAGAAAAAGTTTTTCTTACATGAAATGACATCCAAAGCAAATCCCAAGCGACACAACGGTAAAAAAGATGCACCAAGTTAACGGGAAGAACTGGCGTTTCCGACATTTCAACTGCGTGCTATTTTTACGCATTCATGAGAGGTTGCATGTCGCAACGCCTGATCATCTTACTTGGTCCTTTAAGTTTCAAATTCTGTTGTTTTGACTGATTTTTTTATTTTTTATTTGTTGTTATTGGTCAATTTATTGTTCAGTTGTATTTGTGTGACAAATAAAGATGTTGTGTCTGTGAGAGTGTGTTAATGCCCTGCTGCTGAAATATTTGTCTCTTTTGCCCTCTACTGGACTTGACCTTCCTTCACCATACATTCACCCCTGCCTAAAAATAAACACTCACTTTTTTCATTTGATTTTAAATAATTTAAGGATTAAATGTATTGATTATAAATGATTTACCAGTGTTAGATACCATCATGCACAGCTTCTTATACATGCATTGGAGCTTTACACACTTTTGTAAAAATGTTTGTGCTCGCTAAACCAAAGCGTAATTTACTTCTGAAGCTATATGAGGGGGTTTAACAGTCTTGCGGTAAATATAATCTCGATACATAAAACTCAACGAAAGCTCATTAAATTTATATAATAACTTACCTTTCTTCAGTCATAAACTACCTTCTTGTGTGTTGACAGCACCCTGATTTGTCAGGTAATCCTCTCCCAGTCAAAATCACATCATGGTACTTCAGGTGTTTCATGCAATGATCTGTGGTTCTCAGAAGATGGTTTACACCTCTGAATGTGTATGCAATTGTTCCCTTGTGTGGATTGATATCAGGTATCTTTTGAATGCCTCATTCGTGTTGTCTTGGTTATCTTTCAGTTTCAGCAAAACAATGGGAAACTTCGCTTTGCATTTTGTAAAAATAACTTGATAAATTTATCAAGGACATTTCTCAGTAAAACTTAGCACCTAAAGAGTAAATTTAACATATTTAGAGTAAATTGTTGTTCAGAGTTGTAGTTAATTGACAGAGTTAATCATGCCAGTGTTAATCCAACTCTTTAGATATGTTTTTACACTCCGTCCACACATTTTAGTCTTTTCTTTGGGCTGGTCAAATGATAAGTGAATTATTTACACTAATTTTTTAATGCTCTGATTTGAACTTTCATGAACTTTTATAAACTCGTTTTCCATTATGCATTGTTTTTCCATTATTCCATAATCTTTGGTGACCTTATCTGAACCCCACAGAAAAATCCCCAGAGTTAAAGGGGTCATATTATGATTTTTTTGTGTGTCCCCATAAGTTTTATAGCTCAAAATACCCCATAGATAATTTATTATAACATGTTAAAATTGCCATTTTATAGGCGTGAGCAAAAATGTGCCGTTTTTGGGTGTGTTCTTTAAAATGCAAACACTAAAGTGCTATTGGCTATTGTGACCGACTACGTCATGCTGGTATACGTTTGAATAAGATCTTCATAAGTTCTTCATAATATTAAGTAATCGTATGGCTTCAGTTCACAAGGTTTGCAACGTGAATGGTTTGTAATACTTTTATACTGTTTTATGCAATAAATACCTGACTGTACTTGCGTGTTGTGTTTTATACGGTTGAGAAGTGGTTGGGTTTAGGGTAAGGGTGAGGGTGGGGTAAGATGCTCCAAAATATCTTTAAAACCATAAATGTTTATGAAACCATTTCCATGTTTACAAATTCATAAAATTGAATGCGTCTAATCTGATATCACTTTACGCCGTAATGAGGCGCTTGCACAAACGACCTATGAAGTCCTTATTTTTGGAGGACAGTCTCCCCGAGTGCCTCTCATGTAAATTATTCAATTTTTAGATGTTTCTTCCCCGCCACAGAAAACCACCACAATTCCATCAAATTATTATTTTGTTTTTGTTTGTTTGTTGATCATGAAATACAAAGTATATGAGGAAAACTAGTATTCCGTGTGTATTAAACATGTCGCCATTGTTGTTTAGAGTATATGGAATGGTGCTCTGTGATTTATTGCATTCTGCAGAGAAGGAGGACTGGCGTTTATTGCGTTTAAAAAAAGAATAACACAGTGGATATCGAATTTTGCCTAAAATTAAGAATTTACTTTTTAATACTGACCAGATACAATACTGATTTTGGTGGTAACTATTTTTTTTTTAAATCTCGTTTGTCACGTTTTGGAACCAAACTCTTCATATGTTTTTATGTTACTTTAACTTAACAAATTAAATGTTACAATTCCAACTTGTTTTTTTAAGTTATGTTGACTTATCACAAGTCAAAACTTAAAATAGTAGGTTAATTGACTTCTAAAACTATTAGTACACAAACATTTAAATGCCCCCCCTACTCCAATGTTCAAGTTGTGGTTACACCCTTAAAAATAAAGGTGCTTTATGATGGCATGGAAAAAGTTTTTTTTATGTGAAAAAGGATAAGAGGATTTGATTTTCAGATAAGAGAAAATGGTTCTTCTGTGGCATCAATGTGAATAAACTTTTAAGCACCATTATTTTTAACAGTGTACGCTAAAATGGGTTATTCTAAACTTAACATTGGATCAAAAAGGGACGAGCCCAGCAGCTGGGTTACAGTTAAACCCAAAAGTATTTTTATATTTGACCCAAGAATGGGTTAAAATGACCCAGCATTCTGGGTTAAAACAATCAAGCATGAGTTAAATTACAACCCAGTGAGCTATGCTCCTTCCTTTTTCACCCAGTGTTGGATTGAAAATAGCCCAGCATTTTTTAGAGTGTATGGCCTTGTTTGCCACCATTTGCATCCTTGTGAACGAGGAACACACAAATGCACATTTACATTAACATTTAAATTTATACAAAGTTATTCACAATTAAGGAACTGGACAAAGAACCAAATCCGATACAGAATTAGATAAAAGTACAAATACATGCAACATATCAAAAGAAATGCATCAGTAATTTAAAAAAATTTATTAAAATCATACAATTTGTTACAAACTTCAAAATCTGTGCTAAAATATAAAATGCCATTTTATATAGAGCTCATGAACTACTTTATATTTGGAGAACAAATACAGTCATGAGGCGTCTCCTAAATTAAGAGTTAGAGTTGAATTAATTTTGAATAAAAACATAAAAATACCTGTAACTGAGATGACATTAGTTGAAAAACCATTCATAGATATCGTGAGCTTCTTTATATTCCTGGTGTCTTCCTACATAATCACAGGCCGAACAAATAGCCAGAACAAACTCTTGGTTCTGTAATATTAAATGAGGTCGAGCTGAGAAATGTCTCCTCCAGTTAAAGTACCTGCGATATGCTTCATCATCCTGGTCCAGACGCTGAAGATATTCTGCTAGTGACTTTGCATCAGGAAAGTCGTTCACATGAATGAAGGAGTCACCCGGTACAAACCTTTCATAGTTTTTTCGAGGAGGTCCCAGCACCACAGGTACAGTACCTACTGCCAGAGGTCCATTTAACTTCTCAGTGATGTAGTCTTTGTGAATGGAGTTCTCAAAGGAGAGATAAAATTTACAGCTGGCTATGGTGGGAAAGTAGTCTTTATAATCCAGGAACGTTCCAAAAGCTTTTCCATACAGATGGATGTAGACGTATTTTCTAAGTTCTTGAAAATAAGCGTTTCTGATGCTGACGCCTGTCCAATCCAAATTGTTACTCACAACCCAACAGATGAGTTTTTCTTTTTTGGGAATTTCAAAATCCTTATCTGGGATCTTTCTGCTGGTCAGTCGTAACCGTACAGGAATGTCAGAGTCTTCTCTATAACTGAGAGTCAGATTAAACAGGTTTTCAATTCCTGGTATTTTCTGTGTGTTAGTTGGAGATTCAACATTCATCCATATCCACTTTTGAAACGGAGGGCGAGGAGATGGAGGAAGTGTGGACAGATCCCAACTAATAGCCCTGTGAAAAATAAGCACTGCATCCGTGTTGCTGTAGAGAGATCGATCATCTGTCAAGTGACAGCCGTCAATGTTGTAAATAGTTTTACAGTCGCTCAGATCGAATCTGTAATCTTGAGGCCAGACCCATAACAAAAGTACTGGTTTCTCTTCCTTTGGATATAAGGAGGAGTTTGTCTTTGTCATGTTAGGTGCAGGTAATGGCGGTTGGCGTCCGATCATAGGTGAAGTATAGAGAAAGATGAGACAAACAACAGCCACTATAGATGCTAGGCGACACAACGAAGATCCAGATAAACTTGTGCTTGACATTCTTTGTTTAAAAAAAGAAGATAATTAAGAAAGTAATTAGTCCACCAGCAAACATCAAACACAGGAGATCTAGAATCTAAAAGAAGAAGAAGAAGAAGAATATAAAACATTTTAAATTGCCAGGTGTACGAGGGACTAAACCAGATTTATTTGCACAGCTATAGCACATTAATTGTGTTTGGTATTATGACAACAATTCACTGCTGTGATTATAAGCGTAAACCATAAAAACAATTGACATTGGCTTTTCAAATAAAAGCCATTCTGGTGTTAAATGAAAAGATCTAATTTAATGTTTGCAATAAATGTAAATGATTCAACTCACCTATTTAAAGCTATTTCAAAAAAATAAATCCTTGTTTTTCCCACAGAGAATTAATGTTGGTAGAGCAGAGTTTCAGAAGAAGACTGGAAATACATGATTTAGGTCTGTGAACCCTGAGATATGTGCCATTGCCTTAGGTGATGTATAGACCAATCACAGTTCAGTATGCAAACATTGCAGTGACATCATCATGGTCACCACTGAACTTCTGCCCCTTTGATGTACACCTAAACTAGTTCATGAAGATCTGCAGATTTACTTAACTAATGATAAGGATAAAGAGTCATTTAACTCATCAAACATATAGAGATGCTGTTTCCACTGCAGTTTGCACTCGCGTGTGCTCGCGTTAAAGAATGTAATCCCAACCCAATTGGGACAAGAAAGTGCTGTTTTACCAGATCTCGATTTCATCGCAAATGCAATAAATCGTTCAGCCCTAGGCTACTTCTGCACTGCCCAGTGCCCAAATCACTATGCATATCTAGCATGTTTACATTTTACTCATTCACTATATCATTACAATGACATTATTATCTGTATTATATTGTAATGTGCAATATGCTCCATCTCTAAACTTGCGCATCTGCACTACACTCTGTTACTACCTTTTTATTGCACATACTAAATTTAGTATTTAAAGTTTCTTATTTTTATACATATATTTACTCCATAACATGTACATATACTCTTTTGCCAGAGCCTGCTATTTATTTATTATTAATTGTATATTTACACATATTTTTCATATTAAATTGCACTTGTCAATTTGCACAGTCTTACTATTTGCACTTAGATATTTGCAGGTAAATTATTATTTAACAAAGATAAACAATAAATCATTATGACCAACAGATTAAACATAAGGCTTATGTTATTTGATTAAATCAAATGATGCATAAAATTATATGAATGACATTTTCATTTAACTACTCCAGTCACACTAGTACTTACTGAATGATTTGTTGAACTTGTAAACATGCAATACTTACCATGACAACATAAGGCAGTTGTCAAATAAGCCTGGTCTAAAAATTACAGTTATTTTCAGTCGCTTTGGTAAATTTCTCAGATCACAATTGAAATTCTCAAAACTACCCGTTGAATCTTCACATCGTGTCACTTGTGCACGCACATCAAAAAGCAGTTTTTCATTTCTTTGAAGAAGTTGCAAATGCTTTGTTAAATCCATGCAAATGATTGTCAATTGTTAATCTCATTGTTTACATGCAAAACGGTTGAGCAAGTTGTCATAATATGTCAAGCATACTTTTATAAGTTTCCATTAGACTTTTTCCAAAATCTGTCCTGAATTGGTAAAATGTCACATTTTTAGACACTTTGCACAGAGATCTCATCCCTGAACAAGAAAGGGCTCAGATTGGATAACCTGCCAAAGTATGTGATATTGGGACAATGTTAGTTTTCATCGCTCTAACATCATTAGGCAATGGTTTGCAACCCAAAACAGGATGCTGATCAAGCTCGTCTCACCCTACTCTCCATTCCTTAACCCCATTGAGGAATTTTTCCCAGCATGAAGATGTATATGATCGCCAGCCACATACACAGATGACCCTTCTGGCTGGCATGGCTGTTATCGCAGCCCTTGCGATAAGCATATTGCGATTTTATCACGATTGCGAATTATCGTTCAGCCCTACTCCTGCACTGCTCACATCACTATGCATATCTGACTTAGCATACTTACATTTTACTCATTCACCATATCATTACAATGATATTACACTAAACAATCACTCATTTTCTCAAATCCTTAAACACAAATCCAAATTGTCAAACTAAATTCAATTCCTTCAAAACCATTTCACCAGTACTCAAACTAAGCTTTCAAATCATACACACATAAGTCTGTCATATAAACACTAGAGAGCATCAGAAACTATCTTAAAAATATGCAAAACACAACATCCAGGACATCTGCTTACAGGAAAATACATGTTTGTTTTATATAACAACACACTTGACAAACACTGTTACTGTGTTACTGGAATCACAAGTTAAGTTTATTGAATATAGTGAATATTTCACTGTAAGTACTGCAAGTAATGGTAAGGTTTTAATATTACTGTAAGCAGCACTTGTATTTTGTAAAAAGTCAGCAGTTCAACTGCAAATTTTACCAATTGCATCATCTCGGGTGTCCTGCTCTTCCTCATCTTCCTTCATCTGCCTCTCAGACAGTTTTTAAACCACACAAAATGCCATAAGATGAAAGTGTATACAATTTTGAGTTGTTGTGTTTGCTTAATGACAAGTGTGTTTTAGTTGTGTTCAACTTTTGCCTGCCTGTGTTTAGCATTTAAAACAAGTGCATTGCAGTGTAAAAAGTGTGTTTTAGTAAGAAGTTTGTGCTAAGGGTTTAGGCCACTATAAATTTGGTTCAGAAGGGTTTAGTGTTAGTAAGTGCATTTCTCAAAACAATTCGTACAAACACCATGGACAACCTGCAAAAGTCATCTCTTGCTCAAAATCCTAGCTCTTCTCTCAATGAACATATCAGTGGCATCAGAATGACAATTCCTTGTGTCATTGTGTATGGATAAGACAATCAAATTGCTTAGTCATGTTGTCAATATAACAGTTGGAGGGATGTTCTGATGTAAGCTATGGCTAAAGTTTTGATGACAATTATTGTAAATTGTAGATTACACCTTAGTGTATGTTGGAGTTTGATTGCAAGAGACTGGACAAAATTTACATTTATGCTTTTATTGTTTGTACTGTCATTTGTTGACAGACCATGTAATTGCGATTACATAAAGGAGAAGACTGCGTAGGTAAAGAAATGCACTTGCAAATGTCGAGGATTATTCAAAAATGTACCAAAGCAACTGAGAAAAACTGTAAAAAAATGAATTAAAACTTTTTTTAGAATAAACTGATACATGCCATTAATGTATCAAGTTATTTTTATAGTGCATAATGCTCCCGGACACAAAAATAAGTGAATTATTAAAGAGTAACTAAACCCTAAACAAACTTTTTTTAGTTAATGATCTGTTAGAACGATGCTTAATGAGTGCTGTTCATTGATTTTAGTAAGTTTTTGACAATTGGATATAAAGTGTTTCAATACTACAATATATGGTGTAAAAACATCTGAGTGATGCCCTCTTCAGGTTGAATGGTGGCTACTGCAGTTGAATTTTCCTATTGGATGTTGGGTCCAAAAAATAACTCGTGACATAAGCAGGTTCAACTTCACCACGCGCTTGTTACGATCTCACCACACACTTGGTACGAGCTTAGTTCGTCCCCTCTATCTCCGTTGGGATCTGCCCACTTTTCTTGCATTTTTCGAATATTGCAGTGGGTGGAGTCAGGCTCTGACCAGGGGTTTAGTAAAAAGGTATGTCACCCAGCGAGGTCAAGTTTCCCATTGTAGTGTTTCCTGAAAGGAAACCAAGACAACACGAATGAGGCATTCAACAGATACCTGACATCAATCCACACAATTCGGAGGTGTAAACCATCTTCTCGAGTACCATGATGAGTAATGTGAATGATACTGTTGACTGAGAAAGGATTTCCTGACAAATCCTGGAAAGCTGTGCTGGGGTGCGTTTCCCAAAAGCATGGTTAGCCAACTACTTTTGCAAGTTACGTCGTTACTGACGAAGGTCAACGATTTGGTGTTTCCTGAAACATTCGCAAGATGCATCGCAAACTTGTGTGACAGCTCTTTACCTGTCGTTAGAAGCATCGTTCCTTGTTATTATCATATGTAGACATACGTTGATCATGCTTTTGGACAAAATAAGCAAAAAACATGTAGTACATTCTATATCCATAATCCTAAATATATAAAAAAATTATTTTATATCTTTCATTTTGTAAACGGAATTGAAGCGCTTCATTTGAAAACTGCGCATGTGCAGTCCTACGAGCTTTAAGACCCTGGGGAATCCCTGGGAGGAGTGACATTAAATATCTTGAAAATAAACAACAGATAACTAAATCACGTTAACAAAATCAGTCTTCCAAAGCAATATATGTTATTTACAGCAATAATCTGACATTAAATCGATTTGCGCATATTAATTAGTACTTCACCTCCACGTGACATCATCAACTAAACCAACATGGTTCAAACGACGAATGTGCGACAAAGTTACTATGCTTTCGGGAAACAGTAATGACAAGCTAGTAGTTTTTCCAACTATGCATCGTACTATGGTGGTTCAGCAGTGAGTTACGTGCACCCTTGGAGGGCTAATTTCCTTACCGTGTGTGTATATGCAGTACCTCCCTGTAGCAACAAGTACAAAGAATATTACCTTGTATAGATTGTATAAAATGGTCAAATCAACATATATTTTTATGTTACTTTAACTTAACAAATTAAATTAAACAATTCCATCTTGTTTTTAAAAGTTATGTTGACTTATCACGTCAAAACTTTAAATAGTAGGTTGAATTGATTTGCAAAACCATTGACTTGAATTTTTTATTTTATTTTATTTTATTTTTTTGCAGTGTACACAAACATTTAAATGCCCCCTTCCACTCAAATGTTCAAGATGTGGTTACACTCTTAAAAATAAAGGTGCTTTACGATGCCATGGAAGAATGCCCTTTTTTAGTTTCACAAAATGTTTTTTTATGTGAAAAGGATCTTCAGATTATAACAAGGTAAGGAGAAATGTTTTTTTTAAAAACTGAAAATGGTTCTTCTGTGGCATCAATGTGAATAGACTTTTAAGCACCTTTATTTTTACAGTGTATGCTAAAAAAATGCTGGGTTATTTTAAACCTACCATTGGGTCAGAAAGGGATGAGCCCAGTACCCAAAATTAATTTTATATTTGACCCAACAATGGGTTAAATTACAACCCAGCGAGCTGACCTCGTTCCTTTTCACCCTTGTTTGCCACCATTTGCATCCTTGTGAGCAACTAAGACACAAATGCACATTTACATTCACATTTACATTTATACAAAGTTATTCAGAATTGAGGAACTGAACTACTTTATATTTCCTAAGGAGAACAAATACAGTCATGAGGTGTCTCTAAATTAAGAGTTAGAGTTGAATTCATTTTGAATAAAAACATTAAAATACCTGTAACTGAGATGACATTAGTTGAAAAACCATTCATAGATATCATGAGCTTCTTTATATTCCTTGTGTCTTCCTACATAATCACAGGCCGTACAAATAGCCAGAACAAACTCTTGGTTCTGTAATATTAAATGAGGTCGAGCTGAGAAATGTCTCCTCCAGTTAAAGTACCTGCGATATGCTTCGTCGTCGAGGTCCAGACGGATAAGATATTCTGCTAGTGACTTTGCATCTGGAAAGTCGTTCACATGAATGAAGGAGTCACCCGGTACAAACCTTTCATAGTTTTTTCGAGGAGGTCCCAGCACCACAGGTACAGTACCTACTGCCAGAGGTCCATTTAACTTCTCAGTGATGTAGTCTTTGTGAATGGAGTTCTCAAAGGAGAGATAAAATTTACAGCTGGCTATGGTGGGAAAGTAGTCTTTATAATCCAGGAACGATCCATAAGCTTTTCCATACAGATGGATGTAGACGTATTTTCTAAGTTCTTGAAAATAAGCGTTTCTGGTGCCGACGCCTGTCCAATCCAAATTGTTACTCACAACCCAACAGATGAGTTTTTCTTTTTTGGGAATTTCAAAATCCTTATCTGGGATCTTTCTGCTGGTCAGTCGTAACTTGACAGGAATGTCAGAGTCCTCTCTATAACTGAGAGTCAGATTGAACAGGTTTTCAATTCCTGGTATTTTCTGTGTGTTAGTTGGAGATTCAACATTCATCCATATCCACTTTTGAAACGCAGGGCGAGGAGATGGAGGAAGTGTGGACAGATCTTGACTGATAGCCCTGTGAAAAATAAGCACAGCATCTGTGTTGTTGTAGAGAGATCGATCATCCGTCAGGTGACAGCCGTCAATGTTGTAAATAGTTTTACAATCGCTCAGATCGAATCTGTAATCTTGAGGCCAGACCCATAACAAAAGTACTGGTTTCTCTTCCTTTGGATATAAGGAGGAGTTTGTCTTTGTTGTGTAGGTTCTTTCCAAATTATGTTTAGGTGCAGGTAAGGGTGGTGGGCGGCTGATCATAGGTGAAGTATAGAAAAACATAGTGCTCAGAGAGATGAGACAAGCAACAGCCACTATAGATGCTAGGCGACACAATGAAGATCCAGATAAATTTGTGCTTGACATTCTTTGTTTAAAAAAAAGAAGATGATTAAGAAAGTTTTTAGTCCACCAGCAAACATCAAACACAGAAGATCTAGAATCTAAAAGAAAAAGAATATAAAACATTTTAAATTGCCAGCTGTATGAGGGACTAAACCAGATTTATTTGCACAGCTATAGCACATTGTGTTTGATATTTATGACAACAATTCACTGCTGTGATCATAAGTGTAAACCATAAAGACAATTGACATTGGGTTTTCAAATAAAAGCCATTCTGGTGTTAAATGAATAGATCTAATTTAATATGTGTAATACATGTAAATGATTCAACTCACCTATTTAAAGCTACTGATTCAAAAAAATAAATCCTTCTTTTTGACCCACAGAAAATTACAGGTGGTATAGATGTAGTAAGAGCAGAGTTTTAGAAGAAGACTGGAAATACATGGTTTAGGTCTGTGAAGACTGGGATATTTGCCACCGCCTTAAAGGTGATGTATGAAACAGACCAATCACAGTTCAGTATGCAAACATTGCAGTGACATCATCATGGTCACCACTGAACTTCTGCACCTGTGATCTACACCTGCTAGTTCATGGAGATCTGCAGATTTACTTAATGGATAATGATAATATAAAATGCAAAAGAAAATATTTTCTTTGCTGTGATTATTTCCACACATTGTATGCCATTTATGCCTCATAAACATGTTAATAATGTTCATGTTAATTATGATGAAGATGATATATTTTAATACATACATGTTTATTGTCTACAGTACTTATTGCAGTGTAGGAATAGTGGGTTAAGCAAAGTACATTTTTATTGCACACTAATTGCACGCAGCAGGATTTAAAAAAAAGTCAGAAAAAATTAAAGGTAAAGCTTTATGTCTAGCAACATAAAGCCCCAAGTTGGTTTATAAATTGATGTCGCAACACCTGATCACCTTTTCTTGTTCCTTTATGTTGCCAATTTTAGTGTGGTTTCATCTTTAAATTTTTTACTTAAGGTTTTTAGTGTTACTAATTGAAGTAATTTTTTACATTTTTACTGGAGCTTTACATAGGAAAAAATGCTGTGTTCGCTGGACGATTCATCCAGTCAATACTCCTAAAACTACATGAGGGTGCTCAACAGTTTAGCGGTAAATATAATGTTTGGAGATACATAAACCCTAAAACTCAGTGAAAGCTCATTAAATTTATAAACATTAAAAACATAACTTGCCTTTCTTATGTCAGAAACTACTTTTCTTGTGTGTTGACAGCCCCCGGATTTGTCAGGTAATCCTCTCCCAGTATCATTCACATACTCATTGTACTTCAGGTGTTTCATGCGATGATCTTTAGTTCTCAGAAGATAGTTTACACCTCTGAATGTGTATGCAATTGTTCCCTTGTGTGGAAGTATAAACATATCATCACATCATTACTCTCTCAAATAGTCTACTGAAAAAATAGCCACTTTAATGTACAAAACTTTTGAACAAATCTTTAATTTTGATTTCGAGAAGTCAACATTTCTAGTAAACGCATTTACAGTTTAAATAGGGTTGTGTTTATCTGTGTGTAGATTAACTTTTTTGGACAAAACATACCTTTGTTAAAGTCTATGGGGAAAAATTAATGAGCTTTTTGGCGAGGGACCCAGCATCCGGCTAACTTCCGGGTTAGCCTACAAAAATACATTTGAAAGTCATAAGCATATAACAACAAATGACTAACTGAGAATAATAGTTAACTTTATTATTGTTAATATTTCAAAATAATATAGTCTTATGACGTATGCAGCCTAAATGCGACCTCTGAAGGCTTTAAGAAACGGATAAGCTTTCTCAGGCTCACAGAATTTAGGCCTATATACTAAAATTTGCAGTAATACCAGCATTATATACTAAAAAGGTGGATTAAAAATGAGTTGAATTAATATAATTAAAGCAAAACTTAACAAAACCCTAAACTAATCTAACGTAATTTCAGTAGTCAAAGAAAGCAAAACGTTCAAACTCTCCTTCGTTTTGTCCAAGTGTTCAGCTGCACATTAGGTTTTCTAAGGATGTTGTATTGATTATTCATCCAAGAGATGGTGCTGTCAACCAATGTTATATACTATTAATATGGACACGTTGTTGTGTGTGTTTGTCTTAACTTTGTAATCACTCATGACACAAAAAATGATCTTATATGTGCATGCCAGCAGCCGTAACAAACAGCGTTAGCTGCTAAACTACCTGCGAGCTGGTGAAGGACTTTTCTTTTGGATCAATGCGACCAAGTTTTTAAAAGTAACCTAATGTTTTACATCCTTTTGCAGTCATTTATAAAAAAAGTACAGAACTGTAGTCCGGAAGAATAAGACAGAACTTAAGTTTAATGCAGAAAATGTACTTATGCAGCTTATACTATAAAACTCTTAATTAACAGCAATAAATGCTTAAATCATAAAAAAGTAAAGGTACAGTTATTAAAAATAAATAACTGAAAAAAGATTAAAAACATACTAATTCAATGAGTTGCAAGGAGGCATCTAATTGCCCCCAATTGAATTTGGTATGGTCAGGTGATGGACAGTGACACACACAAAGTTTTGTGTCAGGATGTCAATGCTTTGCAGAGAGACAGCCTCACAGGTAAACTGGCAAATTTGTTGAAGTGATATATGAAAACCTTCAGTGGTTTTGCCTTGTTTGGATTAGTGGTTTCAAAGGTGTGAAAGCTGTTTGAATGTTACAAACAAAACCAACCCGCAAACAATTGCCTCAGGTCACATGACATGAATCATGTTTGATCTGAAAACATTAAAGTGTTACGCCTTACATGTATTTCCTGAACGCTATGTAAAATTATTGGCATATAACACCTTGATGAATCTTTTTAAATCCATAATTTTTGGCATATAGTCTGAAGATGATCTGGTTCAGTGTTCCTGAAAATCTTACATGTTGAGTTTAAAAAAAGTGCAAGTGTACATATATATTGTAGAATCTCTTTGTCAGATTTGTGTAGCCAATAATTATATATTTACAAATATACACTCTAAAAAATTATTTGCTGCTTTAAATCTTTTAGTTAAGTCAGCTCAGTTCAAAAGTCATTTTAACTTACTATTATTTATCTTGATGAGTTGTTAGAACTTATAAAATGAAGTTGACTTCTTTTAACTATATTTTATAAGTTGTAGAAACTCTCTTGTCAAGATAAATAATAGTTGACATGACTTAATTTAAGGCAGCAAATAATTGTTTACAGTGTATAATTTAATTTATTAAAACACATATTTTTCTTGATTTGTGTTCATATATTGTCAAAACATATTCACATATACTGTAAATGTGAATATATATTAATATGCAGCAACCAAATGCAGCAATTTCAAAGTTAGAAAGCAGCAATTACTTAAGTATCATTTGGTATATTGGTATATATATTATTTCTCATGCATACGCTTGGCAGGTCATAATAAAGTTTTGATTTCCATTTTTGACTCCACCAATGATGACGCGAGATGGAAGCAGTAGGTATTTGCAATAATGTCCAGAATAGCCCTAACAGGCCAAGTTTACAACGGCACATCATGTTTTCCAATATTTTTTTATTTTGTTTTAGAAGTACACTGTAAAACATGAAAAGTTGGATCAACTTTAAAATTGCTTCAATTGGTAACCCTTATAAAGATAAGTTTTTTTAATTACTTTTTTTTAAATGAAAAATGTAAGTTATGTAAAAGGAGTTTTTTTTAAGTTTTTTTGTAAAACTACAACAGTCTAGTTCTTTTATTAAAATTAGAGCTTAATTATACTCCAATCAAATTAAATCTGCTTTGTGAAAAATGCATCAAGAAGTTAAAACATTTTGATTTTGCAAGTGAATTCAACCTACTATTGTCATTTACACCTACCCAGTGTAAATGACACCTATGGACGTGGGTCTGAATAAACGCAACATAGGCTACTTTTGAAGCTATGCTTACCACGCCCCCCCTTTTAAAACTCTGCCCACAATCATTAAATAAGAAATCATTAAATAAGTTTACCACTAGTGGCCAGTATGGCCCCTCAAGCCCGCTTGGCCCCACGCAATTGCGTGGTTTGTAAACACGCCACTTTGGCAGAATTGAAAATAAAACTGTAAAAATAAATGTACACTGTGAAAAACACACAGCCTTTTTGTCAAATCAACATATATATTTTTTATGTTACTTTAACTTAAAATATTAAGCTAAACAATTTCTACTTGATTTTATAAGTTATGTCACCTTTTTTAAGTCAAAACTTAAAATAGTAGGTTGATTTGACTTGCAAAACTAAGTTTGTTTAAACTTCATGCTGCATATTTTTAACAGTTATATAGATCTTCACGATGATTCCAAGATGAAGTAAGAAATGTAATGAAGTGGAACCTGTAAAGCCACAAAATAATAGATCATCTGAGTACTTCATTGTTGCTTGTGTTTGCTTCACAAAAAGATATTCATGGGTGATGCATGAAACAGTCATAGTACGGTATTCAGATGAAACAATGACCTCATTACCACATGCTGTTTGCTATTCCCACTATTTCTTCATCAAAACAGATTTACACGGAAATAGGTGTGTAATACTTTGTTTAAGATTGTTGAGTTATATATTTCATTTATTCATTCATAAATCACCAATCCAATAACGTAAGACTTTGTCTACAAACAACTCAACAGCCTAAATTCCTTTAATTTTAAAATATATGAGCATTAAACAATAAATTTAATGTTTATTTGTGGTTAAATGATTAAATATATGTTTTTAGGATCTTCAATTAAAATCCTACTAGTAGTGCTTTTGTGTTTTGACAAAAAACTGACAACAATGTGTATTTGGAAAGTTATGGTAACATTACTTAAATGCTTTTAATGTTACTTTTTACTGTCAATCCATCCAGGGGCGTCGTGCACCCAATATCTGTGTAGCCTATATATTGTGCTGAGCAATGTGCACAAATATGAAAAAAGTTAAAATATGGACATATTGGCAGAAACTTTATTTAGGTTAACATTTATGTTTATTTACACAGACTGTCTAATTGTGCCATTAACGTATTTGCACATCAACTGTGTAATGTTATATTATATTACATTATATTATATATAACATTACACAGTTGATGTGCAAATATGTTAATATATATACAGAAAAACAGAAGACTCATTAAAGAAGACTGCATGTACCCAAATTATGAAATATGCAAAAATCTGATTAGTTTGTTTTACAATATTAAAGTGCTTCAAAACAAAATATTAATGTTTGACCCGAAGACCACAGTGCTGAAGATAATTCATATAAGGATATATCAAAAACTATGATATATTAACATACATTAGCAGTGATAAATGATCAAAATACCCGTAACAGTAAAATCTGAGATGACATTAGTTGAAATACCATTTATAGATATCATGAGCTACTTTATATTCTTTGTGTCTTCCTACATAATCACAGGCCGTACAAATAGCCAGAACAAACTCTTGGTTCTTCAATATTAAATGAGGTCGAGTGGAGAAATGTCTCCTCCAGTTAAAGTACCTGCGATACGCTTCATCATCCTTGTCCAGACGCTGAAGATATTCTGCTAGTGACTTTGCATCTGGAAAGTCATCCACATGAATGAAGGAGTCACCCGGTACAAACTTTTCATAGTTTTTTCGGGGAGGTCCCAGAACCACAGGTACAGTACCTACTGCCAGAGGTCCATTAAACTTCTCAGTGATGTAGTCTTTGTGAATGGAGTTCTCAAAGGAAAGATAAAATTTACAGCTGGCTATGGTGGGAAAGTAGTCTTTATAATCCAGGAACGTTCCATAAGCTTTTCCATACACGTGTACGTAGACGTGCTTGCTTAGTTCCTTATAGTAATTGTTTCTGGTGCCAACACCTGTTCTGTCTGCATTGTTACTAACAACCCAACAGATGAGTTTTTCTTTTTTGGGAATTTCAAAATTCTCATCTGGGATCTTTCTGCTGGTCAGTCGTGACCGGACAGGAATGTCAGAGTCCTCTCTATAACTGAGAGTCAGATTGAACAGATTTTCAATTCCTGGTGTTTTCCATGTGTTAGTTGGCGATTCAACATTCATCCATATCCACTTTTGAAATGGAGGGCGAGGAGATGGAGGAAGTGTGTGCAGTCGAATAGCTTTATGAAAAAGCAGCACAGCATCCGTGTTGCTGTAGAGAGATCTATTATCCGTCAGGTGACAGCCGTCAATGTTGTAAACAGTTTTACAGATATTCAGATCGAATCTGTAGTTTTCAGGATAGACCCATAGCAAAAGAATCGGTTTGTCAACCACTGCTTCATCAAGTGAGTTGTTGTTCACTACGTGGTGTCCACCGGAGTTTGGCTTAAATGAAAGTTGTTGAGGTAGACAGAAGTTTTGAGGTGAAGTCCATAAAAACATAAAAGTCAGGGAGATGAGACCAGCGACTGCCAATATAATAGGTAGACGACACTGCAGAGATCCAGTCGAATTTGTTTTCAACATTTTTTGACTTAAACAAAATGAATTTGATCTGGATCGCAAACAAGAACAAAAACAATGTCTCTTTAAACAAACGTGTGTACAATATAAATGAAGTTCAAATAGACTGAGTAACTACAGTACAGTAAAAGATTAATATGAACAAATTACTCCTTACCTCTATTAGAAGCTCCTCGTAAATAATTAAGAGAAATTTCCAGCAAACAAAAACACACTTTTTTGCACAACATGCACACAGAACAATTAAAGTCTGTGATCTTCTGTAAATATGACTTCCACTGGGAACTGCATCACTGTTTATATTGCCAACCATGAAGATCTTCACATGGGTTGAACAGCAGTGTCTGCTGCAGACCAATCACAATAAATTATGCTAAAATGACAAGGATGTCCTGACACTGAGTGCTACCTCTTTAGATCAAGTTTTAGTGAAACACCTAAACCAGTTAAACAAAGCTGACATGCTCACTACAAACTTTATATAAATTACAAAAGGATCAGGACAGTGTCTTGTATTTTATGAAGATTCATCAAGTCTTTTTATTTTGTAATAATTTTAAAAATCCTTTACAAACCCAGCTCAGCAGCGATGGATCCTTGAGGGACATTTGCCCAGTTTGCATTTGGTTTCTGGTTTCCTGTCTCTGGTTTGAAGTCCAGTGTATTTCTTTTGTTGATTGGTTTTTCTGTTGATCGTCTCCCCAGGTGTATCTTCCCTACTGAAAAATCCAGATAAGACCAGCATAAGCTGGTGAGCTGGTTTTAGCTGGTCTCCCAGCTTGGTTTTAGCTGGTATTGCTGGTGTAGCAAGCTGGTCATTGTTGGGTGTTGTTTTGTCAACCTGTTGCTTTTAAAGCCTAAATTGAAATTGAGATGAGGAGTGTACCGGATTTTAAATATTTAACTTTCAAATTTCTGTTACTTTAAGATAAAATGTACCAAAGTAAAGAATGTCGAGCATAATCTGTACTCCTGTCATCCTAGGGAGATATGGCTAACAATCCCATTTGGTGCCCCAGGTCACAAGATCCTGACCAACCAAATCTTGATGTGGGACTTTGATTTACTATGTGTAAAGCTGTGTATTAAAGGGACATTCCACTTTTTTTGAAAATATGTACATTTTCCAGCTCCCCTAGAGTTAACAGAAAATTAAAAGTTGCGATTTTCTAGGCAGATATGGCTAGGAACTATAATCTCAAACTTGTGTAATAATCTGTGACTTTACTGATGTAACATGGCTGCAGCAGGCGTAGTGATATTACGCACTGCCCGAAAATAGTCCCCTTGGTAACTTTCAATAGCAGGGGACTATTTTTGGGCAGTGCATAATATCACTACGCCTGCTGCAGCCATGTTACAGCAGCAAAGTTCTTGATTATTACGCCAGAATGAGAGTATAGTTCATAGCCATATCTGCCTAGAAAATCACAACTCTTAATTTTCTGTCGGTCTTAGTACACGATGTAACTACAGAAGAGTCAAGTTTTTTTTTTTTTTTTTTTTAAAGTTATGTTTTTGGGCCATTTTATGCCTTTATTAGATAGATAGTAGTGTAGAAGAGGACAGGAAAGTATAGGGTGGAGAGAGAGGGGTACGGGATCGGCAAAGGACCTCGAGCTGGGATTCGAACTCGGGTCGCCGAAAGTGCGACTGCACCATATGTCGGAGCACTTGCCCACAACACCATCGGTTCCGACAGAAGAGTCAAGTTTTAAATAGGAAATTTTCAAAAAAAGTGGAATGTCCCTTTAAAGGTGGCCTGGCAAAATATTCTTCCCCACAATTTGTGTGTGTGTATTAAAACATCATGTAGCAATTCTTTAGCAAGAAGCTCCCTCACAGTCTGTATGTGTATTCAAACTTTCAAACAAACACATGATGCCAAGGCAACGTTGACTCCTCAGAGTCAATATTTGCAAAACCACTGTTAGTTATACACAGAGGTTGAAAAAGTAAAAAAATATTGTACTCAAGTAAAAGTAAAGTTACTTTAATAATATTTTACTTAAGTAAAAGTAAAGTTACTGGTCTAAAAATCTACTCAAGTAAAAGTAAAAAGTAAGTCATTTTAACTTTACTCAGAGTAAAAGTTACTTTTTTTTACAGCGGGGAGAGGCGGAGGATTCTAGTATAGTTCAAAAATGACAAGGGAATATAAATATCAAACTAGTTGTTTTTAATTGTAGGAACATCTTTACAATTAAAGTGCAATAAGAAAAAGTTAATAAAATAAAAAGCTTTTTTATACTAAGAAAAATTTATGGAATTATTTAATGATTTTTACATGTGAGTTATGCACTTTTGAAGGTGGTCAAGCAGCTAGTACGAGCAAGTTTGGTGGTACAAAATAAAACGTAGCGCTTTTCTAAGCGGATTTAAAAGAGGAACTATTTTGTATGGCGTAATAGCACTTTTGGGAGTACTTCGACTCGCCTGAAAAGTCCGCTCCCCTTCTGCCACTCATAATGGGAGAGGAAGGGTGTTACTGCGCCGAGTCAAAGTACTCCCATAAGTGCTATTACGCCATTCAATATAGTTCCTCTTTTAAATCCGCTTAGAAAAGCGATACGTTTTATTTTGTACCACCAAACTTGCTCGTATAACTACTCGTCTTAAATAGGAAAAACGTTGATGTGTTTGGTCACTTCTAAATTTATCTCTGTTTGAGACCATTGAATGAATGGGGCTGAGCTAAATGCTATCGAAGTGTCGCAGCGCGCTCCAGCGCTTATGTGCACACACACAGATGATAGAGGGATGTATCAACAATTTTTAGTTAAGGTAATAACATAGTTTAATATTGAAAATGAGTAGACTATTCCTTTAACAAAAGATCAGCATTACCACACATACCTGTTCTTGTGTGAGTCTGTGTCCGAGCTCTCTCCTTACCTATGATGCGGTATGCTCGTGCACGTGTTCTGTAACAGCAACCGTGTATTCTCTCATATTTCTGAATTTGCAACAAATTTTCTGCGCTATACGCGATATACAATAAAACTACCACTCGTATTTAAAATAAATAAGCGCTCAACAATAAGCGTTCTGACTGCTGACCAGGATAACCGTATTGCTCACATTCCAGATGAGACTGTTACACAAGCCCCAGTTCCAGCTTACGCTCAGGGCATTAGAACACGAGCAGGCAGAGCTGTTAGGAAAGTGAACAGACTAATCGAATCAATGGTTCAGAAACCTCCTTTTATTCATGGGGTGGGAAGCCACTTAAAGAGAAGATCTGGGTCATTTCTCTCTCTATTTTGAAGAGTAAACTTGTTTTTTTTTTGTTATCTGTTATGAAAAGACATTGGGGGCTTAAAAGTTAAATGTAAAGGTCAGGTAATGCTATGGTGTACAAGGCATCATATTGTTCTAAGGGAAATTAAGGACTGATCACCCTTGAGTTTTCCCTAACCTGTTAGCAGGTAACTCACAAGTTGAACTGATAAATGAGTCATTTGAAACTTGTACTAGTTAATTGTTGTTTGGAGTCCACTGTGGATTATCGCGGAATCCAGAAGGGGTGAATGTAACAGGTTTAATTATTTGAAATGTAAACATTTTAATTTTACGCTAAAATCCTTCTGTTACAGTTTTTTTCGATTGCTAAACGACAGTGGGCACAACTGGAGCTACATGTGCAAAACTCTAACTACAGTCTGCACTACCAAAAGTCACCTGAGCACAACTCTTAACATATGGCTCAAAACAGCTCCGTGCAGCCAAACACTAAACACAACCCTCACTGAGATAACACACACTGTCACTCACAACACACTGAGAGGAAAAACACTAACATCAAACACCAATACACAAAATACTAACTTTATATCTTTACAGTTTTAACAATTTCAGTGATGTCACACCAAGTAATGTTTTCTTTAAAGAATTATTTATTTATTGATATATCACAATATTTTTTTTAGAACATCATAATTTTTTAGGGTAAATGAAAATTAGCAGTTTGCTTCAGTTGTCTGTAGTAATTTACGGAATTACAGTAATGAGAAAAAAGGTAGAAACTTAAAGTACATGAAAGGTAATATTATATATAAATGAAATATATATATGAAATTGGAATTTATATTTATATGAAATTGCAATCAGCAGTGTTTGAAAGGCACAAGGCTGAAATCAATTGTGTTTTGAATAGCAGTGTGTTAGCATTTGAACAAAGTGCTGTAAATCCACAGTGTTGTGCAGGTTGTGGTTAAAGTCATGGAATAAGTGTGTAAAGTTTTGAAAACTGTGTTCAAACAATGAAAAACGAACTAGAGTTTGGTCCACATGAACTGCTGCTGTGCAGACTGTAGTTAGAGTTTTGCACATGTGACTCCAGTTGTGCCCACTGTCGTTTAGCAATCGAAAAAAACTGTAATTTATTTGTTTTACATTTTGGTTATTTGTGCAATATTTGAGAGTTTAAGAAATATTATTGTGGGGACTTTTATAGTTGACGCTGTTTTGGCGCTGCTTTTCAGTTCGCTCTGTGTGTGCTGGAGAGAGGAGATGCACAAGAAAAATTTCATGCCTGATGCTGATGATATTTCGGTTTCAATATCCACAGTGAATAAACCTCTGGTTCAGCCAAGCTGCCTGTTGTCCAATCCTTTATTGATACACACACAACGCAGAGTTTACTACTGTAGCAGCGGTCAGATCAGTACTGGTTACACATGCAACAAGAGAGGGAGGAGGGCGGCGCGCTGAGCGCTCGCTACAATGAATAAATAGTCAAATTAGAATGTAAATGGGAATCATGAAAAATCTATTTGTGGTGGCCAGTGTTGATTCTGTGACAGATAAATCAATGTTTGGGAAACACTGAATTATTCCATAGGTTCCAGTTCTGGGCCCCCCCTCATCCTGGGCCTGGGACAACAGACCCATTTGTCCCCCTGTTGGCGGGCGTGCTCATGACCCATAGGTGGTGCTGTCCTCAAATTTGCCATGAGTTCATGATCCACATGAAGGGTACCAAGTTTCATTTCAATTGATCAAAGAATTACCTGGATACAGGCTCAGAATCATTTTTGGGTCAATGTCGATAAATTTACGCATTTAATACTTTTGAATAAAGATAAATATCAAAATTCTGTTAAGTCATTTCTGTGAAGCTCAATCCATATGTCATCTCTGCCAAATTTCATAACAATTGGACCAAATTTGAAAAAGTAGCAGTGAAAAAACGGATTACAGTACATTTCAAAATGGTCGCTACTGTAATGGGTGGAGTCTTATAAGGTATTAAATGCAATAAGCGTGACGAGAGCAATCATGTGTACTAAGTAGATTTTTCATAGATCAAAAGAATTTACAATTATAACAGTTTGAACATTGAATTTTTGAATTGCTGGTGGCGCTATAGAGTTACTGCTAGAGATCCCATTTTTGGTCATTTGACTATTTGGGACCACCACTAAAAGTGTGCCAAATTTAATCATTTTGCTACTTACAGTTCATAGGGCTGCCAAAGACTCCCATGGGACGAGAATAATAAGAATACTAGGAGCCTCAGCACCTTTAGAACCAGCACCTAAAAATGTGTAAAAATATTGATTCTGGAGTTTGTCCAAATTAAATAACACCCGATGTACTAACCTGAATGTCACCTCCCCCTGCCCCATCAGCATCCTCTTGTCCCAACTCTTTACCTGAAGCAAACACAGCAAGTGATTACCAAATAATTTGCTGTGTTTGCTTCAGGTTTTCCATATATTTGTATTTTTACCATTTTTCTTTGTATTCAACAATGCAGTTAGATTAACTAAAGTAATGCTAGGCTACTATCAGTTCTTACTCATATTATCAATGAAACCTCTTTCCAGTTCTCTATATTTATCAACTTACCCTGAAATCGCAACAAATTTAGCCAGAGTAATCTTTTGATTTATAAATACAAAGAGGCCAACATGAGCCTCAACATTCAAATTATCTTAATGTTTTGAGTCTGTTGGAAAAGTAAATGGTAAATAAATTGCACCTTGCAGGGAAGCCATCTTGTTTTTTCTTCAATTTTCTCCCCACACAAAACAAACCACATTTACACCCCATTATCCTAGCGCGGCGTGAACCGATTGGCCAGCTATCCAGTGCATAGTGATTGGCTGAATACCTCAATTACGAAAACAGAAACGTGACGCTCCTTACCATGTTTGAAAGATAGAGCTCCCAAAGCAATAGTGAAAGCCAGGAGATACTATCGTCTTCACTACCTTATCAATACGAGCCTGAATCTGACCCAGAAAACACAGAAGGCTAAGCTGATCGATCAACTTTTACAGCGCGATGTGAGCAGAATGTAACAGATTGGTAAGGTAAGGATAATAAAACATGTCTTCATTTGAGATCGTAGAAACGACAAAGAAGCGCTACTTTGCACTGCACAAAACGTGCGTTTGAATCATTAGTAGGTTTTTCATATTTCATTTAAATATAAAAACATTGGCTACTTACAGGATGTCAATCAGAAGAACCAGGGTATAGTTTAGGGTGGCCATTCGTGCCAGCTCCGCCAGTCATGTCCCGAACCTTTCGGGTGCTTTCTCCGGAAGTCGCGTTGGTCGACCGCATACATCATCAAGGTTTAATATTTCGGGTTCAATTTCAGAAAAGCAACCATTACATTTCAAGGTAAGAATGAAACTACAATGATTGTATGTCTTAAAAGAAATAAATCGTAATTTTTTTTAATGTATTTCAATTGAAATGTGAGAACCTCAATGATGTATGCGGTCGAGCAACGTGACATCCGGAGAACAAACCCGAAATCTTGTTCGCGACGTTTCTGGCGGAACTGGCATGAATGGCCACCCTAGTGTAGTTGCAAAGTTGGAATATCTTCACTTTTTAGACGAAGCCTTTGTGTACATCCAGCCTTATAACTCCCCTGTGTTCAGAAAGTAATCCACCATAAACATTTGGGATGTACTGTCCTGAAACAGTGTTGTAAAAAAAACCTAACCCCTGGTTTCTAAATGTTTACTCTATTGGAAGGTCAAACAAAGTAGGTTGCCTCTCACAACAAAACACACAGCTTTTATGTGCACAGACATCTTTATATCACTCTAATAACAAAGGAGAACATAAAATCGGGTCATATGACTCCTTTGAAAAAAAACATTGCGTAATGCTCCTCAAATAGAGGCAGATGAATCAACATTATCAAAATTTTTATTCAGAAAGAAAAAAGGCATATGTTTATCTGTCTGAAATTAGTTATAATGGCAAAATTATTGTCCAAATACACCCACCTAAAGGATTATTAGAAACACCATACTAATACTGTGTTTGACCCTTTTTCGAACTGCCTTAATTCTATGTGGCATTGATTCAACAAGGTGCTAAAGCATTCTTTAGAAATGTTGCCCCATATTGATAGGATAGCATCTTGCAGTTGATGGAGATTTGTGGGATGCACATCCAGGGCACAAAGCTCCCGTTCCACCACATCCCAAAGATGCTCTATTGGGTTGAGATCTGGTGACTGTGGGGGCCATTTTAGTACAGTGAACTCATTGTCATGTTCAAGAAACCAATTTGAAATGATTCGAGCTTTGTGACATGGTGCATTATGCTGCTGGAAGTAGCCATCAGAGGATGGGTACATGATGGTCATAAAGGGATGGACATGGTCAGAAACAATGCTCAGGTCGGCCGTGGCATTTAAACGATGCCCAATTGGCACTAAGGGGCCTAAAGTGTGCCAAGAAAACATTCCCCACACCATTACACCACAACCAGCAGCCTGCACAGTGGTAACAAGGCATGATGGATCCATGTTCTCATTCTGTTTACGCCAAATTCTGACTCTACCATCTGAATGTCTCAACAGAAATCGAGACTCTTCAGACCAAGCAACATTTTTCCAGTCTTCAACTGTCCAATTTTGGTGAGCTTGTGCAAATTGTAGCCCTTTTTTCCTATTTGTAGTGGAGATGGGTGGTACCTGGTTGGGTCTTCTGCTGTTGTAGCCCATCCGCCTCAAGGTTGTGCGTGTTGTGGCTTCACAAATGCTTTGCTGCATACCTCGGTTGTTATTTGAGTCAAAGTTGCTCTTCTATCAGCTTGAATCAGTCGGTCCATTCTCCTCTGACCTCTAGCATCAACAAGGCATTTTCGCCCACAAGACTGCCGCATACTGGATGTTTTCCCTTTTCACACCATTCTTTGTAAACCCTAGAAATGGTTGTGCGTGAAAATCCCAGTAATTGAGCAGATTACAGGGTTCCTGTGCACTTCACTGTGCACATATACTACACTGTGAAATCCCTTATTTATTGGCATGGTAAATAAATTGCACCTTGCAGGGAAGCCATGTGGTTTTTTCCTCCATTTTCTCCCCACAAAAAACAAACCACATTGCCACATTGTTTACACGTCGAATGTCCTCAACACACCTTTACCGGTTAATCAAGGTTTTTATGGATTCAGACACACCCAATAACACCAAACATTTGGTAATACCAAAGCTCAAGTGTGCAAAAGGCTGCAGGGTGATGCATGCATTAACCACCAAAAAAAGATATTTGCACAGAGTGTTTTTCACTACCTTCACATGACAGCAGTGGCGACCGGTGAATTATTTACGAGGGTGCACAATGCAAACACTGCAAAAAAATACTTTCTTGGTGTCTTGTTTTCAGTAAAAAATATCAAAAAATTCTTAAATGAAGATGAATTTTCTTGATGAGCAAAATGACCTAAGTAAATAAGTCTAGTTTTAAGACAAATAATATACAATTTAAGTGAAATTGTCCTTAAAACAAGCAAAAATATCTGCCAATGGGGTGAGACATTTTTTTTTACCCCATTAGCAGATAATTTTGCTTGTTTTAAGCACAAATTCACTTAAATTGTATATTTTTGTCTATAAACTAGTATTATTTTCTCAGGTCATTTTGCTTATCAAGAAAATACATCTTGATTTAAGAATTTTTAGATATTTCTACTGAAAACAAGACAAAAATACTATGTAAGAAAGTCATTTTTTGCAGTGTGGAGTATAATAATTAATACATATTATTATTTGATTAAGGAAACTCGAATTCGTAAAGTACACCATAACATTTCAGCAACAGAAATAATATTTATCATAAAAATACTCATGTGAACCAAATAGGCCTTTAGCATAATATTCTATAAAGTATGTAATTTGTATGTATATGTATTTTAAAGTTCTTAATATGACCGTATGTGCACAATATGAACACTAGCGGATGCTCTGCTTTAGGGGATGCATTTCGACTCCTGTCTTCTGCTTTGCCCAGTGGCGGAGTGGCAATCGGGAGAGGCGGGACTTTTCCCGGTGGGCCGGTAGTGTTTTGAGGGCCGGTCTCACGCAGAAAAACTATTAATCATATATTTAATATGCCACAGCGCCCAAAATGTATCTGGCCGCACCGCTCTATCAAGAAGCCGTCTCCCCTGGAGTTCCAGTCGAGAGTGCAGCTTAACAGCCAATCAAAAAAAAGAAAGAGGCTACACAATAGCCAATCCGAAAATAGCACTGTTGTATCTGGGTACATTTTAACGCAACAACCAATAAAAAAAGCTTATCCTCGTTCACCCACAGATAAGACAAAACACCAGAAATCAACAGGCTATAATGATGCTCATTAAATCTAATTTTAAATATTTTTAGTAGAACATATCTGAACATTGGTACATCACTAATAGGGATAATTTACACGTGTGTTCGACTTTATGCTATAACATAGGAACCAACAAGCGGATGACATCAACGTGCCGCGAGAGCGGTTTAAAAGCAAACTCTTACGATGATTTCTCGACTCACCCTCGCGGTACTTTGATGTCATCATTCTGTCGTTCTTGCAGCGCAGCTTGAAGTCGAACATTGGGGTTCCCCAACCTTCCCCTGCAGGAGGTCTCATGATGACTGCTGCTGTTGTAATCTTTATTTTCGCAAGTAAACTCCTTTTTTGTTTTAACATTCAAACAGACTTGGTTCTCCCCCACACTCGCGCTATGCATATTGCATACATTATTCCAGAAGTAATATGATTTGTTCTCTGTGAATAAATATACATGTTCTCTTTCACTGGGAAATAGCGCAGTCGAAGTGAATTGTATTAATTATTTGCGCGCATTTTTAAATATGGCCACTTGTGGAATGAAAACTGCACGACTACAAAAGGTAAGACTTGTTTTTGCATTTAGCCCTGTTTTACTTACTAGTGTTATAGTCTTAGTTGGTTAACTACGTGTGCTTTATCACATCATTTAAAAGTCTTTATTGTGTGTTTATAAGTGTTTATTGGCGGTTGCAATGACAAGATTTGTGAAGGGATGTCACAGTATGTTTTGTTTTGATATTATCTTGTTTTAGTTTATCTGTAGCTGGAGTTGCACTTAGTTAAGAATGACAAAATTTGAAAAGCATTTTAAACAACCATGATTTCTATTTTTGTTTATCATTTGTATTGCTTCCGTATTGTTGTCAGTAAGTGTACATCCGTGCAGTCAGTATGATTTTGTACAGGTTGATGGAGTACACATATGTGGTTTCATAGATTTGTTATTTGAGAATGGCCTTCTTGTACGAATAATTTTTGCCATACCCTAGGTTTTCGTGAAAACGTTTTTGTTACAGAGTGTCTGCAACTTAGCCAACATACAGCCTGTTCACTGACAACATGCTCAGAACAAGGAGTCCAGGCCTCGTTATATTTTCGTTATCACACATTGACTGACATTTTGTCACATTAAACATCCCTCTCTCCTATAGGCTTAATCATTTTATAAGAAACTGCTTGGCAACCAAATTAAGCTTTAGCTTACTTGAAACTAGGGACTGTTGTTGACTTAAAGATCTTTTAAAAATAATAATTATTATAACACTTGGTATTTCATGTTGTGTAGTCATTTCTTTCTTTTTTTTCTACCATGGAGGGCTGGTGGTCTACGAAATGTCCCGGTAGATATTTTGGTCCCACTCCGCCCCTGGCTTTGCCTATTGGTTAGAGAGAGTTAATATAAGTACTCTTCATTTTTTCAGTCTTTTCAGAACCTGTGACTGCACTGAGAGCATCTTGACCAGCTTTATCAACCTGTGATATGGTAGCACCATTGAGTTGTTCTTCTCTATGCACTGCAAAAAAATCTTAGTATTTTTGTCTTGTTTTCAGTAAAAATATCTAAAAATTCTAAAATTAAGATCCTTTTTCTTGATGAGCAAAACGACCCAAGAAAATAAGTCTAGTTTTAAGACCAAAAATATCAAATTTAAGTGATTTTGTGCATAAAAGAAGCAAAAAAATCTGCCAATGGGGTGAGCAAAAAAATTGTGAACATTTTTCTTAAACACTAAATTAAAGAAAATTTCAAGAAAAATTTTCTTACCCCATTGGCAGATTTTTTTTTGCTTCTTTTATGCACAAAATTACTTACATTTGATTTCATGGTCTAAAAACTAAACTTATTTCCTTTAATCGTTTTGCTCATCAAGAAAAAGCATCTTAATTTAAGAATTTTTAGATATTTTTACTGAAAACAAGACAAAATACTAAGAAATTATTATTTTTTTTGGAGTGTAAAAGTAGGGTTACCATACGTGCCATTCTTCCCGGACGCATCCCGTCCAGGATTTTGTGTTGGTCTTCCGGAAGTCGTATTTGTCGACCGCATACGTCATAGAGGATTATTATTATTATTACAGAAAAGCAACCGTTACATTTTAAGGTAAGAATGAAACTACGATTGTATATCTTATGTTTTTAACTGATTGGCGTATGCGGTCAACAAATACGACTTCCGGAAGACGCACCGAAATCCTGGACGGGATGTGGCCGGGAATAATGGCACGTATGGTCAACCTAGTAAAAGCTTAATATTATGATCAAATACTCCTCACCTCTATTAGAAGCTTCTTATAAATAATTAAGAGCATTAGCTGTGTGTAAGCAAACAAAAAAACACGGAACAACAAAAAAAGTCTATGAACTTCCACTGGGAACTGCATCTCTGTTGATATTGCCACCATGTAGGTCTTCACATGGGTTGAACAGTAGTGTCTGCTGTAGGCCAATCAGGAAAGATTTGGTTGTGTTATATTTACGTTCTGTGCGGTCGAATGGGCTGTCCGGTGGTGGCCTGTCGGCCAGGTATCAGGCTTTTCTCGTGCCGCAATGGGGAAAGAGTCAGCTATAGGTTCAGTTAAACAGCCTTGAACAGGATGTGCTGTGAAAATGCTGATCTCCAGGAAGCACCGAGACGATTCTAGCAATCTGGAACATGCAGACGTGATCCGGTAGTCAGTGCAGAAAATCTGGAATGTGCAGATGAAAGTCTCTTGGAGTGTAGGTTTGCTCTTCTGTGCTTCACCTTGTTGCAGACGTAGGTTATTGCCTTTCTGGACATGAGGCTTGAAACGTGGTGTGATCCGCTCAGTCTCTGGACGCCAATGCCATTATGTATATAAATATGCACACATACATGTATAATTTTAAGAAAATAAAATACTTTTTGTATATACACATGTAAATATTTCTTAAATATATCCACGCATGTGTGTGTATTTATTAATACAAAGTTATTATACACAGTACACACACATATATGATGTAAACAAAAAACTTTATTGTGCAATACTGTAGATTAATCGTGATTCATCGTTATGCAACCCTAGTCTGTATAGCTAATTTTGCCCTTCATGACAACTGTAAGGGGGATGATTTTTTTTTGTAACTCATTCAGTTAAATTATATTAAGCCTTAAAGTTCTGCATAATTCTGCGGCCTCTTTACCCATTTTCGTATATCCGCAAGTGATACGCGGTGACACGTGGCCAAGATGGCGACGGCAGGCACCATCTACTTTTAGCTTCAAAAACGATCTTCAGAAACCTATGGGAGATGTCACAGACACTACGTCCATATTTTTTTACAGTCTATGGTTCAGATCAACTTACCTACCATATACAAGCGAGTAGCCCGACAGATGCTTTAGAGGGTGTGCACCTGACGTCACCTTTGGCGAAAGTGACGGTGGTTATGCCCACTGAGTGGCAAAAAGTCTGAGCGACAGCATTAGCATGTAGCGTGGAAACACATCTAAAATAGGGGCAGTTGTTCTGTGATCGATTGTGCAAACAAATTCAACAAGAATTTGTAGCGATCGTTTAGTAGTATTAGGCAGGACAAACATATATGTCGGGAAAAGTGATGTCTGGACACATGCCAAGGTCCCCGGAGTAATGGTTGTTTGGCAAGTTGTTAGGGTCACAGTCAAGGTCAACTAAATTATGTAAGCTTATAATTGTCCGTTATACTTGCGTTTTCTTTTAAAGCCCAGCCATTTTGTTTCAATGTTTTGCAACTCTTTCTTTTGGGGCAGGGGCATCTTCCTGCGTGTCAACGTGTTGAAGTCGATACCCTCTATACACTAACACATACTTGCGCATTTGTCCACGACACTGTTGTCATGTGGTTTTTACGTAAATAAAGGCGGTAACAAAGGGTAACGTTGATATTAAAGTCATTGACAGGCGACCGCACTGCCCCGTGTCACTACTTAGAATGGCAATTTTCTCATCATTTACAAGTAGTTGAAAACATTAGAGATATTGTAAGTAATCAGCTTGACAAAATAAATAACACTGGACTAGTGGTTTTTGGATATTTTACTGCAAATATCTTGCAAATTGTACATTTAATGGACAATACCAAAATAATGAACACATGAACATTTACATTTATTCAAATAGAAGATGACGTTGGACAAATGAGGAAATATGCCAAAAAAAAAAAACGTATTAGTTAGTAGCCTATTACAGTATACAGTGCTGCATTACAAAATATGAATGTTTGAGCAGAAGACCACAGGGCAGAAGATTATTCATTCATTCATATATAAATAAAATATATAATATATTCATATTATATAAAACTATGATGTATCAAAGTTGATGTAACTTTACCATTTATTAGCAGTGATTCTTTTTCAAGGTTAGGCTAACACTAAAATCCAAGATGACATTAGTTGAAAAACCATTCATAGATATCATGAGCTTCTTTATATTCCTTGTGTCTTCCTACATAATCACAGGCCGTACAAATAGCCAGAACAAACTCTTGGTTCTGTAATATTAAATGAGGTCGAGCTGAGAAATGTCTCCTCCAGTTAAAGTAGCTGCGATACGCTTCATCATCCTGGTCCAGACGCTGAAGATATTCTGCTAGTGACTTTGCATCTGGAAAGTCATCCACATGAATAAATGAGTCACCCGGTATAAACCTTTCATAGTTTTTTCGGGGAGGTCCCAGCACCACAGGTACAGTACCTACTGCCAGAGGTCCATTTACCTTCTCAGTGATGTAGTCTTTGTGAATGGAGTTCTCAAAGGAGAGATAAAATTTACAGCTGGCTATGGTGGGAAAGTAGTCTTTATAATCCAGGAACGATCCAAAAGCTTTTCCATACACGTGTATGTAGACGTGCTTGCTAAGTTCGTGGAAATAAGCGTTTCTGGTGCCGACGCCTGTCCAGTCCAAATTGTTACTCACAACCCAACAGATGAGTTTTTCTTTTTTGGGAATTTCAAAATCCTCATCTGGGATCTTTCTGCTGGTCAGTCGTAACTTGACAGGAATGTCAGAGTCCTCTCTATAAGTGAGAGTCAGATTAAACAGGTTTTCAATTCCTGGTATTTGTTGTGTGTTGTGTGGTGATTCAACATTCATCCATATCCACTTTTGAAACGGAGGGCGAGGAGATGGAGGAAGTGTGGACAGATCCCCACTAATAGCCCTGTGAAAAATAAGCACTGCATCCGAGTTGCTGTAGAGAGATCTATCATCTGTCAGAAGACAGCCATCAATGTTGTAAATAGTTTTACAGTCGCTCAGATCGAATCTGTAATTTTGAGGCCAGACCCATAACAAAAGAATCGGTTTGTCAACCACTGCTTCATCAAGTGAGTTGTTGTTCTCTGCGTGGTGTCTACCTGAGTTTGGCTTAAATGAAAGTTGTTGAGGTAAAAAGGTTTGAGGTGAAGTCCATAAAAACATGACGGTGAGAGAGATGACACCAGCGACTGCCAATATAACAGCTAGACGACACAGCAGAGATCCAGTCGAATTTGTGTTCAACATTTTATTACTTAAACAGAATGAATTTGATCTGTATCGCAAACAAGAATAAAAACAATGTCTCTTTAAACAAACGTGTGTACAATATAAATGTAGTTCAAATAGACTTGTGAGTAACTACAGTACAGTAAAAGATTAATATTATGAACAAATTACTCCTCACCTCTATTAGAAGCTCCTCGTAAATAATAAAGAGAAATTTCCAGCTCTGTGTAAGCAAACAAAAACACACTCTGGATTGCACAACATGCAGAGAAACAGAACAATTAAAGTCTATGAACTTCTGTAAACATGACTTCCACTGGGAACTGCATCACTGTTAATATTGCTAACCATGAAGGTCTTCACATGGGTTGAACAACAGTGTCTGCTCCGGACCAATCACAATTCATTATGCTAATATGACAATGATGTCATGACACTGAGCGCTACCTTTTTAGATCAAGTTCTATTGAGACAACTAAACCAGTTAAACAAAGCTGACATGCTCTGTGTTTTTGTTTCTTTTAGTTTGCATTTTGGTTTCTGGTTTCCTCTCTCTGGTTTATAGTCCAATGTAGTTCTTTTGTTGATTGGTTTTTCTGTTGATCGTCTTTGCAGGTGTGTCTTGTAAGCCCATGTCATGTGTATATATAGTGTTTAGTTCATTGGGTGTTGATTTGTCAACCTGTTGCTTTTATTAAAGCCTAAATTGAAATTGAGATGAGGAGTATGTTCACAAACAACTGATCCTTAAGCCTGCTGCCCTGCATTTCCTCCCCTAACCCATTGGGGCAATCTCAGAGCAGTCCCTAAAAGGCAAGTTCACACTATAGGATTTTAATCCTGATTTACAAGTTAACATGCCCACCAAAAGGTCGGGCTTTGTTGATCGGGGCCAAATCAGCAGGTGATCAGTGCTCGCCAATCTTTGCAAATTGGAAATCTCATATTTTCCTTTATTGCATCTTCATGGTAACACAAATAGGTTTATTTACAATGGATTAAAATTCCTTATGGCTTCAGATGGATATCATAAATATGCATCTAATGTTGAAGGAGTTCTACCTGATTCATTTTTGGTATTCATTTTGATTTTTTTCTTAAGGGGGCAGATGGTCGGAACTCCTAACAACTTAAAAACTATTTTTGGTATTTTCAGTGTCAGGGCCTAAATGCTTTGGAGTTCATAAACAACTAACAACAATATTTTTATGTTGGTAATGTATTGTTGGTTGCTGAAACTAAAACAAAGTGGGAGTGGTAACAAACCCAATGACACCAAGAGGAAGGTGACACCTCAGAGTCACTATATGCAAAACCACTACGCAATAGACCGCAAATTTGTAGTGATAAAATGCAATGAATGTTATCCAACACACACACACACACACACACACACACACACACACACACACACACACACACACACACACACACACACACACACACGCGCACACACACACACACACACACACACACACACACACACACATTGTGGTTTCCATGTTGTGTGGGGACATTCCATAGACGTAATGCATTTTATACCGTACAAACTGTATATTCTATTCCCTTCCTCTAACCCAAAACCTAACCCCAACCATCACAGAAAACTTTCTTGTACCTTAGATTTTAAATAAACATCATTCTGTTTGATTTATAAGCTTGTTTCTTCATGGGGACCTCAAAATGTCTCCACGAGGTTACAATGTATTCCTATCTTTGTGGGGACAATTGTGACAACACACACACACACACAAATACTCACCAACACACTCTCACATATACACACCCCTTACAGAAAGAAAATCAATATATTGTAGAATTACCAATATATAGAATAACACATTGTGATAATTTATTGCAATTTACTGAATAAACATTACATATACTATAAATACTAAACATTACAGCAGCCACTGTTATATAAAAAAAAGAAAACAGATGCAAATGAATATTTTTCATGAAGCAGAGGCCATTTAATAAAGCAATTACAGTAAAAGCATCAAAACAAAGTTAGATAGACAATTAGAAGACTAACCTTTTAGGGTGAACTGCTTGCTTTGGTTGAAAGTGTATACTAAATGCCTATAGAATAAAAACTGCTTTTAAAAATAGCCTTAAAGACATACTTTTCATTTAGGTATTAAATAAGATATGTTCTAAGCATGTACTTTTCATGTACTTAAAGGAATGTCCCAATTATTATTTACCAAGAAAAATAAGTCAAATCAATACAAAAGATTGAGTGAGTAAACATCAATTTGTGAGAAGGACCATATATACTGTATGTCTAAGGTCTTCACAATTGCTGTCAAGTTTTTCCACCTACAGTATGAGGAATTCAACTTACAGTATATAATTGCAGATATAATTGTAAATATAGCTGCAAGCAGCAATACAGGGTCAAGCACCTTCAGCGCAATGAGCACCCAAAGCACAGAAAGCACTCACAGCGCAGCAAGCGCACAAGGCGTGCCAAGCACCAAAAGCACAGAGCAGAACCACAGCAGTGCAGAGCAACAACAACAAAGATGGCAAAAATAGAACGTATGTGAAAAACTGACAGGTTGAGAAGAATAGGTCAAGATGAACACAAAACAATAAAAATACCAGACGGGATCTGAACCCAAGACCTCAGAATCTCAATGCATGCGATTTACCAGATGCCCCACTCAGTTGACGTGGTTGATCCAGCCTGCGGAACAGATTTTCAGAGCTGCAAGCATTGATATACGCCTATCACTGAAGATGCAGAAATGACACAGTAGAGCAAAAATAACAGAAATACAATGTATTTGACAATCAGATGATTTAAATGACAATGAAGTCATGAAGAACATTTTCTCCGAACATTATACGAGCATAATCTGGGACAAAATAAACAAAATTTGTAAAAGGAGTAGTGAAAAAAACATTTACCATATGCTTTATCATAACTTATGAACAGAATGTTGGAAAATGACAAACGAGGTATCGTTGCAATCGGCATAAACCAGTGAATACAATTTCACAAAAAAATTTATATCAGACAAAGTATTCAGAAGCTATAAGCAGTTCCATAATCCCTGGCGCTGTACTCTGACTTCCCAGGTACCTTCAGGACATCAAGCCGAAGCTCCCTACCACTTTTTGCATGGATATGTGTAATAGTTCAAAAGATATAACAATTTATGTCAAATTTCAAAATGGCGGACAGGCGGTTTGGTAAAACCCGACATAATACACATCGACAGATGCGGCATGAGGCACTGACAAACAGTTCAGTAGATATGGGCAAAAATAGCCTTTTTTCATTTCTCATAACCCATAGGTTGCACTGTCACCAAATTTGGCATGGACCCCCAGTTCATGGTCCACATGAAGTGTACCAAATTTAATTCAGTACAGCAATCACGTGTACTTTGTAGAGTTTTTTTTAGATCAAAATAATTTACTGTTATAACAGTTGGAACATTGAATTTTTGAACTGCTGTAGAGTTACTGCTAGAGACCCCATTTTTGGTCACATGACTATTTAAGACCACCACTAAAAGTGTGCCAATTTCATAATTTTTCTACTTCATAGGGCTGCCATAGACTCCCATGGGATGTGAATAATAATAATACTAACAGAAACTATAGGTGCCTCAGCACCAGCGGTACTTTGCCCCTAAAAGTGTGTAAAATATTGATTCTGGAGTTTGTCCAAATTAAATGACACCCCAATGTACTGTCACTAACCTGAATGTCACCTCCTCCTGCCCCGTCAGCATCCTCTTGTCCCACCTTTTTACCTGAAGCAAACACAGCAAATAATAACCAGGTAAAAAAAATCACAGTATATTTGTTTTTTTACTATTTTCCTTTGTATTCAACAATGCAGTAAGTAAAGTAATGCTAGACTGGTCAGTTCTTATTCATATTATCAATGAAACCACGTTCCAGCTCTATGTATATATATATATTTCTTACAGTTTGGAAACCAAGTGTCACTTAATGTTCATTTGTGCTAATTTACCCGAATCTGTATAAAATTGAGGACCTCTGTATACAGCAAAATCACCAGTGTAAAATATATACTTCACTGTGGACTATCTTATTCATTAGCAATGTAAAAAAAATACATCTCACACGAAAGTGCTGTATGATTAAGTCATCATTCTTGTTTTGATTACCTTTTTTCCCCACCGAAAATGAGCAGCGTTTGTTACATCGCTCTACATGAAAGTCCTCAACTCTACTTAACCAGTTAACCAAGATCTTTATAATTAAATGGGTTGATTAAGTCACACCCAAAATCACCAAACCTCAAGTGAAAGGGTGATAAAAATGCTTTAATTGTGCTCTTGATTGATTTACAACTCAGCCAGTGCATTGCTGGATTCTTAAAATACATATGACCTATTAGACATAACATCCTAATGATAGACAAGTTTGTGCTGACAGATGTTCAGCAAGTAGGGCTGGTTCTAGATATTTGTATGCCCTAGGCAAAAGTTATGTTGGAGGCTGTTCACACCTCTCCAATTTTCAGAATAATCTGAGAAAGTGTTTTTTCTACCCTGTAGAAAATCATTTAAGCACTACAGTGATAAGTCATGTTTTCCCCTATTACTTTCTGTTTCTAATTCTTTAAATTATGTATGTGTTGTCACATGTGCACTTATATATAAGCATAAAACAAGCAAAAAAATCTGCCAATGGGGTAAGCAAATTTTTCTTGAATTTAGGGTTAAAGAAAAATTTCAAGATTTTTTTCTTACCCCATTTATTTTGCTTGTTTTATGCACATAATTCACTTAAATTTGATATTTTTGATCTAAAAACTAGACCTATTTTATTGGGTCATTTTTCTCATCAAGAATCTTAATTTAAGAATTTTTTGATATTTTTACTGAAAACCAGACAAAAATACTAAGTAAAATTTTTCTTGAAAGTCATTTTTTGCAGTGTAGAGACACCAAAACCTATGGAAGCTTATTTCCACCATGTTGTAAAAATAATAAAATAAAATTGTGACTTTATATTTCAAAATTGTGACTTTGTTTCTCAGAATTGTAACTTTGTAAAAGGCAAAAAATAGTTTTCAAGAAAAAAAATCTTTGTATTTTTGTCTTGTTTTCAGTAAAAATATCACATTTTTTAAAAATTAAGATGCTTTTTCTTGATGAGCAAAACGGCCAAGGCAAATAAGTAGTTTTTAGACCAAAAAAAAAAAAACTTAAGTGATTTTGTGCATAAAACAAGCAAAACAATCTGCCAATTTCTGACTTTGTATCTTAGAATAGTGACTTTGTATCTCTGAATTGTGATTTTGTTTCTCAGAATTATGACTTTGTTTCTCAGAATTATGACTTTGTATCTCAGAATTGTTACTTTGTATCTCAGAATTGTGACTTTGTATCTTAGAATTGTGACTTTGTATCTCAGAATTCTGTGTGGTTGCTATATTGTTCTGATTTCATTGGTGATTGCTAGACATTTGCTAGGGTATTACGGGTGCTTGATAAGCTGTTGCTCTGGCATTCTGTGGGGTTGCTAGGAAGTTTCTGTGGGTGGTTGCTAGGCTGTTGCTATGGCATTCTGGTTGGTTGCTATGCTATTGCTCTGGTTTTTTCTGTGTGTTTAAGCTGTTGCTAGGCCAGGGTATTTTATTTGGTTGCTAGAATATTGCTATAGTTTTCTGGGTGATTGCGATATTCTGGGTGATTGATAGACCTTTACTAGGGTATTTTAGGTGGTTTATAAAATTGCTAGGCTGTTCAGGGTGGTTGAGAGTGAACTGCTTTGCATTTAATAGGGTGTCTGTGAGTGAATGATAGGCAGTTGCTACAGTATTAGTGGTTGTTCGGGGGATTGACAGAGCATTGCTAGTCAATAGGGTATTTAAATTAGAGTGCTCTAAATGTCCAACACATGCTGTATTTGCTATATATTCAGTTAGAGGTAAAACGGTAAAGGGTAACTACCTGTTTCCACAGAATCATTCCACTTAAGAATAATAGTACACCATCTCAGGTTGTCACTAATGCAACTAATATTCAGTTAGATGTTAAAAGAAAACTACATGTTTCCATATAATCATTCCACTTATTATTGATAGTACTCCTTCCCAGGCTGTCACTCCTGCAGTATCAAAGGAGAGAAAGATCTGGTAAAACTCCAGAAGACTTAAAGGTGAAAAAGAGGATGTTTGTTTTATACATTTTTGCAATATTACTTGAAACTGTCTTTACTAAACGATAAAAGACTATTTATCAGCTGCACTGAAAGTAATAATATTAATATACGTCATCTGTGCACAAGATAGGACCTTAAAAACATCATCCAATTGCTCATGCGGTCATCGCATAAGCGATTGGCCCTCTGGCTTGTCAATCACTGCCATTACGATCCTTGTGAGAGACGTGTGCGCTCCAGTAACTAAACACAGGCGAGGCATGCGCATAGCGCATGAAACTCCGTCTTAAGTTTCGTTTTGTTTTCATTGTCGATCCTGCTTTCCTCCTCGAATTTGCACCACGGTAGAGAAGAAACTCGAAGGAGGACGCAAAAGAAAGACTTTTTTAAGCCGCTGGGAATAAGAGAAAATTGTCAGAAGAACGTAATGAAACCAGAGTCGTTATTGGAGAAACATTTCAACGCTGGAGAGCAATGAAGGAACAGAGAGGTGTCAAGACAGACGCGCAGTTCACAAAATTCTTCCCGACAGGTAACAGTGATTATTCTTTCTTTGGGGAATAATTATTGTTGTACTGTTATTCAAGTATATTGATGTTGTTCTTGTACTGTAGTTGTAAGGCAGTGACCAGTCTGCTACATGCTAGTTGAAATGGGAGTAGCGTCGACTGATCTAACGTTTTAACGTCTTATTTGTTTATTATCATCATTTCACATAATGAATCCACTGACGCGAGTCACGCGACACAGCATATGCCGGTGTTAAACAAACACTCGTGTTCAAATATTCGTGCACGAGTTTTGGAAGGTGTTCCCTAGAAATGAGCTGTGAAGGAGGGAGGCTGTTCTTACGCATGCGCTCATTTAAAAAACTCAGTAACCGTTTTTGGATTCTCAGTCGGCGAAAAACATCCTCTTTTGCGCCTTTAAGGCATTTGCCAACATATAGAGGCAGCTATCGGTTCAGGCTTTCAATGTGGTAATTAGACATTTTTAATTCAAATGTTTTAGTTGTTATTTAGTAATCTACAGTTTAAATTATGCCTTTTATCTGTTACCGGAGTCTGTAATTATTAATAAAGCAATAAACCCCAAGAAGCAGTGGGTTACCAGTGCTTTTTATAACAGCTAAGGGGCGTTGTTAGGCACGACGCGAAGCAGAGTTTATAAAACGGTTACTTCATATGCATAACTTTAGAGGGAATTTAATATAATAAAACACAAATAAGTTGTAATTATATGAGTACAAATATTACTCTTCCGCCAAACAAAGTAGTTCCTCAGAATCAAGTGACTGAAACAGAGCGCAGTTCACATCCAACACAGATGCAGCAAAGACACAATGAAAATATGATTAAAGACTGTGGTGTTTATTTTATAAATCAACATTCATCTAATTTATACATTAACATTGATATTGTGCAACTGTTGAAGTGATGATCAAATATGCTTGGAAGGATGCTGAACTCTTTCCCCGTCAGCGCTTTTTTTTTTTTTTTAAGTTGCCACCCAGTTTTAGTTTAATGCCTTGCAGAAAAATTATCTTCTTTAAGTTAACATAAAATATCAAATGAACAAACAAAAACAAAAAGGTTTCATCCTACCTTCATTTGTTCTCTTATCACCTCTCAAATTTTTTAGCTAAAAGTGGAGATATTTCCACGACGAGATGACTCAACAATATTTATCGACAGTTATCCGGATATCGCCATTAATTGCGCAATAATTGTAGACAAATTAACAATATGATTAAAGACACTGTTGTTTATTTTCATAAATCAGTACGCAGCAACAGTGGCGCAGTGATACTTATGTAATGTGGTCTGAACCGTGAGGTTACCGGTGTATCTTATCACAGCTTAGAACGTGTTTCAACCAGTCAGAATGAAGAACCAGAACTGCCCGTTTTATAATGAATAATTTATCATGGGCGTAGATTACGCGGGGGACATGTCCTGCCCACTTTTTATAAAACGTACATTTGTCCCATGCACTTTTTATTGGAGAGATGTTGGAGAGTGTTCACGGCATGTTGAGGTTTTAATGGAGCAATGGATGCAGAATGATTCAAAGAGACAAGATAGTCTATACATGACGTTTCTATGGCAAGTCACTCACTTGTCACATTATCATCACACGCCCTAGCTCACAATCTGCAGTCCTGTGCAGTATCCAACATTCATAGAGGTTGCGAAAAAATCAAGGTTATGAAAAAATCAAGCAGCGCAAGTTGGTTTGTGGTATCCGAATTGTGTTGCACAATGTTGAGTAACTCTGCCTGTTGTTCTTGTTGAATAATTAACAAGTTTTGATGTAAATTATAAGGAAAAATAGTTGCTTGGACAAACGTTTACTTTATTTTCTGTGTATTGTCATATGGGGTGCACGATATCTGAAAGCCAACGTTGACATTTGAAATCACCTAAACAAACACGCCCCTAACCCAAATGGGTCGGAGAAGACGCAACAGGCTTACAGGGTGTGGAAATAAATGTGTCTTTTTCATAGCTGAAGGAAAGAACCATATGAAGGCAGATAAACAAACAAGCAAACGTGACACTCTCTCTGCCGCATAATGAGAAGACACGCCCCTTTCTGCTAATTGGCTACAAGTTTGTTTTGTTATTCAACCCATTTTCGAAAGCATTTTCGAAACATTGTGCACCCCGCCATTAAAATCCTTTAAATAAGATAATTTTGAATTGAGATTTTACGGCTTTTACAACATGTTTATGTCACAAGCCAGGGGCTGGCTGCTAGTGGTTAAGCCACGCCCCTTCTCAACTTCCACCTCGAGGAGGTCCCCAAAACCAACCCAATGACCAGACAACAACGAGGACAGATAAGTATAAAAAAATATTCTTTATTTATTTAAATATTTAAAGGTGACATAGAATGACTGAACGGAGTATTTATCCTTGTTCTGTGATGTGACATGTAGACAAAAACATTTTTGTTTGGGTCTGTAATGCCTTAGAAGCTTCATAAAAACCTCTCTCAGATAGCTCTATTAGGGTGGGGGATTTTAAACAAGTGGTTTTGCACCTATTTGGCACCCCCTACTGGCTTAACTTGCAATCTCATTACTGATTGGCTGACTTTGCTGCCACTCAAAAAATGTAGCCAATTATTTTAAAGTGGAGGGGCAGTTAGATGCCTGTGATGTCATAAGCATCAGTTTTTCAGATTGGGCTGTTTTCTGGCTGACATTTCTAAAAGAGGAATGTCTATGAGACTGAGATATTTAGCATGTTTAGCACTTTTTGTATGTTTGTGAATGTGGGTAGACTACCATTATTCAACAGAGACAAGGTAAAAATGTTTTTTCATTCTCTGTCCCCTTTAAAATGTACTGGGAATTGGGGAAAGGGAAATTAAAACTAATGTCAGGCTCTGCCCTCCAGGGAGCCACGGCCGAATGAGTGACAGAGGGTGGGGGGTTGCGTCGAGGAACAGGCTCCCGCCTCTGGTTCCTTCTGCCCGTGGCGCACTCGTCTTCCTTCCTGGAGGCAGAACAAATTACAATCAGTGTTGGTATTGACTTTTTCCTGTCCGGGTACCTGGATGTAGCTCACGGCGCTTCGCCGCCTATCTCACACAGCTCCTTGTTTGTCGACTCACTCTCCCTTCCTGTTCTCTCCCGCTCTCCACAGACTACAGCTGGGACACGAGGACACAGTGGATCGATCTCAAAAGGGTTCTCTCACCTCTTCACCGACTGCAGCTTCTTGGTAAGTATGGGTTTCCTTCACAACTCGTTTCTTTAGCGCTCACACTTGTTCTCTCTATTCTTCCACAGACGACAGCTGGGGCACAAAGGCACAGTGAATCGATTTCCAATGGTTCTCTCACCTCGTCGCTGACTACAGCTCTGGTACGTATGGTTTCCCTTCACAGCTCGCCTCCTTAGTGCTCACGCTTGTTCTCTCTCTTCCTCCACAGACGACAGCTGGGACACACAGGCACAGTGAATCGATTTCAATTGTTCTCTCACCTCTTCGCTGACTACAGCTTGTTGGTAAGTATGGCTTTCCTCCACAGCTCGTTTCCTCAGCGCTCACGCTTGTACTCTCTCTTCCTCCACAGACAACAGCTCTTCGCTGACTACAGCTTGTTGGTAAGTATGGCTTTCCTCCACAGCTCGTTTCCTCAGCGCTCACGCTTGTACTCTCTCTTCCTCCACAGACGACAGCTGGGACACACAGGGACACAGTGAATCGATTTCAATTGGTTCTCTAACCTCTTCGCTGACTACAGCTTCTGGGTAGGTATGGTTCTCTTCACAGCTCGGTATCTTAGCGTTCACGCTGGCTCTCTCTCTCTCCACAGACGACAGCGGGGACACAGGGACACAGTGAATCGATTTCAATTGGTTCTCTCACCTCCTCGCTGACTACAGCTTCTGGGTAGGTATGGTTCTCTTCACAGCTCTCACAACACACTCCTCGTCCCTGCTGATAGGCAGACTTAACAGGTTATGTTGTACTTTACAGGGTGGCGGACTTACGATAGCTGGTTTACACAATGCGTCAACTGGACAGTGGTTTCTATGTGACGCCGGGGACCAAACCCTCTCAGCGAGCTCGTTGGTCTACAGAGGGGCGAGAACATCACGCCATCACACCGAGTCGAGCGCTGCCCTTTCCTCGATACCCGTTGGGCAATCGAAAACTGGACCGGGGCGCCCCTTCGTAGAGACCTCGGGGCGGCGGATCTCCTTCTCCTCTAGCTCTGCGATGATGAAAACACACAGGTAAGGTAGCAATATTGTCTGTAATACTCACACACCGCCAATTGCACAGTTCTTCACCGCCACTCCTAAACACAAGTCCGCCAAGCGTTTGGCTGCGAAAATACTTCAGGATGCCACTCCGTGATTTTAAGACTGAAACACACTCACAGCATAATCATATACAGGTTTGCTCTAGAACCGTTTTCCTCTTCAGCGCCCCGGGACGAGTGACTGGAGGCGGGGGTACGTCTGACAAGACACAGCAATCTCACTGCAATACACAGCATTACACAGCACCACTTCAAAGTGAAAATTTCTACATCCAAAGACTCACCCACCACGCTCAGTGCACACAATAGACGCCCGTCTTCCTTCACTTCGCTCTGGGCGAGAATACGGAGATGGTAACACGGCCTAGTGTTTGTTTTCGTCACTGTAGCTGTTTCAACACAAGGACCCTTCGGCTCACCCACCACGCTGACTCAGGGGTAGGGCCACCCACTCTCTCTTGGAAACACTCAAAAAGATATACAGGTCAAGTACATGCAATTCACTTCCATAAATGGATTCTGTTACTCACGACTACTGCACGTTCTTCGTCCCACGTTCCCCTATGTTGATTTCATACTGCAGTGACTCCAGATACATAGGCAGGGCGGTTTCCAGTCGCCAACACCACTTTTCCACAGATGTATACTCACAATGGTACGTTTCTTCTTCCTTTGTTCCTCTCATCCAATGTCAACATCCGTTTACTCTTCAACCTATAAGGTCTTCGCTACCTCCATCAACATAAGTCCACGATACAAGACGAGAGAGAGAGCAAGTACAGCGATCCAATAAGCGTAACAGGCGAGCCCAACTCAGCGCTACGATACACTCCAACAACAGGAACCACAATGAACTGCAAACTGTGGTTTAAACTGCACTTACATACTCTCCTGGATGTTGCCATCGTCCAATCACCCGGCGCTCCTCTTAATAACTCACAGCTGTACGTAGTTTGGCTGATTACAGCCCTCGCGATGCTACCGGATGTCCGGTGTTTTCTCTTCCCGGTCCGGGCGGAAACATCCGGGCGGAACCAAACTTTCCCAACTTTTGGTTCCGCCCAAAAGATCGTCACCCTGTGACATTTAACTGCCAATTCTGCATAATATAATTCAATCAAGTATGTTGATAGTAGCTATCTTAATATATAATATATATATATTATTCATATATAATCATAAAGCATTTAAAGCAAAAAAAATTATGATTAACAATAAAACCTGGCAATTACACAAGCCGCTCTGCAACAAATACGGAACTGGTGGGTATTGGCGGACGGCGAAGTGCAGCCGCTCTGCAGTTGGTGGAAATCCGGGGTAAATGTTGTGTTTAATGACATTGTTTTTGTTTCATTATGTAAGGTTTTATGTAATGTTCAAAACGAAATTGTTAGCATTGAGTTGTTAGCATTAGAATTGTGTGTTAACAAAGTAGAGAATAAAGTGTTGTGATCGAGGGGCAACCTTCCGATCTCTCTGATGAAGCCAATACGGCAGTGATTTAAACTGCAATTCATCAATTGGCCGCTAGAGGCTGGCTCCAAAAGAGTGTCGATTCTCTTAGACCATGTTAAAATGCCCAACTTTACACCAGAAAATAATATGTTTACAGCCTGATGGTTAAGCTAATTGTTGTTTGGCAAGTTGTTAGGGTCGCAGTCAAGGCCAACTAAATTATGTAAGCTTATACAGTACTTGTCTGTTATACTGCTGCTTTCCTTTAAAACCCAGCCATTTTGTTTCAATGTTTTGCAACTCTTGGCAGGGGCATCTTCCTGCGTGTTCACATGTTAAAGTGACGTAGATACCCTCTTTACACAAGCGCATACTTGCGCATTTGTCCATGACACTGTGGTTTTTACGTAAATAAAGGCGGTAACAAAGGGTAACATGGATATTTACGTCATTGACATGCGACCGCACTGCCCCGTGTCACTGTTTAGATTGGCAATTTTCTCAAAATTTACTAGTAGTTGAAAACATTAGAGATATTGTAAGTAATCAGCTGGACAAAATAAATAACACTGGACTAGTGGTTAATGGATATTTTTCTGCAAATATCTTGCCAATTGTACCTTTAATGGACAATACCAAAATAATGAACACATGAACATTTACATTTATTCATATAAGAGGTGACGTTGGACAAATGTTGTAATATTCAAAACGCCATATTAGTTAGTATTACAATATTGCAGTTTTGCATTACAAAATATGAATGTTTGAACAGAAGACCACAGGGCAGATTATTATTCATTAGTTGAAAAACCATTCATAGATATCGTGAGCTTCTTTATATTCTTTGTGTTTTCCAACATAATCACAGGCCGTACAAATAGCCAGAACAAACTTTTGGTTCTGTAAAATTAAATGAGGTCGAGCTGAGAAATGTCTCCTCCAGTTAAAGTACCTGCGATACGCTTCATCATCCTGGTCCAGACGCTGAAGATATTCTGCTAGTGACTTTGCATCTGGAAAGTCGTTCACATGAATGAAGGAGTCACCCGGTACAAACTTTTCATAATTTTTTCGAGGAGGTCCCAGAACCACAGGTACAGTACCTACTGCCAGAGGTCCATTTAACTTCTCAGTGATGTAGTCTTTGTGAATGGAGTTTTCAAAGGAGAGATAAAATTTACAGCTGGCTATGGTGGGAAAGTAGTCTTTATAATCCAGGAACGTTCCATAAGCTTTTCCATACACGTGTATTTTGACATGCTTACTAAGTTCTTGGAAAAAAGCGATTCTTGTGCCGACGCCTGTCCACTTCAAATTGTTACTCACAATCCAACAGATGAGTTTTTCTTTTTTGGAAATTTCAAAATCCTCATCTGGGATCTTTCTGCTGGTCAGTTGTAACTTGACAGGAATGTCAGAGTCTTCTCTATAAGTGAGAGTCAGATTAAATAGGTTTTCAATTCCTGGTATTTTTTGCGTGTTAGTCGGTGATTCAACATTCATCCATATCCACTTTTGAAACGGAGGGCGAGGAGATGGAGGAAGTGTGGACAGATCTTCACTAATAGCTTTATGAAAAATAAGCACTGCATCCGAGTTGCTGTAGAGAGATCGATCATCTGTCAGGTGACAGCCGTCAATGTTGTAAATAGTTTTACAGTCGCTCAGATCGAATCTGTAATCTTCAGGCCAGACCCATAACAAAAGAATCGGTTTGTCAACCACTGCTTTATCAAGTGAGTTGTTCTTCTCTGCGTGGTGTCGAGAAAGTTGTTGAGGTAAACAAAAGGTTTGAGGTGAAGTCCATAAAGACATGAAAGTCAGAGAGATGAGACCAGCGACTGCCAATATAACAGCTAGACGACACAGCAGAGATCCAGTCGAATTTGTGTTCAACATTTTATTACTTAAACAGAATGAATTTGATCTGTATCGCAAACAAGAAAAAAAACAACGTCTCTTTAAACAAATGTGTGTACAATATAAATGAAGTTCAAATATACTTGTGAGTAACTACAGTACAGTAAAAGATTAATATTATGAACAAATTACTCCTCACCTCTATTAGAAGCTCGTAAATAATAAAGAGAAATTTCCAGCTCTGTGTAAGCAAACAAAACACACTTTGGATTGCACAACATGCAGAGAAACAGAACAATTAAAGTCTGTGATCTTCTGTAAACATGACTTCCACTGGGAACTGCATCACTGTTAATATTGCTAACCATGAAGATCTTCACATGGGTTGAACAACAGTGTCTGCTCCAGACCAATCACAATTCATTATGCTAATATGACAATAATGTGATGACACTGAGTGCTGCCTCTTTAGATCAAGTTCTAGTGAGACACCTAAACCAGTTAAACAAAGCTGACATGCTCACTACAAACTTTATATAAATTACTAAAGGATCAGGGCAGTGTCTTGTATTTTTTGAAGATTCATCAAATCTTTTTATTTTGTAATAATTTTAAAAATCCTTTACAAACCCAGCTCAGCAGCGACGGATCCTTGAGGGACATTTGCCCAGTTCCTGGACTATGCCCTTATAGAGGACGTGTCCCCTAAAAAATTTTTTGGGGGAGAGCAGTAGGCGTCAGGCTCTGCGGGCCATGTAGCCGGGCCAGTCGCAAAAGCGTGCATACCCCACATTGATGGTGGTCATCCAGGTGTTTATGATGGCCGCCTCTCCAGATCCAGTCTGGAAGCTGCTCCCTAAGGAAGGGGGCTCTATCATATGTTCATGTTCTGTGTTTTATTTTATTTTGCATTTTGGTTTCTGGTTTCCTGTCTCTGGTTTGAAGTCCAATGTAGTTCGTTTGTTGATTGTTGATTTTTCTGTTGATTGTCTGTCCTGGTGGGTCTTGTAAGCCCATGTCATGTGTATATATATAGTGTTTCAATCATTGTTGGGTGTTGTTTTGCCAACTTGTTGCTTTAATTAAAGCCTTATTGAAATTGAGATGAGGAGTATGTTCACAAACAACTGATCCTAAGCCAGCTGCCCTAAATTTCCTCTCCTGACCCATTGTGACAATCTCAGAGCAGTCCCTAAAAGGCAATGGATTTTAATCCTTATTTACAAGCTAACATGCCCACCAATCTTTGCAAATCAGAAATCTCATATTTTCCTTTATTGCATCTTCATGGAAACACAAATAGGTTTATTTACAATGGATTAAAATTCCTTATGGCTTCAGACGGATATCATAAATATGCATCTTGTCCTAATGTTGAAGGAGTTCTACATGATTCATTTTGGATATTCATTTTGAATTTTTTCTCAAGGGGGCAGATGGGTGGAACTCCTAACTACTTAAAAACTATGTTTGGAATTTTCAGTGTCAGGGCCTAAATGCTGTTTGAAACGCACATAAATAAAACTGTGGAGTGCATAAACAACTAACAACATTATTTTTTTGTTGGTATTGTATTGTTGGTTGGTGAAATCAAAACAAAGTGGGAGTGGCAACAAACCTATGACACCAAGACAAAGGTGACACCTCAGAGTCATGCAAAACCACTACGCAAATTTGTAGTGATAAAATGCAATGAATGTTATCCAACATACCCCCCCCCCCACACACACACGCATTGTGGTTTCCATGTTGTGTGGGGACAATGCATTTTATACCGTACAAACTGTATATTCAATTCCCTTCCCCTAACCCAGACCCTAACCCCAGACCATCACAGAAAACTTTCTTGTACCTTGGATTTTCAATAAACATCAGATGCAAATGAATATTTGTCATGAAGCAGAGGCCATATAATAAAGCAATTAAAAGCATAAAGATATAGTTCAAAACACAGTTAGATAGACAATTAGAAGACTAACCTTTTAGGGTGAACTGCTTGCTTTGGTTGAAAGTGTATACTAAATGCCTAAATAGAATAAAAACTGCTATTAAAAATAGCCTTAAAGACATACTTTTCATTTAGGGACTAAATGAGATCTGTTTTAAGCATGTACTTTTCATGTACTTAAAGTATATTATATTAGGAATGTCCCAATCAGTGTTGCCAACTTGGCGACTTTGTCGCTAGATTTAGTGACAGACCCCCATGGCGACTTATTTTTAAAAAAACGACTAGCAACCGCCACTTCCGAAGGCTCCACCCCCATCCCAAAGCACTCACAGGTGGACTAGTCTTCGCGCAGCAGACCATTCTCTCCCAGCTGCAGTCAGAGTAATCTCTCTGCGTCCAGATAAGCGTGCATGCAGGAAGCCGGAGCTGGCTGATCCCGAGACGCCTTACATTTATGGCAGGTTTTAAATGTAAAATGGTCTTTGAATAAAAAAATCACTGTACCAAAAAGAAAATGTATTTAAGTGAGCTGAGCAGCAGCAGATTCAGAACAGACAAACTTTTATGGAGCTAATCAACGCGTTCATGAGCTACTTACCTAGAAAACAACGTTTCCCATCATTTATCAGCAAAATCATATAAGCACTAGTGACTAAACATGTTTTCCCCCATTACTTTTCCGGTTAACCAGGTCTTTATGATTAAAGACATAATAGAAGTGGATTCAGACACACCCAAAACACCAAACCTTTGGTAATACCAAACCTCAAGTCTACAAAAGGCTGCAGGGTAATGCATGCCTTTATTATGCTGGTGATTGATTTGCACCTCAGTTAGAGAACACAAGCCTTCCATTGTGGTGACAAAAGTTTACAGTGGCTTGGAATAACCGGACACTGTACTCACTCACTGTCTCCTGTACCTACCAAACACTTTGAAGAAGATCGCCTTGTAAACGGGTACCTTCTCCAGATGATGTATTAACATGACATTAATCCGGATGTATTAACGTGCCACCCAAGTGACGAACCTTCTGTTTTGTTTTTTGTTTTTCTTTGTCCAGTCCGTGTTTTCTACCTCAGGTGTAGGTCTCGCTGGCTCAAACCTGTTCAGAGCGCCGCCACTGGATTGCGTAGAACGCTCAACGAATTCTGAATGATCGAGAGGATAAATTGTGTTTAGGCTAAAAATAGGCTCCGGCGCTTATCGTGCTTTGGAAAAGAACGGCATCTTGTACCTACATTTTAACAAGGAAAGGTATTGATTTGGCATGAAACGTTCATGGAGCAGTAAATAGGTTCACTACACAGCCAAATGACATGACAAACTATTTTTTTTTAAATGGGGTTTATCGCGTTTTGAAAAAGAGCTATTCAAACAAACCTTTCACTGGCCACTAGAGGGCACTTAATCCCTACACGTACCTTGACATCATAATAAGGTGCTTGCACAAACAAACTATAGACCAATTTCGTGTTTGCAAACAGAGATGACGTTTTTTGTGGGCGGAGCCAAACTGGTTGCAGAAAGTGACTGCTCCGCAGTGGGGTTGTGAAGTGTGTTAGCATTAATGTCACACCCCGAGGCGGACCCAAATAGACTAAAGGGTCACACCCCTCTTAACTCTTCCACCTCGAGGAGTTTCCCAAGACCACCCCAATGACCAGACAGACGAGTATACTACTATTAAAACGAGCTTTATTAAATATTTAAAAAGGGAAAAGGGGGAAGGGAAAAAGGGAAACTTAAAACTAATGTGGCTCTTCTTTGCCTCCAGGGCCACTTGGGGAAAAGACTGGGGACCGGGGCTCTGGCCCAGCAATCCGTGGCGCGCTCCGCTTCTCCTGGAGGCAGAATCAAACACAGTCAGACCAGGGTAAGTACTCCTTTGCTACTCACAGTACTGGGGGATCCTCGTTCCCACACAGAGCTTCACTGATGCAGGTAGGTAGTTGCTATAATCACAGCACCGGTTTATCCCACAGGTTGTGTTACTCACAGTGCCGGGGGATCCTTGTTCCCACACAGAGCTTCACTGGTTCAGGTAGGTAGTTGCTGTAAGCACAGTACAGGTTTAGTTCACAGGTGGCGTTACTCACAATGCCGGGGGATCCTCGTTCCCACACAGAGCTCCACTAGTTCAGGTAGGTAGCACAGCACAGGTTTATTTCACAGGTTGCATTACTCACAGTGCCGGGGGATCCTCGTTCCCACACAAAGCTTCACTGGTTTCAGGTAGGTAGTTGCTATAAGCACAGAACAGGTTTATTTCACAGGTTGCGTTACTCACAGTGCCGGGGGATCCTCGTTCCCACACAAAGCTTCACTGGTTTCAGGTAGGTAGTTACTATAAGCACAGAACAGGTTTACTTCACAGGTTACGTTACTCACAGTGCCGGGGGATCCTCGTTCCCACACAAAGCTTCACTGGTTTCAGGTAGGTAGTTGCTATAAGCACAGAACAGGTTTATTTCACAGGTGGCGTTACTCACAGTGCCGGGGGATCCTCGTTCCCACACAAAGCTTCACTGGCTTCAGGTAGATAGTTACTATAAGCACAGAACAGGTTTATTTCACAGGTTACGTTACTCACAGTGCCGGGGGATCCTCGTTCCCACACAAAGCTTCACTGGTTTCAGGTAGGTAGTTGCTACATACAGTGGATTTTGCTACAGTGTCAGTGTACCGTATTCCTTCGCCCTTCCAGTATGGCTGTCCGGGCGTCGTAGGGACTAGTGAGTCCGATGACCGGAGCCGAACGCTTCCCAAACTCCCCCTCCTTCTTCCACGACCGGGGTCACGAGCTGGGGCGAACTTTCGTCGAGGCTCCGTTCACCACAAGCTTCTGTTGACGAGGTCAGTACACACACCGTTACGACCCACAATCCGCACGGTACACACTTGATACTACTCACTGTGTTCTACCACTGTCTGTTCCGTGTACAAACGAAGCTCTCGTTGTCACACCCCGGGCACAGGGCTTGGTTTTCTCTCTCTCTGTAGGACTCAGGCCACAACGGATGTCGTCCTCTCGTGACTCGTCGGAGGCTCGGCAGTTTGAACGCTACAAGCACAGCATATACACAGCAAGTAAAGCGTAAACACCATCAATCAGTGAAACTCACCCACAGCACTCTTATACAATTTCACGTGAATATTAGATCGTCCTTGCCACCGGACTACGACGACCTCGAGAGGATGGTTGGGTAACAACTGGATCACAATTGAGGGAGAGATATGTGATGTTCACAGGCCCGGCGTGTTGGTCATCACTCCCCTGGCTCACCTGCACTTCCTTTTTCCCACAGGGCCACTGACTTACTGGTAAACGGTGCGTCGTCCGTGCTTCCGGTCGACCCGCGGCCCACCCACGCTTTCCTCTCCAGTGGGGCCAGGGACCTCAAGAAACGCAAAAAGCACACACCAGGACAACTCTTCATACAAGTTATGTACAGATAAGTACCACCACGGTTACTCACGCTTTGTTTCCAATAACCTCGGTTCACTGCGTTCTTGATGGCTCTGTGTCCACTCTTTCTCACTGAAACTCCACAATATTCCTTCGTCAGCTGATTGTCTCTTTCTCTCTTCCCCAGGAGAGCGATCCAACCAGCGTGGTCCGTCTGCAAAGCAGCTACACAGCGTACACAAAGTATACCACCAGCACCCCCTTTGATGTCTACAAAGGTCTTCTTATATGCTGGCTCTTCCCCTCATCAGCCTACCAGCGATCGCTGTGCAAATTATCCCCACCTGCGCGCAATCAGGCTTAATTTGACTTCGGGGAAACCCCGGAAATGAAATGTGGAAGCCGGGTTCCGCCCGTCGTTCATACAAAATGTGGAAGCCGGGTTCCGCCCGTCGTTCGTTCAAAACGTCACCTGTGACATCCTCCCCCGCCGAAATGGTTCTAGTCCCTAGAACCGCTTCCTGTGACCCACTCTCCATATCGGATGGGCGGCCGCCCCCGGGTTTCCCGCTGGGGGCGTTGTGGTAGGGGCTCTGGGGCTTCTTCCGCAGGTAAATCATCCGGCTCTCCTGGGGCCTCTGGGGCTCCTTCGGCAGGTAAGTTGTCCGGCTCTCCTGGAGCCTCTGGGGCTACGTCGTTCGCTGGATCCACTACGACAGGTAAGTTCTCAGGCTCCCTTGGGGCCACTCGGGCCGGCCCCTCCGCCGGGCCTCTTGGAAAGATGATCCACCCTCCGTACCAGGGGGCAGCAGTCTCTGGCTCCTTAGGAGCCACCTCTGTGACTAGCGGGGGATAGTTTGGACAAGGGCGGATCATGTTCCGATGAACCACCCGATCCGGTCCAGGCTTCCCTTCTGGCCGGATCGTGTATACCGGCTGCCCCGGTCTCTGCTGCCGTTGCACAATGTACGGCCTCGCCTCCCACCGATCACTCAGCTTGCCTCTACCTAGTCGCCGATTGTCCCGGACTAGTACCCTTTCTCCAGGGAGCAGGGGAGCATCCCGCGCCGTCCTATCATACAACCGCTTGTTCTTTTCCCCGGCTGCCTGGATCCTCTTATTGACCTGTTCGTAGGCAAAGTGGAGACGGTGGTGGTGTCGTCCCACCCACTCGGTCACGTTCCCTTCTCTCTCACCTCCCGATGTTCCCAATAGGAGATCTGTGGGCAAGCGAATGTGTCTCCCAAACATTAAGTACGTGGGGGCATACCCCGTTGTACTGTGTACGCTGTTATTATAGGCTTGTAGCAAGTTCGGTAAAGCACTCACCCAATCATCCTGGCGTCTCTGGTCCAGAGTTCCCAGAAGGTTCAACAGGGTCTGGTTGAAGCGCTCACATCCTCCGTTTCCTTGGGGGTGGTATGAGGTCGTATGGGTCTTTATACACCCGTACAGCTGGCATAGTTCTCGGATTATACGGGACTCAAAATTTGGGCCCTGATCCGAGTGCAGGAACTCAGGGCACCCAAATGGCTGGAAGACCGCCCGCCATAGCGCCGTGGCCGTGGTACTTGCCGTCTGGTCGAGAGTGGGAATAGCCCAGGCGTACTTGGTAAACAAGTCGGTTACGACTAAGATGTTCTGGTAACGGTCCTTGGGACGACTCAGGGTCAGATAGTCCATCGCCACAATGTGGAGGGGGGCCTTTGCGTGAATCGGGACCATCGGTGCTCGAGGTTCCTGCCGGGATTTAAACAGAGTGCATCGGGGACATGCTTGAATGAACGTACTCACAGAAATCTCCATCCCTGGCCAATAGAAGTGTCGGCGTAACAACGACACGGTGCGCTCCTGCCCCTGATGTCCCATCTGGTCGTGGTATGCCTCCAGCAGTGCCCGAACTTGGCTGGCCGGTACCACGATCTGGCTAACCTCCTCTTCGGTCCCTGGGTCCCGAATGTTCCTACACAACACACCTTCTCTCAATGTCAATCTCTCCCACTGTCCCAGTATTTTTCGACCCACCTCTGTCTGGGCTTGTCTCTCGGCGGGGGTCGGTCGCCGAGCCTGCCTGAGCCACTCGCCCAGATTCCGCAGCTCCTGATCCTCCTGCTGCCTAGCCTTCCAACGCTGGGGGTCCCATCCCCAACTTACGGGCGCTGCCTCCTGTTGGCTCCCAGGCGCCTCCACTACTCCAATCATCAGTCCTTCTTCCGCTTGTTCTCCTTCGAGTGGGGCCGGGCCCCTCGAGTCTTCCCTTGCTGGCAACCGGGAAAGGGCATCGGCGTTGGTGTGCTCCCGCCCCGGACGGTACTGCAGCTGGTAGTCGTAATTTGCCAGCTGTGCCACCCATCGCTGTTCCACTGCTCCCAACCGGGCCGTCTGCAAATGTACCAGAGGTTTATTATCAGTGACCACGGTTACCTTGGCTCCCCAGAGGTAATCCTTGAATTTCTCACTCAAGGCCCATTTTAGCGCCAGCAGTTCAAGCTTGAAGGAACTGTAATTGGCATCATTTCTTTCAGCAGGGTGGAGACTCCGACTAGCGTAGGCGATCACCCGTTCCACTCCATCCTGTTTCTGTGCGAGCACCGCTCCCAGGCCCAGGTTGCTGGCATCTGTATAAAGTAAGAATGGTTGGGAGAAGTCAGCATATGCCAAAATCGGGGCTTGTAATAATTCTTGCTTCAGAACCCTAAAGGCCGTCTCACACTCTGTGGTCCACTCCACCGTAGGGGATCCTCGCCCTCGTGGTCGCCCGGTCCCGACCAGTAACTGGTTCAAGGGTTTGGCAATCTTTGAAAACCCCTTGATAAATCGCCGGTAGTACCCTACAAAGCCTAGGAACGATCTCACTTGCCTTACAGTCCTAGGGGCCTCCCAGTCCCGAACCGCAGATACCTTCCCGGGGTCAACGGCCACGCCAGCCGCACTCACCACGTGTCCCAAGAACTGCACCTTACGGCGCAGCAGGTGGCACTTTTCTGGTTGTAATTTCAGCCCGTACCTCTCCATCTCTCGAAACACCTTTTCCAGGTGTTGCAGGTGAGTCTCGAAGTCTGGGGAATACACAATCACATCATCAAGGTATACTAGTACAGATTCCATCAACTGACCTCCCAAGCATCGTTGCATCAGTCTCTGGAAGGTGGCGGGAGCGTTGCAAAGACCGAAGGGCATCCGGTCCCACTCAAAAAGACCAAATGGCGTGGTAAAGGCGGTCTTCTCTCGGTCCCGTTCCTCAACCGGTACCTGCCAGTACCCGCTGGCCAAATCCAAGGTGGAATACCATGCAGACTTGGTCAGGCTTGTCAGCGAGTCCTCAATACGAGGCAGGGGGAACGCATCTTTCTTGGTCAGTTGGTTCAGCTTCCTATAGTCCACACAGAACCTCCAAGCCCCCGTCTTTTTCTGGACCAGTACTATAGGTGCCGCCCATGGGCTGCTGCTTTCCCGCACAATCCCCTGCTCCAGCATACCTTGTAGGAGAGTTCTCACTTCTGTGTATAAGGTGGGGGGTATCGGCCGATACCGCTCCCGACTCGGTGCAGCTTCTCCCGTAGGGATGCTGTGTCGTATTACCGTCGTACAACCATAGTCTTCATCATGGGTAGAAAACACGTGTTGCCATCTCTCCAGTAACTTCCGCAGCTCTTCTGCCTGTTCCTGTTCCAGGTCCTCTCCTCGTAAGGAGTCCCCTGTCAAATGGGCCGGTACCTTTTTCTCCCTCGTCCTAGACGCTCCTTCTGCTTGTGTTAGTGCTACCTCAACAACTGCAGGGTGCACTCGCCGGAAACTCACATCTTCCTTATCCCGCACCTGATGTCCCTCGACCGACGTCACCGTCACCAGCCGCTGGTGCTTGTGTAAGTGTACTGGGTAGGGATTTTCGTTACAGACCTTTACCGGCACTCGGCCTCGTCGCACCACCGTCAGTCCTCGGGCCACCCTCACCTGTGTGCAGTCTTCGTGAGGTTCAACCAACACCCAGCTCTCAGAGCCTCGACGCTGTTGTGGCACCCTGGCCCACACTATGGCTTCACTTTCTGCTGGCACTGACAATGCAAATCGACATGCTACTCGACCAACCTCTTCTCGGCCATCTTGGTTCTTAGCCAGCTGCACTCGCCTGCAGTCGGCCACTACTCGTTCCCAGCCTGGCCGCTCGGCCCTCGGTATTGTCTGAACGGGCCTAGCCCGAAATAGCTCCTCCCAACACTCCGAGAGAACATTCATACCCAGGAGGGCTCGATGGCGGCCGAGGCAGTGGTCCTGTACGATGATGACCCCCTTCTGCGGAACTCGTACTCCATACAGTTCGAAGTCGGTAAGTCGATAGCCGATGTAGGGGATCTCTAAGCCGTTCGCCCCCTTCAGGGTAAGCCAGGGCGCTTCAGCCTTGTGTGCGGGGTAGGCCCCAAATAGCTCATGGGACAAGCTCTCGGAGAATAAGGTGACCTGGGAACCAGTGTCAACGAGACATCGCACCATGGTGCCACATACCTGGGCCTCCACTGTTGGGCTAAGCCCAATCATCCCATCCTTGGGTTCCATTCTTCTATGGGGGTCACTTTGGGGGGCGCCGACCACATGACCCACTGTGGCCTGTCGTCTTAAAAACCCCCCTCGGAGGCTCTTCGTGGTCCGCACTGCCTACTCACATGCCCTGCGGTCCCACACCGATTGCAAATGGGCCTCCCTTGCTCGTCCCACTCGAACCTGGGCCGACTCGCCTGCCAGGGCCGCCTCATCCCATCTCGGCCCCGATCAGAGCACGTCCGTTCTCGGGGGGCGGGCCCTTCTTCTTTCCTTCCCGGCCCTAGGCGCAGTTCCCCTACCAGGGCCTTAGTTAGCTCGGCCATCTGATCTCGCACGTCTTTTAGGAGCTCCATCTTCAATGTTTGTTTCCAGTCTGATACCTCCGAGGCTGCCGCCGGGCCACTCACTGCTGCACATACGGGGGCCTCCTTTACTTCTGCATGGTCACCTTCCAAGGCCATAGCCTCCTTCTTCAGATCATCAAACGTAAGTTCAGGGTCTCTTCTAAACTGTACTCGGAGGCTTTGACGTAGGGGGCCCTCCCGTAGCCCTAACAGGAACTGGTCCCTTAGCAGGGTCTCCTCATCTCCCAACCCATGATCTCGTCGTCGCTGTAGGCGCGTATACTGCTCGCGCAGCTTCAGGGCAAAAGCTCGAACAGACTGGTGTGGGCCCTGCTTGTAATTAAAGAACTGCGACCTCAGGACGGCCACAGGGGTGGTATCACCATACTGCTCGGTGAGGAAGTGGAATATGGTCTGGGCGGTGGCTCGAACGGCTTCGGGGGCAGCTTGTACTTCTCGCCGGGCTTCTCCTCCTAGTGAGTTTAATGCGAATTGCTGTTGTTGACTGGCGCTCAGCCCCTGAAGGCCGGCCAAATACTCAATCTGGGCCCTCCACTCAGTTAAATGAACCTCGGACTCGACCCCAGTATACTTCTGCACCCAGGGGTTTCCCAGGAACACGGGCATGACACGGGGTGGTGTTTCTGGCCTTTCAGGCACAACACGGGGTGGGGTTTCTGGCCTTTCAGGCACAACACGGGGCGGGGCTTCGGGCAACTCGTCGTCGGCCATTGGAGGGCCTTGGTCGCTCAACTCGAGGTGGAGCCCTGCCGACTACGCCAAATCTGTCACACCCCGAGGCGGACCCAAATAGACTAAAGGGTCACACCCCTCTTAACTCTTCCACCTCGAGGAGTTTCCCAAGACCACCCCAATGACCAGACAGACGAGTATACTACTATTAAAACGAGCTTTATTAAATATTTAAAAAGGGAAAAGGGGGAAGGGAAAAAGGGAAACTTAAAACTAATGTGGCTCTTCTTTGCCTCCAGGGCCACTTGGGGAAAAGACTGGGGACCGGGGCTCTGGCCCAGCAATCCGTGGCGCGCTCCGCTTCTCCTGGAGGCAGAATCAAACACAGTCAGACCAGGGTAAGTACTCCTTTGCTACTCACAGTACTGGGGGATCCTCGTTCCCACACAGAGCTTCACTGATGCAGGTAGGTAGTTGCTATAATCACAGCACCGGTTTATCCCACAGGTTGTGTTACTCACAGTGCCGGGGGATCCTTGTTCCCACACAGAGCTTCACTGGTTCAGGTAGGTAGTTGCTGTAAGCACAGTACAGGTTTAGTTCACAGGTGGCGTTACTCACAATGCCGGGGGATCCTTGTTCCCACACAGAGCTCCACTAGTTCAGGTAGGTAGCACAGCACAGGTTTATTTCACAGGTTGCATTACTCACAGTGCCGGGGGATCCTCGTTCCCACACAAAGCTTCACTGGTTTCAGGTAGGTAGTTGCTATAAGCACAGAACAGGTTTATTTCACAGGTTGCGTTACTCACAGTGCCGGGGGATCCTCGTTCCCACACAAAGCTTCACTGGTTTCAGGTAGGTAGTTACTATAAGCACAGAACAGGTTTACTTCACAGGTTACGTTACTCACAGTGCCGGGGGATCCTCGTTCCCACACAAAGCTTCACTGGTTTCAGGTAGGTAGTTGCTATAAGCACAGAACAGGTTTATTTCACAGGTGGCGTTACTCACAGTGCCGGGGGATCCTCGTTCCCACACAAAGCTTCACTGGCTTCAGGTAGATAGTTACTATAAGCACAGAACAGGTTTATTTCACAGGTTACGTTACTCACAGTGCCGGGGGATCCTCGTTCCCACACAAAGCTTCACTGGTTTCAGGTAGGTAGTTGCTACATACAGTGGATTTTGCTACAGTGTCAGTGTACCGTATTCCTTCGCCCTTCCAGTATGGCTGTCCGGGCGTCGTAGGGACTAGTGAGTCCGATGACCGGAGCCGAACGCTTCCCAAACTCCCCCTCCTTCTTCCACGACCGGGGTCACGAGCTGGGGCGAACTTTCGTCGAGGCTCCGTTCACCACAAGCTTCTGTTGACGAGGTCAGTACACACACCGTTACGACCCACAATCCGCACGGTACACACTTGATACTACTCACTGTGTTCTACCACTGTCTGTTCCGTGTACAAACGAAGCTCTCGTTGTCACACCCCGGGCACAGGGCTTGGTTTTCTCTCTCTCTGTAGGACTCAGGCCACAACGGATGTCGTCCTCTCGTGACTCGTCGGAGGCTCGGCAGTTTGAACGCTACAAGCACAGCATATACACAGCAAGTAAAGCGTAAACACCATCAATCAGTGAAACTCACCCACAGCACTCTTATACAATTTCACGTGAATATTAGATCGTCCTTGCCACCGGACTACGACGACCTCGAGAGGATGGTTGGGTAACAACTGGATCACAATTGAGGGAGAGATATGTGATGTTCACAGGCCCGGCGTGTTGGTCATCACTCCCCTGGCTCACCTGCACTTCCTTTTTCCCACAGGGCCACTGACTTACTGGTAAACGGTGCGTCGTCCGTGCTTCCGGTCGACCCGCGGCCCACCCACGCTTTCCTCTCCAGTGGGGCCAGGGACCTCAAGAAACGCAAAAAGCACACACCAGGACAACTCTTCATACAAGTTATGTACAGATAAGTACCACCACGGTTACTCACGCTTTGTTTCCAATAACCTCGGTTCACTGCGTTCTTGATGGCTCTGTGTCCACTCTTTCTCACTGAAACTCCACAATATTCCTTCGTCAGCTGATTGTCTCTTTCTCTCTTCCCCAGGAGAGCGATCCAACCAGCGTGGTCCGTCTGCAAAGCAGCTACACAGCGTACACAAAGTATACCACCAGCACCCCCTTTGATGTCTACAAAGGTCTTCTTATATGCTGGCTCTTCCCCTCATCAGCCTACCAGCGATCGCTGTGCAAATTATCCCCACCTGCGCGCAATCAGGCTTAATTTGACTGCGGGGAAACCCCGGAAATGAAATGTGGAAGCCGGGTTCCGCCCGTCGTTCATACAAAATGTGGAAGCCGGGTTCCGCCCGTCGTTCGTTCAAAACGTCACCTGTGACATTAAACTGTGATTTTTATGGATTCGGTGTTCTGTCGAAGTCTGATTCCTCTATGTTTCCCTTTAGTGCACTGTTTCTTATAGCGTTTTAATCAAGTTACGTTTATTTTTTAGATGAAAGGTTTAAATGGCTTGGCTACTGATATGCATGTATGTAATGTATATATATTGTTCTTTTTTGCTAAATCAATTATTTTTACAGTATGAATCGCTAAAGTACATATAAAAGCAATACTATCATGTATTATATATAATAGCGTTTATTAAATATTTCATAATTTTCCTGTTTTCTATTATTTCTTCCTTATATTTATCTTACGCGTTTTTTCTAAAACTATTATAAAAGTATTATGTTTAAACATACATTAAAAAGGCCTGTTTATATATTAATAACACTTTACATCATGTGTGTGTATGTGCGCTATATTTATATATTTATTAAGTATGTAAACATAATAATTTTAGAAAGAACAGGAAGAAGACATAAGCTAAGATATAAGGAAATAAAAAGAAATAATAGAAAACGAAAAAATTATGAAATATAAAGAAATGTGATATTATTGCTTTTTCAGTATAAAACAACATTTATTCTGAATAAATTATAATTGTAACGTAATAAAAACGCTACAAGAAACACATGGAGGGAACAGACTTCGACAGAACACCGGACATCTTCTCTACTTATTTTCTATTCTAATTATTAAAAGATTTCCAGATGATTTCCTCGCTCCAGTCTGTCCGTTTAAGGGCTTATTGTAATCATAAACACCTACGTTTATCTTCAAATGATGTCTTCGATGATGGTATTCTATAAAAATGAAAGCCATCTTTTTTGCCATTCTTATTCTGACACTTAACAGCACAACAGGACATTTTCTAGTGAGTTATCTTGCTCTTTACTCGTGTCTAATTCATTTCCACTGTTTTTCTGCAACCGCATTGCGCGCGCAGCTTGCAGTGACGTAACTGTGACGTCTACTCTAAATTGGTCTATTGGGTCGTCATTTTTGAAGGACAGTCTTGCATTTTCTGGATCAAATTCAGGCTGGTATTGATAAAGACAATATTATCTCCTTATGTGAATGTCACTTTTCATCAGACTGGGGCTTGACATTATGCATTGTCCTGTGGTTGTACTTTGTACAAATACATTGGTCATGTTACTTGCCCCAAGTTAAAAATTAGATTTCAGTTGTGTGAATTTGATATAGAAGGCTGTATCACAGATAAAAGCAGTTATGATTATTATAGTGTTTCACCTACAATCATTGTTTTGATTTTGTGTCTATCACATTAAAATTGACCACCAGAAATAGATATTTGCACAGCGTGTTTTTCACTACCTTCACATGACAGCAGTGGTGATTGGTGAGTTCTTTACGAGGGTGCATGATGGGAAGCTCGTCAAAACATGTATTTCTCGTCTTGTTTGTGACTCGTCATGTCAAATTATATGTTTGGCACATCATGTGAACCTATGTGCATCCGCGTCATGTCAAAATACATGCCTGCTGCAGACGCTTCAAAGGAGTTTATGATAAAAGAGAACCTCATGTCAGATACTCGCTTAATATAATGTGTAATAAGAGTTTAGTGTTAAGTTAGTGCCTTGGTCATAATTTGTTAAAATTAGCATCTGTTTTATATAGGGCTGTCAATAGATTAAAATATTTAATCCAGATTAATCACATAATTTCATAAATTAACTCGCGATTAATCGCAAATGAATCTCAAATTTTACTTCTGTTCTAAATTTACCTTAATTTAACAATTTTCAGTTTTTTAATGCTCTAATCAACATGGGTGTGGACAAATATAGATGCTTTATGCAAATGTATGTTACACCAGCCTGTTTACATTTTCAACAGAACCAACAGCCATTGTTTTGTATATGAATTTTCCTTTCAGAAGACCCTTTTCTTTCTCGGTTTCTATTTGCTAATGCATCATGTGTGAGCTGTGCTGACAAATTAAGTCGGAATGAGCAAATTTAATATAATGAGTGTTTTATATTTTGACATTCTCTATTAATAAACTTCAAAACAATGCATGACTTTAAATTGACAGAGTCAGCAAAGGTTATTTTGAGAAAAATACACAAAATCACATCCATACCCTAAAATAATATATTTAATAAAACGATTTAGCACACACAAAGTCAAAACCAGTATCAATATATATATTAAACTTTTTTCTTTCTTTTTGTTTGATTGACATTGAGACAGACAACTTTAAGATCTACTATAATGGAAGGGTCTTTAATGTTAACACATCAGATATTTTCCACAGTTAACCAAACATTCACTTCAGATATAACAGATTATAGGTCCTACCTGCGTGAATTCTTGTCAAAACAGATAAAATAATTAAAAACTGTAACTAGATGTCTACATATCGGGTCGCGCACTCGTGCCATGTGTGCACGTGAGGAAGATCGTTTTTGAGTCGCTCTTAATAACTCTTTAAACATTAATCAGGTCCCAAACTTTATCTCTCTTAATAACCCTTTTAACATGAAGCAATTTATTTTTAAAGCGAAATCAAAATACATGGATGGAGACCCATCTTTGCATTAGATCATTTATGATGGGTCACCTCTCAGAAAACGTACAAATAAATCATTTTAGATGTTTAATGACTATTTAGACAATCTGCTTCGAATACTACTAAAACGCCAATGAACTTGGCATTGAGATATTTGCATAATGCTGGCGCCGCCCCGCCAGGTGCGTATATAAGCAGCAGGTGCAAATAGGGAAATTAGCTTTTTATCGCTTCGAAAGCCGGCAGTATCTGCTACTGAGAAGCTACTTTACTCTGTTGGGATTTGATTGCTGAAGTTGGTTGGACTAGCAGTACCACAGCGGACGCTTCGCTTAATTCCACGGCTCTACATCTGTTTATTGTTTTGAGTTTAGTGTGTGCGTTGCCTTCCTGTGTGCTCATCAACTAAGCATCTGAGTGAATTTCCCTAAAAGAGTGATACGAGAGAGCTTTGTGCCTTGTTAAAGGCAGCCACTCTCTCGTATATCCGGACATCAGCGTCCTTTTCAGGATGGCTTTTCGTCCGTGCGATCTTGGGTGCGGCAAATACATGGGTCCGAAGGACGGTCACGAGCGTTGTCTTTCGTGTTTGGGCATCGAGCACGCAGAGGCAGCGTTCGCTGGGGGTAAGTGTTCTCACTGCGAGAACATGTCCCTTGTGGATTTGCGGAGACGGTTGTCTTTCCTCCGGGAAAAGCGCAACCCTCGTCATGCGAGTGCTGAACGCCGCCACGGTGCGGCCGTGAAGCTCTCTAAGGACGACCTCCGCATCACTGTGCTGAGCCGGTCGGGGGATTCGTCCTCCAGCTCTCAGCCTCCTCATCCACAGCCGGTTGATGTGCCGATGGAGACTTCAGCGTCGTGTTCTACGATGACTCTAGAATCCATCGTGCCGCCCTCCGGGTCCACCGACGCCGCAGCATCCGAGGGTGGGCCTCCTCCCCCTGACGTGGACCCCGACGCCCTTCCTCCCTCTGGTCGGGTTGGGACGCCGGAGTTCGATCCAGAGATGGTGGCCGTGCTCGCTCGAGCGGCGGAGACCGTCAGGTTAGAGTGGGTTCCCCCCCTCAGCCCGACCCGTCCCGCCTGGATGATTGGTTCTCTGGAGCTGCCCGGGTTTCACGACCCTCTCCACCGGTGCCTTTCTTCCCCGAGGTGCACAAGGAGCTGACTAGAACCTGGAAGTCGCCGTTTTCTACGAGATTACGGCCGTTTCAGCCCTCCCCCCTCACCTCCCTCACCAGCGGAGCCGCTAAGGGTTATACGGGGATCCCTCCTGTGGAGCGCGCGGTCGCGTTGCAGCTGTGTCCGGCTAACGCTCCCTCTTGGAAGGACCGCCCAACCCTCCCCTCTCGTGCCTGCAGACAGTCCTCCGGTTTAACGGGCGCTGCCCACCAGGCATGTGGAGAGGCGGCTTCAGCCCTGCACGCTATGGCGTTGCTGCAGGTTCACCAAGCGAAGGCCTTGAGGGATCTGCACGAGGGAGGACACGACTCGCCTGTCCTTTCGGAGCTCCGGGCTGCCACTGATCTGGCTCTTCGCGCGACGAAGGTGACAGCGCAGGCAATTGGTCGTGCCATGTCCACGATGGTGGTCCAGAAACGCCACTTATGGCTATGTCTGGCGGACATGTCGGATGCGGAGAAGAACAAGTTCTTGGACGCTCCAGTGTCCCAGGCTGGCCTCTTCGGTGAGTCGGTGGAGTCCTTCGCCCAGCAGTTCTCCGCCGCCCAGAAGCAGACGAAGGCGATCGCTCAGATCATGCCCCGGTGCAAGCGACCTGCATCTCGCCCTCCAGCGCCGGCGGGCCCGTCTGCTCCTCGCCGAGGGCGCCCTGCGGCGGCTGCCTCCACCCCCCCCACTAGAACATCTTCCAGGCCACGGAGGGGGAACAGCCGTCGACAGCCCGCACCGCCCGCCCCACCCGCTTCCCGTGGTAAACGGAAATCGAAGCGGCCCTGAGACGGGCGACCTGGATTTGGATGGGATCACTCTACGGGAGACGGTGATGGCATCGCTCCCTCCACCGGTAGAGGGCCGGGTGGAGAATCTTTGGTTTCGTTTTGTTTCTGTTCCGCCGGCTTCTCAGCCGGCACCCACAAAACCACAAAAAGAGTGCATTCCTATTCCTTCTCCAGGTCTCCAGAGGATCGAGAGAGATGTGAGCGGGCATTTACATGCTCTTCCTCCCTCTCCTCTATCGCCAGCGGGTGTCCTGAGGAGTTCCAGCTCTCCGCTGAGGAGACGGGACCACCAGCACCCTCCTCGGAGTCTGTGCTCTCCGCTGAGGAGACCAGACGACCGTCACCCTCAGCGGGCTCAGGTCAGTGTCACACACACACATACTGTAGATACTTATGCTGTCTCAGCAGACGTACCGGCAGTACCACCTGTCCCGCTCAGCCGCCCCACCGCGGGTACCCCGGTAGTGCCGTTAATTCCCCTCGTACGGTCCCTGGGGGCTTGGCTTCAGCTTCCCAGCCCGTCTCGTTGGGTTTTACGCACTGTCCGCCTCGGTTACGAAATTCAATTCATCCGGCACACACCCAAATTCTCGGGCATCCGTTTCACCGCGGTGAAAGCGTCCGACGCACACGTACTGCGTGCAGAGGTCGAAGTCCTGCTGGCGAAGGACGCGATCGAGCCGGTCCCTCCAACCGAGATGAGGTCGGGTTTCTACAGCCCGTATTTTATAGTACCCAAAAAAGGCGGTGGGTTGCGACCGATCTTGGATTTGCGCGTTCTGAACAAATCTCTGCAGAGGAGGTCTTTCAGGATGATAACACCGAAGCAAATATTCAATTCAATTCGCCCCCAAGATTGGTTTGCGGCAATAGACCTGAAAGACGCGTACTTTCATGTGTCCATTCTCCCTCGTCACAGACCGTTTCTCCGGTTTGCATTCGAGGGACGGGCATACCAGTACAAAGTTTTACCGTTCGGGCTTTCCCTCTCTCCCCGTGTGTTCACGAAAGTAGTGGAGGCGGCGTTAAAACCCCTCAGAGAGAGCGGCGTTCGCATATTGGCTTACCTCGACGATTGGCTTATAATAGCGCATTCTCGACGGACGCTTTGCGAGCACAGAGATTTAACGCTTCGGCATCTCGCCCGTTTGGGTCTTCGGGTCAACTGGGAAAAGAGCAAACTCTGCCCCACGCAGAGGATCTCTTTTCTCGGTATGGAACTGGACTCGATCGATTTATCGGCGCGTTTAACAGAAGAGCGCGTCCAGTCAATTCTGACTTGCCTCGGTTCATTTCGAGGGAAGAATGCGGTCCCGCTGAAACAATTTCAGAAGCTCCTGGGGCATATGGCAGCAGCAGCAGCCGTGACACCGCTCGGACTGCTCCATATGAGACCGCTTCAGCGTTGGCTTCACGATCGAGTCCCGAGGAGAGCGTGGCGCGCCGGCATCCATCGTGTAGCTATTACACCTGCGTGTCGCCTAACATTCCCCCCGTGGTCGGACCCCGCGTTTCTCAGGTCCGGTGTGTCCATGAGACAAATCGCTCAGCATGCTGTTGTACACACAGATGCGTCCGACACGGGCTGGGGTGCCACGTACGACGAGCTTACAGCTTCAGGGGTGTGGACAGCACCCCAGTTGCACTGGCACATCAATTGCCGAGAGTTGTGGGCAGTATATCTGGGACTGGTACGCTTCGCTACGGAGCTGTGAGGGAAGGATGTACTAGTACGCACCGACAACACTGCGACCGTTGCGTATATCAACCGTCAAGGCGGTTTGCGCTCCCGTCACCTGTCGCGTCTCGCTCGTCATCTCCTCCTTTGGAGTCAGAAGCATCTGAGGTCCCTTCGTGCCATTCACATTCCGGGCTCGCTCAATACAGCAGCGGACGCGCTTTCTCGAGCTGCGCGCCCCGGCGAATGGCGACTCCACCCCCAGACGGTCCAGCTAATTTGGAAGAAGTTCGGTCGTGCGCAGATAGACCTGTTTGCGTCGCCGGACGATACCCACTGTCGCCTATTTTATTCACTAACCGAGGGCAGCCTCGGCGTGGACGCTTTGGCACGCAGCTGGCCTCGGGGGATGCGCAAATACGCATTCCCCCCAGTGAGCTTAATCGCACAGACATTGTGCAAAGTCAGGCAGGACGAGGAGAGCCTTTTACTGATCGCCCCATATTGGACGAGCAAGAATTGGTTTCCAGAGCTAATGCTCCTCGCGACAGCCCCTCCCTGGCGGATTCCCCTGAGGAAGGACCTTCTTTCTCAAGGAGGGGGCACATTATGGCACCCGCGCCCCGACCTGTGGGATCTCCATGTGTGGTCGTTGAGCGCGCGCAAGGTTTAGGTGATTTACCACAAGCGGTATCTAACACAATCGACGCGGCTCGAGCTCCGTCCACGAGACGGGCTTACGCGTTTAAATGGAACCTTTTCGTCACCTGGTGCTCTTCACAACGCGAGGACCCCAGAGAATGCCCTATTAACATCGTGCTTTTATATCTTCAACATAGGTTAGACGGTAGGCTGTCACCCTCCACCATTAAAGTTGATATCGCTGCTATTTCTGCTCATCACTCACTTATCAACGGCAGAACAGTTGGCCAGCATAATTTGGTTATTAGATTTTTAAGAGGCGCTCGCAGGCTAAACCCCTCGCGCTCTCCTTCTATTCCTCCCTGGGACCTGTCCATGGTGCTGAAAGCCCTTCAGGCCCCCCCGTTCGAGCCTTTGCAGTCTGCGAGTCTGAAGCTTTTATCAATGAAAGCTCTGACCCTGCTAGCATTGGCTTCAGTGAAGAGAGTAGGGGATTTACATGCATTCTCTGTTGACGACTCGTGCCTTCAGTTTGGTCCTGCTGCCTCGAGTGTAACATTGAGGCCCAGACCAGGCTACGTGCCCAAAGTTCCCACCACTCCTTTCAGAGACCAGGTGGTGAGCTTGCAAGCGCTGCCTCCGGAGGACGCAGACCCAACCGTGGCTTTGTTGTGCCCCGTACGCGCACTGCGACTCTACGTGGATCGCACGCAAAGCCTCAGGACCTCAGACCAGCTCTTTGTTTGTTATGGTGGCCAGCAGAAAGGGAAAGCTGTCACTAAGCAGAGGATGTCTCTTTGGATAGTTGATACTATCACCCTGGCTTATAATCTTCAGGGTATTCCTTGCCCCTTTAATTTGAGAGCACACTCCACACGGAGTGTTGCCTCATCTTGGGCTTTAGCTCGTGGTTCCTCGCTAACAGACATGCTGGTTGGGCGACACCTAATACGTTCATTAGATTTTACAGTGTTCGTATCGAGCCTGTATCCTCTCGTGTTTTTTCCTCACCAGGGAGGGCACGGAGAACAGACTCGCAGGTCGGCTTGCAGCCTCCAACTGATGCTTCATAACTGTGTCAGTATGGAAGGCCTTCAGAACAAAAATGCGTAATGGTTTGAATTGTTCTTCCTCCGCTGCCTTGGCAGCCTTTGTTGCGGAGCATTGGCTGTCAGCCTTCACTAGCTGTATCCTCGCGAACCTACGTGTTGGCTCGGGCTCCACATTGTGTCCCACCGGGTTCCTTTGTGAGTATTTTTCCGTGGGGTTAATCCTACCAGCCCACGTTTCCCTTAGCAGAGCACTGCTTTGCTTACACAGCCACGGCTGTCTTTATTTCTTATCGTCCACCATTAGCCCTTAAGAGGGGCGGTGGCTTCCACAGCGTTCCTATCCCGCTCAGGTAGGGCGCTTCCCAGTCGCTGGCACTTCTGTGGGTTAAAGGAACATCTAGTGCCCGGCCTTTCTGCCCTATCCTATTTCTCCATTTTCCCCGAGGGGATTTTGGAGGATTTTCTGCAGACACTGGAAGAGGTCAGCCCCTAGTGGCGTTTTGGTAGGGATTCCCAATTCGTCGGTCACGACGTGACGTCGTAGTGACCGACTGAAAGGGAACGTCTCGGTTACGGATGTAACCCTCGTTCCCTGAAGGAGGGAACGGAGACGTCACGTCCCGTCGCCACAGGTGCTGCCACCTGCTGTTACGGCCGGTCACACTTTCCGGCTTTCTCAGCGAAAAAGAAGCTAATTTCCCTATTTGCACCTGCTGCTTATATACGCACCTGGCGGGGCGGCGCCAGCATTATGCAAATATCTCAATGCCAAGTTCATTGGCGTTTTAGTAGTATTCGAAGCAGATTGGTCTCTCTAAGCGAGTTCCCAATTCGTCGGTCACGACGTGACGTCTCCGTTCCCTCCTTCAGGGAACGAGGGTTACATCCGTAACCGAGACGTTTTATCATAAACCTTTGGAAATCAGTGGCGGAGCCAGAGGGCTATTTGGGGTGGCAATTGCCACCCCAGACGAAGTCCTTGCCACCCCTGTTGCCACCCCGCTGAAAACATTACACTGTTTGATTTTTACGAACATTTCTCAAATCTCCCAGCGGACGTGAATGCATCCTTCAGCACGCACAAGCGTGCTGTTGCTGCTATCTTTTCATTACGCTTGTTCGACTTCATGTGGCACCGCAAGAACCGACTCCCAGATGACGTCCAAGTTCCACGAGAGCGATTTAAAAGCAAACTCCTCCCTATGACTTCGCGAATCGCTCTTGCGGTACTTTGACGTATTCCAGCTGGCGATTCTTGCGGCGCCGCATGACGTCGAACAAGCCTATTGGTTAAGCTGACATGAGCTCCTTGGTGCTCCAAAACATAACGCGGCAGCACACACAGGATCAATGAAGAGCGTTTTGCTGGTATGTACGGCTTTTATTGGTATTAAATTAAACGAAGTACTGTTTTAACTTTTAAGGAAGACATTGCACTGTAGTGCTTAGCATTAATACTTCAATGAGCCTTACTAGTCTTGTGAAACTGACTAATACTGTCACGCCTGCGTGAAGATGCTTAAAACAATAAAAAAACATGTCGTTAGCAAATGTTCAGCAACAATCACAGACATTAGGTAGGCTTATTCATATTGTCACGTGTTATGCAGCATATTGAACTTAATAAAACCACCGTGGATATAGTACAGGGATGTAAACAGCACGCCTTTCGGCGCCTCACGCTTTTTAAATGTCAGTTTGGGTGACTTGGATCTGAGAGAGTTGGATTATAATTTCAAAAAGTCATCTGAAGCCATTCCATAGCTTAATGTGAGAGACAGAAGTCTATTTACATTATTACATTGAACTTAAATGGAAACTCGTTCCCTCCTCCCTTAACATAACATGTCCAGACGTCTGTAAGCAATTTTCCTTGTGTTGTCAAATAGGCTAGACCTCAATATACTCAGATTTTGTCGTAGTGTATTGTTTTAATATTTGTATAATTAGTAACGGTGTACTTATGGTAAATAAAAACAAGCAAATTGTTCAATATTTTGGTTTCTTCATGAGGTGTGTAACTATAGGGACAGCGAAATTACCAACTTCTTTCTAAAGAAGCAAAAGTCAGGTGCAGATCAGGGCCAAACAGATCCCAGTTGATCTATTTTTGCTGTATCCTTAATACATATATAATTGTGTACATTTTGGAAAATAAACAACTTTAATTTAATCTATATACATTTTGTGGAAATAATTAATTTTTAGTGTAATTGAACACTTTGTATATTGACCCCCCAAAATAATACCTTGCCACCCCTTTGCCACCCCTGTTTTAAAAGTCTAGCTCCGCCACTGTTGGAAATATGTACAGCAGGTACATATTTTGACATGACGCGTGATGCACATAGGTTCAAAAATATTGGCAGATATTTTTGCTTGTTTTATGCACAAATTCACTTAAATTTGATATTTTTGGTCTAAAAACTAGACTTATTTTCTTGGGTCGTTTTGCTCATCAAGACAAAGCATCTTAATTTAAGATTTTTTTTTTCTTGAAAATCATTTTTTGCAGTGTACTGATAAATCTTAATTCTTAATCTTAGTTCTCTCACTAAATCTTAAATAGATTCTGTCATTTACTCACTCTCATGTTGTTACAAACCTGTATAAATGTCTTTGTTCTGATGAACACGAAGGAAGATATTTTGAGTAATGTTTGTAGCAAACCGATCATGAGCCCCATTCACTTCCATAGTAGGACAAAGAACACTACGGAAGTGAACGGTTGGGTGGAGATGCACGAGATTGATACTGTCTCTTAACGCAGGATGAAATCTTTCGGGCAATAGCTCCATCATGTGCCAACAAATCAGAAATTTCTTTCTCATGACAATAAAGCTGAGATGCAGATCATCTAACAAACCAGTAATTATACAGTTGCTTCTAGTTCTCTCACTTTGTCAACTTGGTGTTTTGGTCAACGAAAAGACAGCTTATTTCAGGTTCTTTTTTGTAAGGATAAGTCTCATATTTTTTATCCTGTCCAAACATTTACATGAAAGAATAATTTTGACACTAGTTAGTATGTTGTTGATATACTTTGTATATCATACCCATGATAACGGAGTATAATAATAAATACATATGATTATATTATTAAGTATTAGGGATGCACCGATACCGATACTGGTATCGGCCTCGATACCACATTTTCTAAAGAACTCGTACTCGTTAAAAGTCCCCCGATACCTGGAATCGATACCACAGTCTGAGAAATGTCTATGTTTGAGCAGCGTGTAAGGGGTTAATGCCTCGTGTGTTGTCCAAAGAGGCAGAGTTTAAAACAAACTGGAAAACTAGTCCTTTGTTTTTTTGTTAAATTATATGACTAAAGCTGTTACCTGTAAATTTAAATCATGTTTTTTTTATTAAGTACTCAGTATCGGTAAGTACTGAAATGCAAGTACTCGTACTCCAAAAAAGTGGTATCGGTGCATCCCTATTAAGTATACTTGGATTCGTTGTGAACCAAATTGGCCTTTACCATAATATTCTATAAAGTATGTAATTATTTGTATGTATATGTAATTTAAAGTTCTTAATATGACAGTATGTGCACAGTGTTACGACTACCTCTTTTACGGCTGTTATTGTCTAGGGATTTTGGTAGCGAACACACAGACATGAATAAATTGGAACATGCATTGATTTTGGCGTGTGTGGAGTAATGAATGAAACAGACAAAAAACTGCTTTTAAGAAAACTTTAGTGAAGAATGTAGTTTTCTGTGATACTGTTCAGTAGTTTGTTTCATCTTTTTTTTACAATAATGAAACCATATAATAAATCACACTCAAACTATATACAATGTGAGAAAAAAAAAACTCAACAATGTGAGACGTGAGCGGAGCTTTAAAGCAAAGAAATAAATAAAACAAAAGACCTACTATCTCCTACCTAATCAACACTAATCTAAAGAAAATAAAACAAGAAAATAAATCTTCAGCGTAAACGCCAGCTAGCTACACTCACTAACAAAACAAACATACAAAATAAAGCTTAACCGCTCCTTACCTGATGTCTCTAAACAAAGTCATCCTACATGTTGCATTTATGTACATCACGTGACATACTAGCCTCGTCTCGACACCGTGAGATAAAGGATTAAACACAATAATCACACCTCAGAGGGAGAGAGTGTGAAAATAGCAGTTTGCTACAATAATCAATTCCGTTTCAACAAACAAATGCAACGAATAGAGGATGGGTTGCGGTATCAGTTCAGGAACTTAAAATATACTAAGACACAAAACGCAAGTGATAAGAAACGAACGATGAGCAGCGTGACAAACGAGAGCCGTCAAGCAGGAAGTGACGCGCCCTCCTGTCCCTTTCCCCTTCCGCATTCTTATGGGGCATGATGACTCCTGGTAGGCCGGATGGCAAACGTCTTAATAATGATTGACAGCACCGGCGTCCAATCATGAGCTCTGCAAACACAAATAGTCACAACAAGGAAAACAGAAGGACGAAACGCCCATCATGACACAGGATGTAACACACAGTATGAACACTAGGGGATGCTCTACACTAGTGGATACATTTCGACTCCTGTCTTCTGCTATGCCTATTGGTTAAAGAGAGTTAATATAAGTACTCTTCATTTTGTCAGTCTTTTCAGAACCTGTGATTGCACTGGGAGCATCTTGACCAGCTGTATCACATTGTAATATGATAGCACCATTAAAATGGACTGCAAAAACTTGTAAGAGAGAGGTAAAGACTGCTGGTATTTCAATATTAAAGTGCTGCAAAACAAAATATGTACATTTGACCAGAAGACAACAGTGCTGAAGATTATTTATTTAAGAATATATATTGAAAACTATGATACACATACATTAACATATGCATTATTGTAATAAATTATCAAAATACCCATAACACTAGAATCTGAGATGACATAAGTTGAAAAACCATTTATAGATATCGTGAGCTTCGTTATATTCCTTGTGTCATAATCACAGGCCGTACAAATAGCCAGAACAAACTCTTGGTTCTTCAATATTAAATGAGGTCGAGCTGAGAAATGTCTCCTCCAGTTAAAGTTCCTGCGATATGCGTCGTCATCGAGGTCCAGACGGATAAGATATTCTGCTAGTGACTTTGCATCTGGAAAGTCATCCACATGAATAAATGAGTCACCCGGTATAAACCTTTCATAGTTTTTTCGAGGAGGTCCCAGCACCACAGGTACAGTACCTACTGCCAGAGGTCCATTAAACTTCTCAGTGATGTAGTCTTTGTGAATGGAGTTCTCAAAGGAGAGATAAAATTTACAGCTGGCTATGGTGGGAAAGTAGTCTTTATAGTCCAGGAACGATCCATAAGCTTTTCCATACACGTGTATTTTGACATGCTTGCTAAGTTCTTTATAGTAAGCGTTTCTGGTGCCAACACCTGTCCTGGCTCCATTGTTACTCACAACCCAACAGATGAGTTTTTCTTTTTTGGGAATTTCAAAATCCTCATCTGGGATCTTTCTGCTGGTCAGTCGTAACCGGACAGGAATGTCAGAGTCCTCTCTATAACTGAGAGTCAGATTAAACAGGTTTTCAATTCCTGGTGTTTTCTGTGTGTTGTGTGGTGATTCAACATTCATCCATATCCACCTTTGGAAAGAAGGGCGAGGAGATGGAGGAAGTGTGGACAGACTAATAGCTTTATGAAAAAGCAGCACAGCATCCGTGTTGTTGTAGAGAGATCGATCATCTGTCAGGTGACAGCCGTCAATGTTGTAAATAGTTTTACAGATATTCAGATAAAATCTATCTTGAGGCCAGACCCATAACAAAAGAATCGGTTTGTCAACCACTGCTTCATCAAGTGAGATGTTCTTCTCTACGTGGTGTCTACTTGAGTCTGGCTTAAATGAAAGTTGTTCGGGTAGACAGAAGGTCTGAGGTGAAGTCCATAAAAACATGACGGTGAAAGAGATGAGACCAGCGACTGCCAATATAACAGCTAGACGACACAGCTGAGACCCAGTCGAATGTGTGTTCAACATTTTATGGCTTAAACAGAATGAATTTGGTCTGTATTATAAACAAGAATAAAAACAATGTCTCTTTAAAGAAAGGCGTGTACAATATTAATGTATTTCAAATAGACTTGTGAGTAACTACATTAATTACTTACCTCTATAAGAAGCTGTTCATATATAAATAAAAGAAATGTTCAGCTCTGTGTAAGCAAACAAAGCCACACGTTGGATTGCACAACATGCAAAGACACAGAACTAAAGAAGTCTGTGAGCTTCTGTAAACATGAATTCCACTGGTGAACTGCATCTGTGTTAATATTGCTAACCATGAAGGTCTTCACATAGCAGTGTCTGCTTTGGACCAATCACAATTCATAATGCTAATATGACAATGAAGTTCCAGTGAGACACATAAAGCAGTTAAATAAAGCCGACATAGTCACTACAAAATATATATAAAGCACACAAGGATCAAAGTAGTGTCTTGTATTCTATAAAAAGTCATAAAATCTTTTTGTTATTGTTTAAACAAGGGTTCTTATGCTGCGTTCCAGGCAGGTTTTTAAACCCGTGAGTTACGACTTCAAAACCACGACTCACGACCCTATGCGTTCTAGGCAGCCTGTAAATCGTGTTTTTACAACCTTCTACCGGTGAAAGTGCACTGGAACGGCAGTCAAACCCGTGACTTCCCACCCGTGAACTCGTACTAGATCGATGTACTCCCAGTTCAGAGTCGTGAGTTGTGGTTTTGAAGTCGTGAGTTACGGGTTACAGGTTGCCTGGAACGCAGCTTTAACTCTGGCCCTGGAAATCCACATTCATGCAAAGTTTAGTTTCATCATTGATCAAAAACACCTGAAATGTAATCAAGGTCTTCAGGAATACCAGAAAATTGCAGGCAGGTGAGTTTGATCAGGGTTAGTGCTAAAATCTGGAGAAAAACAAATACCCAGAGTTGAGATCCTCTGGTTTAAGCAATCCTTTACAAACCCAGTTCAGCTGCAACGGTCCTTATGTGACATTTGGCAAGCTCCTGTTGAAATGAGACATCTGAGATGTTCAGATCTCACTTATTCGGTTCTTTGAACACTCCTGATGATTAGTATGGCAGGTTGAATTATTTGAGATCATTGCACATGTGCACTGCAAGAAAAGGCAATACATATCGATGGTAGAAACACTGATCAGCAACACTGTGATTGGCCGGTTGTGACAATGGCCAAGAACACGCCCATTTGTTTAACCCTTACAGTGCGCGAGCTATTGATAAAAGATATTGTGAACTTTTTATGAATTTGTAAACCCATTTAAAGCTATTTTTAACATAAAATCACCCTACATAATGTAAAATATTCTGTGAAAATATATTTTTGATATCTATACTATGCTTGTTAAAGATTAAAATGAATGATTGTAATCAAACTTTGATGCTCGTTAGGGTGGCCATCCGTGCCAGTTCCGCCGGACACGTCCCGAACATGTTTTGGGGTTCGTTCTCCGGAAGTCGCGTTGGTCGACCGCATATCAAGGTTTAATATTTCGGGTTTAATTTCAGAAAAGCAACCGTTACATTTCAAGGTAAGAATGAAACTGCAATGATTGTATGTCTTAAAAGAAATAAATCTTAATTTTCTAATGTATTTTAACTGAAATGTGAGAACCTCGATGGTCGAGCAACGCGACTTCCGGAGAACGAACCCGAAAACATGTTCGGGACGTGTCCGGCGGAACTGGCACGAATGGCCACCCTAATGCTCATAAAGTACTTTAAGTCTACTTTATTCTTTCTCTTTAACGCGGCAGACCGGGTACTGGTCTGAAAATGACTTAATATTAGAGTGACCATACGTGCCATTCTTCCCGGATGCGTCCTGGCCAGGATTTCGGGTGCATCTTCCGGAAGTCGTTTTTTTCGAACGCATACATCATAGAGAATTATTATTATTATTACAGAAAGGCAACCGCTACATTTCTTTGGTAAGAATAAAACTACAATTGTATGTCTTATGTTTTTAACTGAATGGCATATGCGGTCAACAAATACGACTTCCGGAAGACGCACCAAAATCCTGGCCAGGAAGAATGGCACATATGGTCACCCTAGGTTTGGCAGCCGATCTGTAGTTAAGATTGTATACACTATATCAGGGGTCTTCAACGTTTTTCAGGGCAGGGACCCCTTATTGTAGATGAGAGAGGTATGGAGCAGGGACCCCCTGATACTAAATGTATAAAACAGAGATGTTTAAGTAAGCAGTAAGGTACAAGAGGCTGCTTTTTTGTATAAGGCACAAAGCAAAGTGGAGTAAAGTACAACTACTGACCAATCAGAATCAAGGATGTAAACTAACTGTTTTATAAATAGAAACAAACCATATTGGCACACAGCAATAATATGTTAATTAGCGCTATTATGCTGCTGCTGCTGATCATGTAAAAACATACATTTTAACAGATTGCGCTTACAAATAAACACCACACAACAACCAACCATACCTAAAACGAGACCAGACAAACACTGAATCAACAAGGCAGTCTTTATACAAAACAGGTGATGAGGGACAGGTGATGGTGATAAACAATGACGATCAGGTGAGGGAGAGTGGAGGATGCTGGGAAATGGAGTTCAATTGACAATTAAAGGGGAAACAACAGTAAACATGCAGGAAACAGAACGGGACTGTGACAGTATACACCATCTGTCTGTTAACATTTTTAAGTCATTGTGGCATTCCTATAGCCTAATGCACTGTGGTGAATCCACCCTTACAAGACAAAGACATGTTAATGTTCATTTAACTTTGAACAAACTGTTGCCAGTAAATATCATATATTTAAATATACTGGCAAACAACTGCGTGACTATAGCCCTTTTTGGTAACGCTTTAGATTACAGCCCGGAAAGTACTGGGTAAGTACAGCGAATTTACAGCGTATGTTTCTGTAATTATAGTTAACCTATGAAGTACGTACGTGTAATTATGGGAACAATTTATAATATTTGGGGAATAAGGGGTAACAACCAGGAAAAATACAAATAATATATGCAGTAAAGTACTGCATAAGTACAGCGAATTTACAGCATACATTTCTGAAATTATAGTGTACTTATAAAGTACATATTTGTAATTTTAAGGGAACATTTTATAATATTTTGGGAACAGAGGGAAAAAAAGGGCCACTTTAATTTACCCGCAGATGTTGTATTTACTCTGTAACTACGTGAAACAAGGGGGTAACAAGTGCCACTTTAATTTACCCGCAGATGTTATATTTACTCTGTAACTACATGAAACAACGGGGTAAAATGTTTTGACTTAGACTGTTACAACACAAAACAATGGTATATTTACACAGTAACTACAGAAAATACACTCTTAAAAAGGATGTGTTAATTTTTACACATCTTTGTGTTAAGTTTTTAACACATTATGTGTAATTTAACACATTATGTGTAATTTTGTGTTAAAATATAACACAAGTTATGTTTTTATAATATTTTAAATAAATTGTATCGTACTAATAAATAGCATAAACACATTAACTGTATTTCAAGTTTTGTTGTTTAGTAATCTCCATCATCATGCATCATGAAATGATAAAATATATACCCCCGTGGTTAAAAAAATACTTAGCCTAGGCCCAAATATATTTTAATTGCCTACCTATATTATTCCAAAAATATATGTGGTGTATGACTATGATTGAATGAAGACCCACAGTTTGCAGAATCCATGTGAAAGCAGCCATGGTATGATGCCAGTGCGATCACCACGCACCAGCTATATGTGGAGAGGAGTGTGATCGAGCCAATTCAGTGAATGTGTGTGTTCTCGCTAAATTACTCTCAAACATAAGATTGTTTTGCATGTAGCCTACGCCATATCACAGAGGCCTAATATTTGAATCGTTAGTGCGAAGTTATGAGTTACTGTATAAATAATTTGTAATTTCCCACGTTTTTAGCATATATACATGCCATATAATATTAAAATAGTTAGCCCTTAGTTATAAAATACTTACTGCATATATTATTTGTATTTTTCCTGGTTGTTACCCCTTTGTTCCCCAAATATTATAAATTGTTCCCTTATAATTACATGTACATACTTCATAAGTATACTATAATTACAGAAACATACGCTATAAATTCGCTGTACTTACGCAATACTTTCCGGGCTGTAATCTAAACCCACTTTTTTACAGTGAAGTGCATCACATAAAGTGATGGGATGACTTTGTATAGGCCTACCACATACGTTTACAGTCTAACCTCTTAAGCACAGAGGTTATTTTGGGGACTTTTGGGATAATTTTACAGGAAACCCTTTGAAATTACATAAAACTCTGTTGAAAGTGCTAAATATATGTTGTCAGTCCTCTAATAAACACAAAATTAAGTACAGGACAACCTACACTAAACAGACCATGTAGTATTTTGTGGCTGTGGTATCTGAGACAGCTGACGCTCAAGTTTCATGGAAGTAAGACTATTTCTTACTTCATTATTCATTCAACGATTGTTGGATATGTCATGAGAATAAAACAAAAAGAAAAATATGAAATATAGAGATATGTGAATATTAAATAATTTAAAAAGAGGGGGGGGTGATAGTGTAAATAACTTTCTTACAGTAAAATATATGTCAAAATTATGCATATCTGCAGAAAGTAGAGATTCTAAGCTTTCAAACAGTATCTCATATGGTAAGGTAACCAGATTTTTTCAATGAAAACCGGGGACATTTCCTAGTTCAATGGTAAAATCTCATTGAAATCAGGCTTGTTATTATCCATGAATTAAAAAACAGGGACAAAACATTTTTCTCTGTTTTTGCATTTTTATTGTTTTAAGCTTCTTATTCAACTAATGAACGTAATTACTGTCATTTAAATTCATTTTAATTTGTTCACAGAAGATATTAAGTGCCTAAGTGCCATCACAGTTACTTTAAGTTTCTTCTTCAGCAGTTTTTATAGCAACACATGGAACAGAAGGAACAATGGCAAATGTATTTAAAACGTTTTAAAACATATCTGCCCTACTAAACAAGTTCAAAGGAAACTATTCCATATATTTCTCAGATGATTGTGTTTCCAGTGGATTGCTCTGTCCATCCTTTGGAAACACAATCATTTTGTCTCTTGTTTGTCTCTGATAAAATTGTTTCATTTTTTTGCCATTTGTCAAGTGATTCACCTCTAAAGATTTTATAACATCATACAACATCAACAAACATAGAATAGAAGGAATAACTTAAAATCTATTTAAACAAAATGTAATGCTAATTGTGTTGTGATTAGTTCACTGGTTGTCTTTTGCCCTACAAAACAAGTGGTAAGGAAACTAGTCCACATATTTCTCTGATGAATGTATTTTTCTGAGGAAACACCCTCTCAACTGGTGCATTACTCCCTGGCAAACACATGATAACTGATGACAATTTAGAGAGGTTAGTATTTTGAATATCTTCTTGAAAGACAGTGAACACTGTGCTCCATCTCTGACAAAGTGGTGTTTCATTTTTTTTCCATTTTTCAAGTGATTCACCCTTTAAGAATTCTTGCAAGCAAGTAACCCATAAAATAGTGCATCCTCATTGATGGTCACATTAGGGCATTTCTCCTGCAGTGTGGCTACTGCCTTCTGAATTTCTTCACGGTGAATTTGCTTTTTCAAAAGGAGACATTGCAGGTCGTCAGTGTGCTTGCTCCATGCTTTCATGTACAGTCTTGTTCAAAATAATAGCAGTACAATGTGACTAACCAGAATAATCAAGGTTTTTAGTATATTTTTTATTGCTATGTGGCAAACAAGTTACCAGTAGGTTCAGTAGATTCTCAGAAAACAAATGAGACCCAGCATTCATGATATGCACGCACTTAAGGCTGTGCAATTGGGCAATTAGTTGAATTAGTTGAAAGAGGTGTGTTAAAAAAAATAGCAGTGTGGCATTCAATCACTGAGGTCATCAATTTTGTGAAGAAACAGGTGTGAATCAGGTGGCCCCTATTTAAGGATGAAGCCAACACTTGTTGAACATGCATTTGAAAGCTGAGGAAAATGGGTCGTTCAAGACATTGTTCAGAAGAACAGCGTACTTTGATTAAAAAGTTGATTGGAGAGGGGAAAACCTATAAAGAGGTGCAAAAAATGATAGGCTGTTCAGCTAAAATGATCTCCAATGCCTTAAAATGGAGAGCAAAACCAGAGAGACGTGGAAGAAAACGGAAGACAACCATCAAAATGGATAGAAGAATAACCAAAATGGCAAAGGCTCAGCCAATGATCACCTCCAGGATGATCAAAGACAGTCTGGAGTTACCTGTAAGTACTGTGACAGTTAGAAGATGTCTGTGTGAAGCTAATCTATTTTCAAGAATCCCCCACAAAGTCCCTCTGTTAAAAAAAGGCATGTGCAGAAGAGGTTACAATTTGCCAAAAAACACATCAACTGGCCTAAAGAGAAATGGAGGAACATTTTGTGGACTGATGAGAGTAAAATTGTTCTTTTTGGGTCCAAGGGCCATAGGCAGTTTGTGAGACGACCCCCAAACTCTGAATTCAAGCCACAGTACACAGTGAAGACAGTGAAGCATGGAGCATGATATGGGCATGTTTCTCCTACTATGGTGTTGGGCCTATTTATCGCATACCAGGGATCATGGATCAGTTTGCATATGTTAAAATACTTGAAGAGGTCATGTTGCCCTATGCTGAAGAGGACATGCCCTTGAAATGGTTGTTTCAACAAGACAATGACCCAAAACACACTAGTAAACGGGCAAAGTCTTGGTTCCAAACCAACAAAATTAATGTTATGGAGTGGCCAGCCCAATCTCCAGACCTTAATCCAATTGAGAACTTGTGGGGTGATATCAAAAATGCTGTTTCTAAAGCAAAACCAAGAAATGTGAATGAATTGTGGAATGTTGTTAAAGAATCATGGAGTGGAATAACAGCTGAGAGGTGCCACAAGTTGGTTGACTCCATGCCACACAGATGTCAAGCAGTTTTAAAAAACTGTGGTCATACAACTAAATATTAGTTTAGTGATTCACAGGATTGCTAAATCCCAGAAATTTTTTTTTTTGTACAAAATAGTTTTGAGTTTGTACAGTCAAAGGTAGACACTGCTATTTTTTTGAACACACCCCTTTCAACTAATTGCCCAATTGCACAGCCTTAAGAGCGTGCATATCATGAATGCTGGGTCTCGTTTGTTTTCTGAGAATCTACTGAACCTACTGGTAACTTGTTTGCCACGTAGCAATAAAAAATATACTAAAAACCTTGATTATTCTGGTTAGTCACATTGTACTGCTATTATTTTGAACAAGACTGCATGTCACTGCAGTTGTGAAGAATGATTTAGATGTTTTGAGAAAAGAGTCTCTAGAAATTGCTCCATTGTCCACAAGCTCTCTGAGTAGTCCTCTCACCAAAACAGGAATAAAGTTTTCATCACATCTTGCTATCAGTTTAGCCTCGAAGTTCTTTAGAACTGCAGCAGACTCAACGGCACAACGTTCCTGTCCTTCAAGCATCTTAATTGTTTCATGGAATACAGTTAAGTTCCCATGTACAAAGCAGGTCAGCCAAAGTTCAGTCAGTGGATCTTCAAAGATAGTTCGTAGGTACAAAGGGCATTTGTCTTCTGAAAGAAAAAAAGTTTTTAATGGCTTATACATTTGCAGCACTCTTTCAATTGCAGGGAGCATGGACAGCCAGCGAACATTACTGTGACCAACTTTTTTGTGGCATTCTTGACCAACAAACTCACAAAAGCTTTTTAGTCTTTCGACTAAAAAAAATGAAAATATCCAAAGATTTTTATGAGCAGGTACTCAACATCAAGGGGGATCATATCCAAAGCTGTTCTGGCTGTGTTATGAATGATGTGGGCAGGGCAACCTAAGCCAATTAAATCTCTCTGCAGAGCATTTTTTATTTTTGTATGGACATTCACCCTACCAAGTCTATTTAGTCCTCCAAAGTTGGTGTTGGTGTTATCTGCAGAGAATGCTACCATTTTGTTTTCAAGCTGAAATTTTTGAACAACCACCAGGACCTCAGCTGCAATTTCCTCTGCGGTTTCCCCTTTCAATTCAATCAAATCCAGCAGTTTTGTTTCCACAGATATGCTGCCATCATATATCTTGCAATATCTGACTACTACTGGCAGCAGCTTTACAAGTCCATGGTTGGACGCATCAATGGACAAGGATGCATATTCAACCTGATCTAGGTCCTGTGTTGCCAGAGAAGTTGCCCAGGGTGCAAACACATTACTTAAAATTACTTCACATTTTGTTCTAGCACATGTTAACTTTGGCTCATAGAACTTCCGTGTCAGTTGTGCTGTGCAGTCCATTGATCCGTAACTGTGATTGTGAGGCATGGTGTGGTAAGCAAAAACACCCTCCTTCAGTGCTAAATCATATTCTTGCTGGGAGGGCTCTACCGTCTTGAAGAATGAGGTAACTGAGGGCAAACCAATGCTTTTTTGTCTGCTGATGTTCTCCCTCCACTGGCTATTGAAAATTAAGAATTGCAAATGGTACAAAGAACTGCTGTATCATCCAGACCTGGGCCGAGATATGGAAATTCTTTCATCATATTGTCATTAAAATGGCATTTCCGTTTCTTCGAAAGGGCCATGGTCCCTTCTCTCCCTGCTCTGTCAAAATGTTTGCAACAATCTTCTTATTCTCTTATAACATGCTTCTCCTTATATATGTTCTCCTTGCATCCTTTTCTTTGCTTCACACCTTCATTATTCTTCCTTAACCTATCATAATCAAAATAAATTTGTTTTAATATTTCTATTTAATAGTTAACTATGTCTTTAAGCATTCAATATGTACTTGTTAGGGGTGTGACGGATCACAAAACCCACAGTTCGCATCCCACAGTTACGGGTTTTGAGGCACGGATCGAATCATAAGAACAAATAAAGGAATTACAAACATTTATAAAAAGAAGTTAGTCTAAGAAGTAAGGTCTAAAATTAGCATTAGGTACATAAATCGTATCAAATGAATAATAACACTGTCATTATTGTATGAATCAAATATAATTATTATTTTTTAGAGCTACAGAAGTCATTTTCTCTTTGTTTTGGGTAGTTTGACTTACATTAAAAATCACTTGAATGTTAACATTTGCAACACATGCAAATGATAAACTTTCCCTATTTAAATTTGCGCATTAATCCACGAATCGCATTTGATCCGACACACCACTAAGTTAGTAATTGTATAGATGAATATTATTTTTATTTCGAATCACTGCACGTGGTAGATGTCTGGGAATTGTGCGCTAGATGAAGAAACACAGGAATATAATATTATATTTAAAACTGCAATGCAAAATACCGCTCCCTTCAGTCACTGCTATAGTAAGTACATTCACAACGTTAACGTTGCTTTTATTTAACATGAATAATTAGTTACCTTGAACCTGATAACTTTGATTTTTTTTATATTTGATGATTACTTCATTGATGATAACTTTGATGATGCCTTCATGTCTTGTCGTAAATTCTTCATCTGTGACTGACATGCGTCATGCGACCAAAACATCTGTATAGCTCGCAGCGCCCTCTGCTGCTTGCTCTGGTACTTTGCAGGCTATGTTGATCTGGCTTGTTCCGTATATTTGTTGGTTGCTTTGAACACTGTAAAACGGGGACATTTCCGGGGACAGCTCCAGTCGGGGACAGAACACCAAAAACCGGGACTATCCCCGGAAAACGGGGACGTCTGGTCACCTTATCATATGGGGTACTGGGTCCATGACAGACCATTATAAATTAAAAGAATATTTTATATTAAGTAGGGTGGCCATTCGTGCCAGTTCCGCCGGACACATCCCGAACATGTTTTCGGGTGCGTTCTCCGGAAGTTACGTTGGTCGACCGCATACGTCATCAAGGTTTACTATTTCAGGATCAATTTCAGAAAAGCGTTACATTTCAAGGTAAGAATGAAACTACAATGATTGTATGTCTTAAATTGAAATGAGAGAACCTCGATGACGTATGCGGTCGAGCAACGCGACTTCTGGAGAACGCACCCGAAAACATGTTCGAGTATGTACTTACAGAGCCTACCAACCTCCTCAACTGTTATAACCTACATGTTTCTATCAAATCCTCGAGCGGAGCTATGACCTGTCAAAGTTTGGCGCAATGTTAAGTCAATGGGGTTTTAAGGTTGTTTTTCACCCCCCCCCCCCCCTTTTGGAAATCCTGCACCCGATCATTTATAAAAGTTATAGAAGACGTGTCCTCAATAAGTAGGTTGGTTTGAGCTCTCCTTTTTATCAGTCTACAGAAAACCGTGCGAGATGAGTTAGGGGCCAAAATTGTGTCCAGATATAAGAATAATATATAATATATAAATAAGTATGAGCAATAGTAATAAGGATGCTTTGCATAAATGCAAGCACCACTAATAATAAGTTTAAGTGAAACAACAGTATGTTGGCTTTCTCAAGCCAACATAATAAGAAATAGTAAGGGTCCAAGAATGTACCCCTGTGGAACCCCACAGAGGACTCTTGCTGTATTAGAATAGCAACCCTTTAAACAAACAAACTGCCTTCTATTAGAGACGTAATTTTTTCAACCATTTACATGTAATATCATGAAAACCATATGTATACATCTTTTCCTGACAGAGAGTGAGGATCCAGGCATAGTCCAGGAACTGGCCAAATGTCTAGCAAGGACCATCGTGGCTAAGCTCGGTTTGAAAAGGATTGTTCCAACCATAACAAACAAAAATAAGATTTTATGAATCTTAAAAGAATAAAAGAAACTGCCTGGATCCTTTAGTACTTTAGATATATTTTGTAGTGACTATGTCAGTTTTGTTTAACTGGTTTAGGTGTCTCACTGGAACTTGATCTGAAGGGGTAGCACTCAATGTCATGACATCATTGTCATATTAGCATAATTCATTGTGATTGGTCCGGAGCAGACACTGCTGTTCAACCCATGTGAATACCTTCATGGTTGGCAATATCAACAGTGACGCAGTTCCCCAGAGGACATCATGTTTACAGTATATCACAGACTTCTGTTGTTCTATGTCTCTGCATGTTGTGCAATACAACGTGTGGCTTTGTTTGATTACACAGAGCTGGAAATTTCTCTTAATTATTCATAAGGAGCTTCTAATAGAGGTGAGGAGTTATTTGATCATAATATTAAGCTTTTACTGTACTGTAGTCTATTTGAACTACATTTATATTGTACATGCATTTCTTTAAAGAGACATTGTTTTTATTCTTGTTTGCGATACAGATCAAATTCATTTTGTTTAAGTCATAAAATGTTGAACACAAACTCGACTGGATCTCTGCAGTGTCGTCTAGCTGTTATATTGGCAGTCGCTGGTGTCATCTCTCTCACCGTCATGTTTTTATGGGCTTCACCTCAAACCTTTTGTTTACCTCAACAACTTTCATTTAAGCCAGACTCAAGTAGACACCACGTAGAGAACAACAACTCACTTGATGAAGCAGTGGTTGACAAACCGATTCTTTTGTTATGGGTCTATCCTGAAAACTACAGATTCGATCTGAATATCTGTAAAACTGTTTACAACATTGACGGCTGTCACCTGACGGATGATAGATCTCTCTACAGCATCACGGATGCTGTGCTGCTTTTTCATAAAGCTATTCGTCTGCACACACTTCCTCCATCTCCTCGCCCTCCGTTTCAAAAGTGGATATGGATGAATGTTGAATCGCCAACTAACACATGGAAAACAGCAGGAATTGAAAATCTGTTTAATCTGACTCTCACTTATAGAGAGGACTCTGACATTCCTGTCCGGTTACGACTGACCAGCAGAAAGATCCCAGATGAGAATTTTGAAATTCCCAAAAAAGAAAAACTCATCTGTTGGGTTGTGAGTAACAATGCAGCCAGCACAGGTGTTGGCACGAGAAACACTTACTATACAGAACTTAGTAAGTACGTCTACATACAAGTGTATGGAAAAGCTTATGGATCGTTCCTGGATTATAAAGACTACTTTCCCACCATAGCCAGCTGTAAGTTTTATCTCGCCTTTGAAAACTCCATTCACAAAGACTACATCACTGAGAAGTTAAATGGACCTCTGGCAGTAGGTACTGTACCTGTGGTGCTGGGACCTCCTCGAAAAAACTATGAAAGGTTTATACCGGGTGACTCATTTATTCATGTGAATGACTTTCCAGATGCAAAGTCACTAGCAGAATATCTTATCCGTCTGGACCTCGATGACGACGCGTATCGCAGGTACTTTAACTGGAGGAGACATTTCTCAGCTCGACCTCATTTAATATTACAGAATCAAGAGTTTGTTCTGGCTATTTGTACGGCCTGTGATTATATAGGAAGACACAAGGAATATAAAGAAGCTCACGATATCTATGAATGGTTTTTCAACTAATTTCATCTTAGACTTTAATGTCGGCCTAGAGGTATTTTGATCATTAATTACTGTATGTATACATTACATTCACTTTAAGAGAAGATGCATCGTTTTCAATATATAATATACTTTATATAATATCTTCAGCACTTTGGTCTTCTGGTCAAACATTCATATTTTGTATTGTATCACTGTTAAATTGTAATGCTAATATGCTTTTTTTGCATATTTCATAATTTGTCCTAAGTCATCTGCTTTATAAAATAAAATGTACATGTGTTCATTATTCTGGTACTTATTGTCCTTTGTTAATGTTAATGGACCGATGTAGATGAGTCATAAGGGTTTAACACAGCTTTGCCCAAATTCACCAGGCTGTCTTCGAGCAAAACCAAACACCTTGATAAACAGGTTCAACTGTGATGTGTACAGCAGATTAAGCTAAAAAGTTGGCACAATTTTTGAGAAAACAAAAGAGTCACGTGAAGAGACATCACGTGAAGAGTGACTTAACATTTTAAGGAGAAAACAATCTTTTGGCCAAAGGGTGGACACTAATCAGCATGGCACGTTCTCAGTGCCGTTTTCCGGCACTTACTGATGACATTTTGGTGTTAATTTATGTACTGTAACTTTATACCATACCGGGGTCATAGCACCACTATAGCACCACATATGTTTCTAGCATAATATGGTTCCCTGTCACCTCTGGGAAAAAAATGGGATTAAATTAATGCAAAATTAGAGGTTAAAAACCTCGTGGTTGGGATGGTGTGTGAAGAATGTGGAGCCTCTTCTGTGTCACTGCTGCTGCAATACTGGGTTGGGAAATTATCGCCCCCTATTGGTTATGATCCTCATAAACGCGTGCCGCCTAGAGGAGGCAAAGCGTGGCACTGACACGCATCCTCTAGTGGACCAGCGTGTCTATTACACGCTTTAGCGTGATACTGGGTTGGAAGTTAAACATGCTGGCTCCTCTACATCCACATCTTCATGATCTCATGGTCACAATAACCAGGTGAAGTCTCTGATCACACAATATAATTTAACATCATGGCATTAAAAGTAAATTTTATTATTTATTGTCTATTTTAGGGATGTCCCGATCGGAAAGTATCGGATCAGAGCTGATATGGGCTTTTTAACTGATCGAGAATCACCCAGATCACCTTACATTCTAAGTAGAAGTTGATTTTATATGAGTTTACAAAAAAGCTAGCTGCACTAAGTAAAAAATATTAAGCTAAAGACATCTTTTATTTATTTGGTTTACAAAAAACGGTGTGCAGCTCAATTATCAAACAAATATCTATTGCAAAGTTAAGGTAAATTCTTAATTTTACGCAAAATCTGATATCCGCCATGTTATTCTGTCATCTTTCTCCCTTTTATTCCAAACCATGATACACGTCACTCCTCTCTTACTGCAGAATGCAATAAATCCGCTCAACAAATCACAGTGCACAGAATCCTAGTTTTCCTCATCTACTTTGTACTTCGTGATCAACAAACAAACAAAAACAAAATAGTAAGTTTGATGGCATTGATAAACCTGTGGTGGTTTTCTGTGGTGGAGAAGAAACGTAAGCCATCAAAATTGAATAATTTACATGAGAGGCACTCGAGCAAAGGAAAAAGGCGGCTGTTGCTTGTTTTCACATGACAGCATCAAACATCTGTCATGCTAACACATTGACCCCAAGGGATGTTATGAAAATCTTTCAATTATTTTACTCAAAGCCAACGAAAATCGAGCAGGATCGAAACATTTTACAGCTGATCGCTGTCAAAAAAGTTCAGCAACGACGTCCCAAGAATGACATCAGCAATGACAGTGTTCTTAATATGACAAAGTAAGTGTTTTGATTAATGCCATTAATGTTTTTTTTTTATTAGTGAATACCACTAGTCAACTAAATGAATATAACATGGCAAAGATTAATGCACATTTATATATGGATTCAAAGAATTTGTCAACTTTGATTTATTGCATTTTGCGGAAAAAAATATTTAGTTTTTATAAAAAATCTTATATAAAAAAATATAATTTTTAATTTTTAATGTTATTATAACCTAAAGATGCTGTGTGAAAGTTTGCAACAGAAAATAGAGTATTAAAAAACATTTTTACCCAAATTAGTCAAAATGTTTTTTTTTTTTTTGCCTTTTGGAACCAAACTCTTCATATATGATATATATATATATATATATATATATATATATATATATATATATATATATATATATATATGGGTGGCACTTGGGGTGGCCTATTACATTTTGTGGGCCTGTGCCACCCCTCTCGCCCCGCTCCTGCACTTGTGGCCAATTAATGCAAACATGGTGGCTTGACTGATACTGAAACTGGTGTAGAAAATTCTTCTCTTTTTGTGGAAGAAATGTCTTGGACAATAGCTCCATCATGTGCCAACAAATCAGAAATGGCTTATTCAGGAGGACAACAAACCTGTAATTTTAAAGTTGCGCATTATTTTATTATTACCTTAAACAATCTGTAATCTGTAAAAAAAACTGCTGGGTTCTTTTGTAAAAAAAAAGAAAATAGCTTAAATGAATTGTAAAGATCAGTCTCATATTTTTCATCCTCTCAAAAGTGAAAGAATAAGGTTGACAATAGTTTTGCTTTTTTAGTTATGTTGACAACATTGTATATCCTACTTATGGTAACATGGAGTATAATAATGAATACATATGATTATATGATTATTTAGAGTTTATTTGGAATCGTAAAGTATACAATAAATTTTCAGCAACAAAAATATTATTTTAGAAATTAATATAATTTCATATATCATAAATATACTCCTGTAAAACAAAAAGGTAATGAATTATACAGAATAATCCCATTGTTCACATTTCCATAAAACAATAGACATTTACATGATGTATTTACCTTAATATCCCTAATTTAAATGTTTTCAAAATGCCTGTAGGTCCACAGTATGAACACCAGGGGAAGCTCTTCACTAGGGGATGCATTTCATCTCCTGCCTTCTGCTATAGGCCCATTGGTTAATAATATTAATAGTTAGAATTAACATAAGTTCTCTTCATTTTGTCAATCTTTTCATTTTTTCTAGGAAAGCTAAAAAAACTGTGATTGCACTGAGAGCATGTTGGGTATCTCAATGTGGTAGCAGGAATGTTTAACCGTACACACAGGTCAAAAACAAAGAGAAATCAAATATAATGCCTACATTTTATTTAGTTTGGAAGCCATATACGTTTAATGAGAGTGAGCCAGCTTTACGTCTTATTACTGTTAACCCCTTAAAGTTCCAATGTACCGTTTGTTTATTTTATTTATTTATAATTGCACAATTTTTAACATAAAATTTCCATTTCAGGTATTGTACAGGATTTAGCCAAAGGTTAATTTTCATCTGTAGTCCCCCAGGCAGGTCAAAGCTAAAATAACATTACACAGACAAGACAATGCCTATGTTTACATACAATAAATACATACATACACAAAAACTGTCAGGGCCATAAAAAACATAAATAAAGAGATCAATTTAACTACAACAATTTTAATGGTTACATAATTGGTTCAATTTTAAGAAAGATTTTAACTTCAATTTAAAAAGATCATGAGCTTTACACCCTTGAATATCCCATTGCACTGTTTAGGGGCTTTCCCTGTGAAAGATGATAGGTTAAATGTGGAACGAAGAAAGGAACCAGACAATCACTCACGGTGATGAATACCGTGGGAGGGACATAGCATTTTTTGACAGAAAGCTGCATGACATACAACAACTCGAAAACAAGCTAAACATGTCACATAAGCTGAGATTCTTGTGATTTAAATGATGGACAATGGGACTAACAGACCCAGCTCCGCCTGCCGTGGAGGTCATCAACCCACTGATCTACTGGCTTTCCTTCAACGTGATGGTCTGACCAACCAGCTGCCCCATCTAATCTACTTATTCGTGTATATATACATATATATTATATTTTAATCCCCATAAAATTATAAAAAGTAACCTATTATATAATATATCCTCTATAGAATCAGCTATGTCTAGCTCTCTCCCAAGGGTTTTTCCTCTCCTAGCACTTTCCCCACAGGGTTTTTCTCCTAGGGGTTTTTTCAACCCCTAACTTAGCACCTGCTATACATTACATTATTACTTTGCTTGCTAGTATGGTTAATCTTGCTGTATTCTGCTGCTTATGTTTTCTGCTTTTCCTGCATCTATTAATGTAAAGCTGCTATGAAACAATGAAACAATTGTGAAAAGCGCTATATAAATTAAATTGAATTGAAACGAATTAGTGTCAATAAAAACAATGGATTGAGGTTGCAGCGGCACGTAGTACAAACCAAAATCAGCCTCAGGCTTCTAATGGTAAATCACTTTTGTGTTAAAAAACAAGACATGACTAGTTATATAAAAGGTAGACTGTTGCCTATCTCATGATTCATACGTAGAAAATGAAATGTGATAGTAAAAATACAACAACTACATGCATGGCCAGACATATCAGTTTCATCTCTGTGAAGGCGTTCACTGCAGTAAATGGGGTTATATTTCAAGATGGATGTTTCCGTGGTGTGTCTGTCACAGGGTATTAAACTTGTTTAAACCTGCCGATTTTAACCTGGTTCTGAAAGGCACAGGTTTCGGCTGATTTGTATTGGCACGAAAAAATTTTGGGCACCCATATTTATTGTTTAGATATAATGGTGGAGGGTGTGGAAAAAACAAGATTCCCACAGAATTAAGACGTCCTAATGTAACCATACCGGCCGATCAACTTTAATTTATACTTGACATTAACCCAAATGTTTATAGTGGCATTATACATTTTATCACTATCACCAAGGGACTGAAGTAGTTTTAAGTATTAAATTGATTTAAAATAAATGTAGGCTAGATAATGAAATAAATTAGCCACCTTCTTTACTACTTAGCATCTCTGGATGAGAGTGAAGATATTTACTGAATCTGCAACCAAGTAGAAATATTCATATTCAAATATAACTAGGCAGTCTATCCTCAGTTTAAGGTCTGCACCGTATTTGTTGACTCATGTAAACCGAGAGCCTCTGTGCCCGACAACAACCTTCAACCAAATAATTTAAATGAGGACACATCCCTCCCTTTCAGTACTCACACAGATCAACAGATTTGTAAAAAATTAATGACGCTCACAGATACGTCATTTGTATAAAAAACCACAATATTCTAAAACAAATGACAGTTTTTTGCAACTTTAATGCATTAGCCAACTTGGCTAACATTAAATGGGTTTTTATGAAAGATGGCAAAAACTATTGTACAGACATTCAGATCTACATGTTTGCATCCTCTACATACAGTAAGCAAATTTAACATCATTAGCATTTGCACCTGCTCTTTTGACTAAACGTATGTGGTAGGCCTATACAAAGTCATCCCATCACTTTATTTGATGCCCCACACTGTAAAGAAAATTGTTGAATAGTTATGTTTGCCAGTAACTTACTGTAGATTTGTATGTTATTTACTAGCAACAGTTTGTTCAAAGTTAAATGAACATTAACATGTCTTGTCTTGTAAGGTTGGATTCACTACAGTGGTTCAGGCTGTAATGCCGAAATGTTAACAACTAGATAGTGTAAAACTCTGTATTTCTTTTTAATTATCACCCTTCTGCAACTTATACCAACGACGGTTGTTGCAGTTATGATAGCATAATAATGCATATAAAATGTATGTTTCCAATGTATGTGAGATATTACCTGATAGTATAGAGAACAGAGAAGAAAGAAAGTTCAGAAGAGTTGCCAATGTCCCGTCACACATAGAGTCTTTACTGGTAATTTACTGGTAAATTACAGTTAACAGGACAGAACCTTTCTGGTAAATCGGTGCTGCCAAATTACCAGTAAGAGGGGTTGTAAGATTACTGTTGTTTAACGCTTTCGCAGCCATTGACGAGATAACTCGCTTCCCTGTCAATGACGAGAATTTCCGGCTTTCCGCAATACCGCTATTATCCACCAGGTGGCGCACTTCCGCAACTTATACAACCCGGAAGTAGCGCCTCACGTGTATGTTTTAAAGATCGCTCTGCATCTTATCTCTATCAAAAGTCCTTCACAAAAATTGAATTATCTCAGTTTTTTGCTAAAAATTGGCTGTTTTTGAAGAAACCTACCCATATTTGAGAGGTGATAAAAGGTGATTTTGTTTGAAAGCAGAGCTGTTTGTCACGGCCGGCGGCGGACCCAAATATACCAAAGGTCACACCCCTCTCAACTCTACCACCTCGAGGAGTTTCCCAAGACCACTCCAATGACCAGACAGACGAGTATACTACGTTTAAAATAAACTTTATTTAAATATTTAAAAAGGGAAAGGGGAAAAAAAAGGGCAAGTTAAAACTAATGTGGCTTCTTCTTTCCTCCAGGGCCACTTGTGACAAGGGCCGGGATCTTCGTTTCACACAGAGCCTTCGTTGAGACACAGGTAAGTGGTTGCTGTAAGCACAGGTCAATGACACTTCACAGAGGTAGGTTACTCACAACACTGGGGAGCTTTGTTCACACAGAGCATTCCTTGAGACACAGGTAAGTGGTTGCTGTAAGCACAGGTCAATAACACTTCTCAGAGGTAGGTTACTCACACGCTTGGGGTCTTCGTTCACACAGAGCATTCCTTGAGACACAGGTAAGTGATTGCTATAAGCACAGGTCAATGACACTTCACAGCGGTAGGTTACTCACAACACTGGGGGTCTTCGTTCACACAGAGCATTCCTTGAGACACAGGTAAGTGGTTGCTATAAGCACAAGTCAATGACACTTCACAGAGGTAGGTTACTCACAACACTGGGGGGCTTCGTTCACACAGAGCATTCCTTGAGACACAGGTTAGTGGTTGCTGTAAGCACAGATCGAAAACACTTCTCAGAGGTAGGTTACTCACAACACTGGGGGTCTTCGTTCACACAGAGCATTCCTTGAGACACAGGTAAGTGATTGCCATAAGCACAGGTCAATGACACTTCACAGCGGTAGGTTACTCACAACACTGGGGGTCTTCGTTCACACAGAGCGTTCCTTGAGACACAGGTAAGTGGTTGCTGTAAGCACAGGTCAATAATACTTCGCAAAGGTAAGTTACTCACAACATTGGGGATCTTCGTTCACACAGAGCTTTCCTTGAGACACAGGTAAGTGGTTGTCACAGACAGTGGGCTTTCGCTACAGCGTCGGTGCACCGTGTTCCTTCACCCGTCCCCCAAGCTTCTCGGGCGTCGTAGGGACTGATGGGTCCAGTGGCACGGAGCCGAACGCTTCCCGAACTCCCCCTCCTGTTTCCACGACCGGGGTCCCGAGTTGGGGCGAACTTTCGTTGAGGCTCCGCCACCACGAGCTTCTGTTGGATAGGTCGAACACACACACAGCTATGACCCTCAATCCGCACAGTGCACTTCATAAAATACTCACTCCTATCCACCACTGGGTTTCACCACTGTCCGTTCTATCGAAGAGTGAAGCTCTCTCTAACACACCCGGGGCCAAGGCTTAATTTCACTCTCTCCGTAAGACTCAGGCCACAACAGATGTAATCCTCTCACGATTCGTCCGAGGCCGGCGGTTTGGTCGCTACGAGCACAGCATACACACAGCAAGCACAGCACAACACCAAGTAATAAGTGAAACTCACCCACGACACTCTTGTACACACTTCACGTGATCTTAAATATGGATTTAGCCACCAGGCTTCGATTCCCTCTGGAGGATAGCTGGGCGATGTTTTGGTCACCGTTGAGAGTAGGCTTTATATTACTCACAGCCCCGATGTGTTGTTTGTTACTTCTCTGGCTCACCCACGCTTTCTTGTCCCGCAGGGCCACTGATCGATTCGTAGACGGCGCTTCCTATTCAAATGTTTCGTCCGTGTTTCCGGTCAACCCACGGCTCGCCCACTCTTCCCTCTCCGGTGGGGCCAGGGACCTCAAAACACAAGAAAGACACACACCAAGCAACTCTTCTTCGAAGTAGTATACGGTAAACACAATGGCCGTTACTCACTCTTTGTTGCCAATAGCCTCCTAGATCTATATTCCCGTTGGCTCTGTGTCTTGTTCACTCACGAGTGTAAAACTCTCCCAATCTTCCTTCGCTAGCTGTCTCTCCTTCCGTTACTTCCCCGAAGGCACGATTAAGTCAGCATAAGCGTCTGCAAAGCAGCAACACAGCGCACACACAGTACATACCAACAGTGTTGGGGAAGTTACTTTAAAAAAGTAGTGTTTGCTCGTTACTCGTTACTTTTTAAAAAAGTAATCCATTACTTTACTTAGTTACCGCCTTTGGAAAGTAACTTTTTACGTTACTCGTTACTTTTACGTTACTTTTATGTTGCCTGTATTTTGAAAATATTTTGGAAACACACACAAACACACAAAAGGTTACACACAATACCCTGTTACTCAGGCATTTGATCTTGACATTGTTAAAATCTTGTCTTTTTTACATGTTTTAACACTGTACATTTAACTTAAAATATTTAATTGTGTACAAGAAAACAGCTCTTATTAATGAATTATTAGCAGCATGTTGTAGTGTCTCGGGAGATTGTGCTCATTGTTAAATAGCTTTGTGGCTATACTGCACTGGAGCGGCAGTTTAAAATATAAACCCAGAATTCAGCGAACGTCAAGAACAAGAAAAAAACAATAAGGCCAAGACGCGGGATTTAAATTACGTTACACGGACCATGTATAAATTTCAATGTTTCTGGACAGAAATACCAACTTTGTCTGGTATTAATAAGCTGCACATTGGAGTGCTGGCTGCTCCCCGCGGTGCTGAAGACGCGTGATGGCACATATACACAGATATCTACGTGCAATCTATTGGAAAGTGGAGTCATTAGTTGGGTTAGTAAAATAACGAAATTAATTTTTTTTTGTAAAGAGATATATTTTTTAAGTTTAAAAGTGCAGAACTCTTCTCAAGGGGAAGAAAGCTATACTTTTCCCCTTACGTGCAACCTATCGGAAAGCCCAGATGAGTTAGTTGGGTTAGTAAAATGATAAAATTATAGATTTAAGTACAAAATAGTATTTATATAAAGAGAAATATTGAAATAAAAAGTGCAGAACTCTTCTTAAGTGGAAGTAATAAAGTAAAATAACGAATAATAATTATATAATAACGAATAATAGTTTCCAATAGGTTGCACGTAAATATCTGTGCTGCCACCAGTACTCCGTCCGAGCGCGTCTTCAGCACCGCGGCCAGCACTCCAATGCGCAGCTTATTAATACCAAACAAAGTGAACAAGTTGGTATTTCTGTGCAGAAACATTGAAATTTAAACATGATCTGTGTAACATTATGTAAATTCCGCGTCTCTGTCTGATTGTTATTTCCGTTTTCTTGTTCTTGACGTTCGCTGAATTCTGGGTTTATATTTTAAACTGCCGCTTCAGTGCAGTATAGCCACAGAGCTATTTAACAAGCACGATCTTCCGAGATACTATGCTAAGATTCAATTAATACAAAACTAAATTCACTTCAAACGGAGTGGGTAGACATGATTTTGACCACTTTATTAAGTTTGTTTTCGTAGAAACCTTTCTCTAAAGTGAATTTCGTTTTGTATTAATTGTATCTTAATTTCAATCAATGTTTTATCAACCAATTGCTTAAATTAAATAAATAAGAAATAAATAAAAGAAAACGATTTAGTTGTATATTTATGTTTAAAAAAAATTATTTCATTTAAACATAAATATGAAGCTGAATCGTTTTCTTTAATTTATTTCTTATTTATTAAAATCAGGCAATTGGTTGATAAAACATTGATTAAAATTAAGATGCCTCCATCCCTCAAAAGTTAGCGTCAGCTGCTTCTTGCTTGCCATGATTTCTTTGCAGACTGATAGGAGCCTCTGTCATGTGTGTGGACCTTGTGACTATTGTGCAAGCGCGCAGATGGCAGTGTTGTGTCAAATCTAACCAAAAGTAACGTTGCGCTGAATTGGAAAATGAACTACGTTACGTTACCAAATTTTCAGTAGTAACGCGTTACACTACTTTTTTCTCAAAAAAGTAGTTACGTTACTGTAACGCGTTACTTTGTAACGCGTTACACACAACACTGCATACCAAGCACACCGGTGTGGTGTCCCTTTAATTTTGCACAGCCCCGTCCTTTTCGCCTCTTCTGGCAGCCGCACTCTTTCCTTACACCATAGGTGAATCGCGGATCAACGGCGCCCTTTCGGCTCCTCCAGGGACGGGGCGTGTGGTTCAGTTTGCCCAAGGCATAAAGGGACTCACGCCCGAAGACAGCTCTCCTCCTTTGTGCCTCCTTGGACCTTTTTATCTCGTTTGGCTTTTCTCCCTCCTCCAATCGTGTCTGTCACTTACATTCGCCACACCTGTTGCTCATTTTCTCCCAATCTGTGTTGCCTGGGAGACCAGGAAGCGAAATGGTGTTTTTAAAATCGGGTCTGGGCGGAAACCATCTTCACGGAACCTTTCTCCGCCACTTTTGGTTCCCGCCCTCCCATAGTCACCTGGTGACATGTTCTTTCATTTGATATATTGTTTGTTTTTATATTTAAACCTATGGTCTACGATTTCAAAGATTGTTCATTATTAACAGTGTTGGGGAAGTTACTTTAAAAAAGTAGTGTTACTTTACTTAGTTACCGCCTTTGGAAAGTAACTTTTTACGTTACTCGTTACTTTTACGTTACTTTTATGTTGCCTGTATTTTGAAAATATTTTGGAAACACACACAAACACACGAACACATACACACAATACCCTGTTTCTCAGGCATTTGATCTTGACATTGTTAAAATCTTGTCTTTTTTACATGTTTTAACACTGTACATTTAACTTAAAATATTTAATTGTGTACAAGAAAACAGCTCTTATTAATGAATTATTAGTAGCATGTTGTAGTGTCTCGGGAGTCGGGAGATCGTGCTCATTATTAAATAGCTTTGTGGCTATACTGCACTGGAGCGGCAGTTTAAAATATAAACCCAGAATTCAGCGAACGTCAAGAACAAGAAAAAAACAATAAGGCCAAGACGCGGGATTTAAATTACGTCACACGGACCATGTATAAATTTCAATGTTTCTGGACAGAAATACCAACTTTGTCTGGTATTAATAAGCTGCACATTGGAGTGCTGGCTGCTCGCCGCGGTGCTGAAGACGCGTGATGGCACATATACACAGATATCTACGTGCAATCTATTGGAAAGTGGAGGAGTCATTAGTTGGGTTAGTAAAATAACGAAATTACAGCTTTTAAATAGAAGAAAAAAAGTTTTTTTTGTAAAGAAGTATATTTTTTTAAGTTTAAAAGTGCAGAACTCTTCTCAAGGGGAAGAAAGCTATACTTTTCCCTTTACGTGCAACCTATCGGAAAGCCCAGATGAGTTAGTTGGGTTAGTAAAATAATGAAATTATAGATTTAAGTACAAAATAGTATTTATATAAAGAGAAATATTGAAATAAAAAGTGCAGAACTCTTCTTAAGTGGAAGTAATAAATTAAAATAACGAATAATAATTATATAATAACGAATAATAGTTTCCAATAGGTTGCACGTAAATATCTGTGCTGCCACCAGTACTCCGTCCGAGCGCGTCTTCAGCACCGCGGCCAGCACTCCAATGCGCAGCTTATTAATACCAAACAAAGTGAACAAGCTGGTATTTCTGTGCAGAAACATTGAAATTTAAATATGGTCTGTGTAACATTATGTAAATTCCGCGTCTCTGTCTGATTGTTGTTTCCGTTTTCTTGTTCTTGACGTTCGCTGAATTCTGGGTTTATATTTTAAACTGCCGCTTCAGTGCAGTATAGCCACAGAGCTATTTAACAAGCATGATCTTCCGAGATACTATGCTAAGATACAATTAATACAAAACGAAATTCACTTCAAACGGAGTGGGTAGACATGATTTTTACAACTTTATTAAGTTTGTTTTTGTAGAAACATTTATCTAAAGTGAATTTCGTTTTGTATTAATTGGATCTTAATTTCAATCAATGTTTTATCAACCAATTGCTTGCATTTAATAAATAAGAAATAAATAAAAGAAAACGATTTAGTTTTATATTTATGTTTAAAAAAAATTATTTCATTTAAACATAAATATGAAGCTGAATCGTTTTCTTTAATTTATTTCTTATTTATTAAATTCAAGCAATTGGTTGATAAAACATTGATTGAAATTAAGATACAATTAATACAAAACGAAATTCACTTCAAACGAAGTGGGTAGACATGATTTTGACCACTTTATTAAGTTTGTTTTCGTAGAAACCTTTCTCTAAAGTGAATTTCGTTTTGTATTAATTGTATCTTAATTTCAATCAATGTTTTATCAACCAATTGCTTGAATTTAATAAATAAGAAATAAATAAAAGAAAACGATTTAGTTTTATATTTATGTTTAAAAAAATGTATTTCATTTAAACATAAATATGAAGCTGAATCGTTTTCTTTAATTTATTTCTTATTTATTAAAATCAGGCAATTGGTTGACAAAACATTGATTAAAATTAAGATTGGAAAATGAACTACGTTACGTTACCAAATTTTCAGTAGTAACGCGTTACACTACTTTTTTCTCAAAAAAGTAGTTACGTTACTGTAACGCGTTACTTTGTAACGTTACACACAACACTGATTATTAATAACCTCGATTAGATTCTGGTTATGGTTCTACAGTAAAATCCTAACAATATGAAGAGAAAAAAGAATTTTAAAAATCCATTCAGTCTATTGGGTGTATGGTAGCAGAGAACTTGACCAATGTAAACTGTCCAGCCGGACAGCTTACATTGGTTAACTGCTCTCATCCAATCCCTGCTATATTTGAAAATCCACCTCGTGCTCGCGTCTCCACCCCATCGCACACCACCCCGCCCCTCTCCTGCCTGCGACATGAAATTTGTGTCAGTGTGTGGTAGCTAGCGAAGCAGCAACATCTCACTAATGGAAAAAAACTACAGCAAAAACAAGCCCCTGCTTGTCCCTACAGTAAAGGTTGGAAGAAAAAGGAAGTCTGTTGAAGAAAAAGCAGAGTTAATAAAAATTGAAAAACGCCGGACTCTAAGTAGAATCAATATAGGGTCCGCCATTGACCGTTGGAGGAAGCTTCATGGAGATTTGGGGCTGAAAACCGACGCCGACACGGCAGATTTTTTGTTGAACAGGTACGCATTTATTTATAATTTTATTGTGTGAGGTGTTACAAAAATATCTTTTTATGAGTCTGACAGCATCCGTCTCCGCAGCATCCGATCCCACACTAGCCGACTGCGGGATAGCTTTTTCCCTCAGGCTATTAGACTAATGAACAGTCAAAAGGGATAGCTTTTTCCATCAGGCTATCAGACTAACGATCAGTCAGAACTAATACACCCCACAGCATACTTCACAACATGGTATGCCACACACTGCACTTTAACTTTAACAGCCCAACACCGAACTATTTAATACAATAATCTATCTGAACTATTTAATACAATAATCTACCTGAACTATTTAGGACAATAATCTACCTGCTCCCACTGGACATAACATTTCTGTGTCCAGCTCAAGTACACTCTGTTGCACCTAAGCAGAATTTCATTTTCATGCGTAATTATGTCTACATAATGCAAGCGTACATTCTGTGTATAATGTATAATTCTGTGTACATTTTGTGTACATTCTGTGTATAATGTGTAGTGCTAACTGTATGTATGTCTAATAGTACACCGTGTGTACTGACTATTTGTATGTGCATATTGCACATCTTTACCTGTTAAATGTGCATATTGCACATTTTTTATTTGTTTTCTTTTTGGTTATATGTTAACTAATTCTGCAATTTCTGGAGCACGCTCCCAAGAATTTCACTCACCAAGGCACATGTGCTATGATGATGTGACAATAAAAGTGATTTGATTTGATTTGACAACATGCTGCCGGTCGGCATCGGAATGTTACCCGTTTAGCATCGCGTATCACGGGTCAAAGTAATTATATGTATAAAGTCATTTCTTGAAGCTCAGGAGGGGAAACGTATGCCAAACGTTGTTGTGAAAGTAAATAACGTCAATTACAATCATAATTATAATTGTTCATTCCTTCAAGGCTTTATGTGTTTACTGCTCGGTAAATCTCTGTTCTGATGTTTACTACCAGTGATCACAGCTTGAATGAGTGACGTTGTTCAGGTTGTTTCCCGGTGGGAGGGATCAGGTAGCACAGAGGGGCGGGATGAGTTTTTTTAAAACTTACTAACCGTCTCAGGCTTTCTCGACCGATTTTCAACATCGTAGACTACAGCTTTAAAGAAGAACCTTTTCTGGAAGGCATTCAACTTTTGTGAAAATCATGAAAAATGCTGGTGCTGGCTGGCAACCCTGCTGAAAAAAACCAGCATACCAGCAATACCAGCATATGTTGTGTTTTGGTGCTGGCTTGCTAGTGAACACCAGCTTAACCAGCATCAAACCAGCATAGACCAGCATATTCCCATGCTGGTTTGATGCTGTTTTTTTCAGCAGGGAACTTTTTTTAAAAACACTGGCTGGGAAAGAGTTAAGAAGCAGCTTCAGTTTGACATCGCCTAATGCAATGTTGTTTGGTTATGAGCAACTTTGCGACTGACAGTGTTTGCCACAGATGTAAAAACAACAAAATACAGACCTTGGACATGAAGTCATAACCCGCCATTGTTTACGAATACAACACTGAATTCGTCGCGCACCACAGTGACTTTCACTTTCTCTCCGAGTTTACTGTTTTACTGTACGAGTTTATTTTGATACTGTTGTGTGAATGATATCTTAGTGGTAAAAAAACGGTACGTCACTGCGTGTGTGAACAGCACAATTTGGTTTATACTGGTAAAATCAATCTGGTAAATTCATGGTAATTTACCGAAATTACTGTGTAAAAGACTATTGAGAACTGGAATCTTAGCCTAATGGCCTAAAACATTTCTACAATTTCAATCCTCCATCTAGTCATATGAAATGTAGTCTCAGCCTCAGACGTCACGGCCACAGAATGTTGGCTAAATGCCTGATGTTTATTGTACACTTTCCTGGAAACCCTGTGGGAATATCGAAGTCGTTTTTTGATTTGTTGAAATAAACCAGATTTCCAGGAGATGTGTGTGTCGCAATTAGTTTCGGCCCCTGGAAAACAAAGCTCTGACGTTCCATTGAGGAAGAGAATCAGTCTTGTTCACGATGATAATAATGAGCAGTTATCATGATCAGCTAAACATCGGATTCTCAAAAATATGCAAAGCTCGTGACATAGATTCTCTAAAAGACGTCCAAGAGTTTTGCTTGACGCAGTTAGTGGAGTCAAAAAGTTTGGTTCTCCTGATTTGCTTGTGTGTGTTAAAAAGTGAAGAGATTTGCTTCAAACAAATGTTTACCAGGAGCATCTCATTGGTGTGGCTGTTAATGAAGTGCACAACATTGTTCTAAGGTGAGTAATGTTGTTTATTTAGATGCTACTCAATTGGCAGGTTATCTTAATAACTGACTTGTTGCCAGAGTCTGAAACGTGATGCTAGACGAAACAAACCGTGATTGGTTGTTTGATATGTTGGTCAAACAGCCTCATGGGCGGGCTTAGTCCAGCAAAGCAGCAAGAAACACCAGAACTTCAGTATTGAAGGTCTGGCTCAAGAGACCAAATAAAAGGTAGATTGTTGTCTATCTTATGTTTCATATGTAAAAAATGAAATTTGATATTTACAAGTACTAATATTACCAACGTTACATGCATGGCCAGAAATATCAGTTTCATCTGTTTGTTGAAAGATTTATGTTTCTGTGGTTTATCTGTCACAGGGTATTATACACTCCTGGCACAGGTTTCAGCTGATTAATGTTGGCACGGAAGAACATTTGGGCACGCATCATTATTGTTTAGATATAATGGTGAAGGGTGTGGAAAAAACAAGATTTCCACAGACTTAAGACGTCCTAATGTAACAATACCGGCCGGATGACAGATCAACTTTAATTTGTGCTTGACATTTCTAATCTAAACAGAATGACTCTGATCTCAAAGAGTCTGATCTGTGAAAGGCTATAGAGAACTGGAATCTTAGCCTAATGGCCTAAACTCCAGATCGGATTGGCTGACGCACGCGTTGCCGCTTGAAAATCTGAGAAATGTTTAACTTCTGCAGCGAGCAACGGTGACGTGGCGCCGACGGATCCACAATTCAGTTCGCCAACGCTTGACGTCACCCATTCAAAGTGAATTGAAAGCGCTAACGCTTACGCCCTGTGTGAATGCACCGTAAGAAAGGATGTGTTCATTTTTACACATTGTTTGGTTTTATGCTATTTAACACATTATGTGTTATTTTAACACTTTGTGTTGATTTAGTGTTCAAATATGTTGTTCCAATAATAATACAGAGATGTGTCTAAAGACAACGCATTAAATGTGTTGCCCTAACTAAATACAAAATGTGTTGTTTTAAAGGTCCCGTTCTTTCTGTGTTTTTGAAGCTTTGATTGTGTTTACAGTGCGCAATATAACATGTGTTCATATTTCACATGTAAAAAAAACGCGGTACTTCTCACACAATTTACTTATCTGTATAGCGCTGTTTTTTACTATCTTCAAAACGGGCTGATGTCTTCCTTGTTCAATGAAGTCCCTCCTTCAGAAATTTGTAACGAGTTCTGATTCTGTAGTTTGTTTAGTGTGTTGTGATTTGATAGCAGCTTAGCTTGCCGTTATCTTAGCTGGCGACTGACGTATTCCTGTGGGCGAAGTTTAGTAAAAAAAACTGTTTAGTGATGTCATTAAAGCAGGAAGTAGAGGACTGTAGTTCTAAACGGCCGTTCGTTGTAGGCTTTGAAAGGCGAATTTTGTGAAAGAAAATATATCGCCTGGCAGTAAACTTTGAGCTTTATCAGTATCATTTATGCTATTATAGCAACATTACACACTAACTAAAGTTTGAAAAATGGGATCAGAAAGAACATGACCTTTAACACAACCATATTAATAGTGTACTGTACTCTGCCAATAGTCAATAAGCACATGAATGCAGATGGTAGACCTACAGAATGGAAATGGGGGTTGTGACAGAATAAAACCCTTTTCTGTGTATTTCCTTCAGACTCTGGTTCCTAGAATGCTTTGCATAAGGGTGTTATTTTAGTTTTGTTTTGTAGACTCCTTAATGTTTTATGTTATTTTAACTTTAAACAAACTATTGCCTGTAAATGACATACATTTAAAGAGCACCAATTATCAGATTCACAATTTTATATTTCCTTTGGTGTGTAAGTATGTGTTAGTAATACCTTTAGGATATGCAAAAGGTACAAATCCCAAAGTAAACAATGACACAAGTTGTCTTTTCCAACGTAAATCTGTTGGGTTTTTTTTTTGGAACATAAATCACTCAAACACATTTCTTTATACCAAATACACAAAATAATGTTGTTTTTAGCAACAAAATATGTAATCTTTATATTATATCTCCAATAAGTTAATTTCTACAGAGATTTGTTGTAGTGTATTTCGAGAGTCTGACATTATTTTGTTCAATGATATAAAATCCTTCACCAAACTCCGGGGAGTTTGTAACCTCAAGTCTGCAATACGAAATCATTAAATTAATTGTTGTACCAGTCATAGAGATCATGTATTTCTTTATAGTCTTTATGTGTTGCTATATATTCACAGGCCGTGCAGATGGGCAGATCAAACTCTTGTTGCTGTAGTAAATGAGGTCGAGCTGAGAAATGTCTCCTCCAGTTAAAGTACCTGCGATACGCTTCTTCATCGAGGTCCAGACAAATAAGATGTTCTGCTAGGGACTTTGCATTTGGAAAGTCATCCACATGAATAAAAGCATCGCCTGGTACAAAGTTTTCATAGTTTTTTCTGGGAGGTCCCAGCACCACAGGTACAGTACCTGCTGCCAGAGGTCCATTAAACTTCTCAGTGATGTTGTCTTTGTGAATGGAGTTTTCGAAGGAGAGATAAAATTTACAGCTGGCTATCGTGGAATAGTCCTTGTGGTCCAGGAACGTCCCATAAGCCTTACCGTACATATGTATGTAGATGTGGTTTTTAAGTTCTTTGTAATAAGCGTTCCTCGTACCAACACCTGTAACTTGTCAAAAACACGCTTCACGTCGTGCCTAACAACGCCCCTTAGCTGTTATAAAATGCACTGGTAACCCACTGTTTCTTGGGGTTTATTGCTTTAATACAACACTTGCTACCCAGTCTCACAAAGTTTCGTGATATAGTCACGTATTTTTTTGATTCTTTTTTCGTGCTATTATCACGAAATTTCGTGTTTTTTCGTGATCGTATAACGAATTCCTGTTTTCGTGTGATTATCACGTATTGGTTACTCAACTGCTTTTTCCTATTTTTAAACCATTGTCGCTTCGGTTTAGGGTTAGATTTGGTGCTTGCATTAGAAAGTCACTTTATATATTGGTTTATACTATTTTTTCTGATTTATTTTTTTATATGTCGCCTGGCGTTGGGGTTAGAGTTGGGTTTGGTTAGGGATGTCATTTTATGTAAATCTAACCCTAAACCGAAGCGACAATGGTAAGAAAATAGGACAAAACAGTTGAGTAACCAATACGTGATAATCACACGAAAACAGGAATTCGTTATACGATCACGAAAAAACACGAAATTTCGTGATAATAGCACGAAAAAAGAATCAAAAAAATACGTGACTATATTCTCTCCGAGTTTACCGGTATTTTGATACTGTTGTAGGAATGATATCTTAGTGGTAAAAAAGGTACGTCACTGCATGTGTGAACAGCACAGTTTGGTTTTTACTGGTAAATCCATTCAGGTAAATTTATGGTAATTTACCGAAAATTACTGTGTGAAAGACTATTGAGAACTGGAATCTTAGCCTAATGGCCTAAAACATTTCTACAATTTCAATCCTCCAACTAGTCATATGAAAGGTAGTCTCAGCCTCAGACGTCACGGCCACAGAATGTTGGCTAAATGCCTGATGTTTATTGTACACTTTCCTGGAAACCCTGTGGGAATATCGAAGTCGTCTTTTGATTTGTTGAAATAAACCAGATTTCCAGGAGATGTGTGTGTCGCAATTAGTTTCGGCCCCTGGAAAACAAAGCTCTGACGTTCCATTGAGGAAGAGAATCAGTCTTGTTCACGATGATAATAATGAGCAGTTATCATGATCAGCTTAACATCGGATTCTCAAAAATATGCAAAGCTCGTGACATAGATTCTCTAAAAGACGTCCAAGAGTTTAGCTTGACACAGTTAGTGGAGTCAAAAAGTTTGGTTCTCCTGATTTGCTTGTGTGTGTTAAAAAGTGAAGAGATTTGCTTCAAACAAATGTTTACCAGGAGCATCTCATTGGTGTGGCTGTTAATGAAGTGCACAACATGTTCTAATGTTGTTTATGCTATTCGGTTGGCAGGTTATTTTAATAACTGGCTTGTTGCCAGAGTCTAAAACGTGATGCTAGACGAAACAAACCGTGATTGGTTGTTTGATATGTTGGTCAAACAGCCTCATGGGCGGGCTTAGTCCAGCAAAGCAGCGAAAAACACCAGACCTTCAGTATTGAGGTTCTGGCTACGCAAGACTAAATAAAAGGTAGATTGTTGTCTATCTTATGTTTCATATGTAAAAAATGAAATTTGATATTTACAAGTACTAATATCACCAACGTTACATGCATGGCCAGAAATATCAGTTTCATCTCTTTGTTGAAAGATTTATGTTTCTGTGGTTTATCTGTCACAGGGTATTATACACTCCTGGCACAGGTTTCGGCTGATTTGCGTTGGCACGGAAGAACATTTGGGCACGCATCATTATTGTTAAGATATAATGGTGAAGGGTGTGAAAAAAAACAAGATTTCCACAGACTTAAGACGTCCTAATGTAACCATACCGGCCGGATGACAGATCAGCTTTAATTTGTGCTTGACATTTCTAATCTAAACAGAACGACTCTGATCTCAAAGAGTCTGATCTGTGAAAGGCTATAGAGAACTGGAATCTTAGCCTAATGGCCTAAACTCCAGATCGGATTGGCTGACGCATGCGTTGCCGCTTGAAAATGTGAGAAATGTTCAACTTCTGCATCGAGCAACGGCAGTGACGTGGCGCCGACGGATCCACAATTCAGTTCGCCAACGCTTTAAGCATTAACACTTACGTCCTATGTGAATGTACCGTAAGAAAGGATGTGTTAATTTTTACACATTGTTTGGTTTTATGCTATTTAACATATTATGTGTTATTTTAACACATTGGGCCCTATCTTGCACCCAGCGCAATTGACTTTGTCAGTGACGCATGTATCATTCGTGTTTTGCACCGGCGCAAAGCGGGTTTTTCCCTCCACAGACGCAAGTCGGCAAACTAGGGAATGAACTTGCGCTCCCTGGGCGGTTCAGCGCAAAAAAGGAGGCGTGTTGCGGCGCAAACCATCCCTGATGATATTTTGCAGTTTCAAAAAACAATTGCGCCACTGACCAAAAAAAACTAGTCTAAAGTCAGTGGTGCGTTGCGCGTAGTTCATTTTGCTGTTTTAAGGGCGCATGCTTGACCATAATGTATAGCGTGCACAACGCGCATACACTTTGCTTATCTAATCTACACAGATTATTTTTGCAAATCATGAATTGTTACAATAAAAAAATATTAACACATGACATAAGGGAAATCATAGTGGTGAGCATTGTGGTGATAGTTTTAATTTATTTTGTGTGGCTGCGTTAAAAAATTCTCATGCAAATAACGATTAAAATATTTTCATAAGTTTGTTGTGTGGCTGTATTATGTTTATTTTATGTAAATAATAATTAAAATGTTTTCATAAGAAACCTTAAAGGAACAGTATGTAGGATTGTGGCCAAAACTGGTATTGCAATCACAAAACGTGTTGCTAAAACTGGTACTGCAATCACACAGCTGGTGGCCAATATACCAAACGACAACATAAACATCAGTTGAGGGCTGCAACTCCACTTTTTAAATGACAATATCCTGGCCAGACCGCTGTTGTGAGTGATAGAAGTATTTGAAATGAAAATGATTTCTTAATGTCTAGTGACATTTCAGGGCCATTTAATGATTAATTGATATAAATTTCTTACATACTGTTCCTTTAATGTATATGAACTTGATTTGTAAGTGGTTGAACCTTGCTTGCGTTTCTTGGGTCCGATTTCAAAGCCCCCAAACGCTTTCAGCGGTTGGGGTGGACGCAGCGATGAGGATGCCAGCTGATGAGACAATTGTGGCTATTTCCTCTCACGCCTGTTTAACCTACGCTGATTTGGGCGGGTTTCTCCTATACCCTTCCAAAGAACTTCTCGTTCTTTGACTGCTCTTACAAGAACGTCGGTCTCCTCGGCTGTGAACCGCTCCTGGCGTACGCCTGGTAAATCCGTCATAATAATAGCAACCCGCCATGGAACTTGCGCCCTTGTGTTTAAAGGGAATGTTGGATAGCGTTCTGATTGGTTTATTTGACGTTACGCCCAAACCACACCTATGAATAATGAACCTACTTCAGACCAACCCCTTATTGATTTGCGCCTGGCGCAAGAGTTATTTCTCCCGCCGGGAAAATAGCAACAGCGCCCAAGATCCGCCCACAAAGTCACTTGCGCTTTGCGCTTCGCACTTGCATTTCAGATCGTTAAAATAGGGCCCTTTGTGTTGATTTTGTGCCCTTTTCTGTGTATTTCCTTCAAACTCTGGTTCCTAGAATGCTTTGCATGAGGGTGTTATTTTAGTTTTATTTTGTAAATATTTTATGTTATTTTAACTTTAAACAAACTATTGCCTGTAAATGACATACATTTAAAGAGCACCAATTATCAGATTCACGATTTTATATTTCCTTTGGTGTGTAAGTATGTGTTAGTAATATGTTTAGGATATGCAAAAGGTACAAATCCCAAAGTAAACAATGACACAAGTTGTCGTTTCCAACGTAAATCTCTTTTTTTATTTTTTTTGGACCACAAACCACACATTTCTTTATACCAAATACACAAAATAATGTTATTTTTAGCAACAAAATATGTAATCTTTACATTATATCTCCAATAAGTTGATTTCTACAGAAATTTGTTGTAGTGTATTTCGAGAGTCTGACATTATTTTGTTCAATGATATAAAATCCTTCACCAAACTCCGGGCAGTTTGTAACCTCAAGTCTGCAATACGAAATCATTAAATTAATTGTTGTACCAGTCATAGAGATCATGTATTTCTTTATAGTCTTTATGCGTTGCTATATATTCACAGGCCGTGCAGATGGGCAGATCAAACTCTTGTTGCTGTAGTAAATGAGGTTGAGCTGAGAAATGTCTCCTCCAGTTAAAGTACCTGCGATACGCTTCATCATCCAGGTCCAGACGGATAAGATGTTCTGCTAGGGACTTTGCATTTGGAAAGTCATCCACATGAATAAAAGCATCGCCTGGTACAAAGTTTTCATAGTTTTTGCGGGGAGGTCCCAGCACCACAGGTACAGTACCTACTGCCAGAGGTCCATTAAACTTCTCAGTGATGTAGTCTTTGTGGATGGAGTTTTCGAAGGAGAGATAAAATTTACAGCTGGCTATGGTGGAATAATAATCCTTGTGGTCCAGGAACGTCCCATAAGCCTTACCGTACATTTGTATGTAGATGTGGTTCTTAAGTTCATTGTAATAAGCGTTCCTCGTACCAACACCTGACCCGGGATTATTGTTACTTACTATCCAACAAACCAGTTTCTCCTTCTTGGGAATTTGGAAACTTTCATCAGGAGTTTTTCTGACAGTCAAGTGCAGCCTTGTAAAAATATCTGCGTCCTGTCTGTAGCTAAGTGTATGGTTAAACAAATTTTCAATACCTGGTTTTCTTGCCGTGTTAGTCGGTGATTCGAGGTTAAACCATATCCACTTCTGGAACGCGGGGCGAGGGGATGGTGGAAGGTTGGATAGGTCCCAGCTAATGGATTTGTGATAGATGAGGACAGCGTCTGCATTGCTGTAGAGCGATCTGTCGTCCGTCAAAAAACAACTGTCAATATTAAAATACGTTTGACAATCGTTTAGGTCAAACCGGAAGTCTTCAGGCCAGAACCATAACAATAGTATCGGTTTCTCTTTTGTTACTATATCAGGTATCGCAGTGTCATTCATAGGCTTGATGAGTTTTTCTGAGAACTGAGGTTGTTGAATTGGAGGGCAGTTGTTGAGGTATGAGAACCAGAACAAGACCACAATACATGTGATCACCACCACTGCAACCAGGCGCCACGACAAAGCTACATTTGAGACCATGATTGCCAATTTCTTTCCTAAAGAGAATAAAAACGAGGAAAATGAACTTTACACACTGCAAAAAATATATATTTTCAAGAAAAAAAAATCTTAGTATTTTTGTCTTGTTTTCAGTAAAAATATGTAAAAATTCTTAAATTAAGATGCTTGATAAGCAAAACGACCCAAGAAAATAAGTCTAGTTGTTAGACCAAAACTATCAAATGTAAGTGATTTTGTGCATAAAACCAGCAAATAAATCTGCCAATGGGGTAAGCAAAAAAATCTTGAACATTTTTCTTAAACACTAAATTCAAGAAAAAATCAAGAAAAATTAGCTTACCCATTGGCAGATTTTTTTTACTTGTTATATGCACAAAATGACTAAAATTTGATATTTTTGATCTAAAAACTAGACTTATTTTCTTGGGTCGTTTTACTCATCAAGAAAAAGCATCTTAATTAAACATTTTTTAGATATTTTTAATGAAAACAAGACCAAAAATACTAAGTAAGAAAGTCATTTTTTGCAGTGCAGTCTGTGATATGATTTATTTACATTTAAGCTGTACACTTGAAATGAAGGTAATGCAGCTCCTCACCTGTTCTTTGAGTTCACGATGAATTGAGAAATGCCTGTAAAGAAGAACAGAAGAGATCGGCTTAGTATTCCATTGCTGTTTGCATTTGCTTCAAAAACCAAAGGTTCATAGGCGATGAATGAAACTGATCGGTCTCGGTTCACTACGTGGATGAAACAAAACGTCATCCCACCACAGGTTCTTCCCTTTATTCTCCACAGTGCTCATAAAACCAGTTTGTCCAGTGTTTCTGATTAATCTTACAATAGGCGTGTTTGTTATATGAGGGTCAGAACAAGACTCAACTTCTAAAAAGCCATTATGGATTTTTTTGTGTTCTTTGTTTGAATTTTGTGGAGTTATAAATCACCAATACAAAAAGATAAGACTTTTATCTAAAAACAACTCGCGGTATCTTGCGTAACATCTGCCATTTTATTTTAAACCCTTTTCCTCGTAACAGATAAGATCATTAACAACATTTAAATACAAATACTTCCTCAAGGTACACAAACCTGGGATGCGTTTCCCTAACAACGACGTAACTCGTTGCTGAACGACCATAGTACTGTGCATCGTTGGAGAAACGAACTACCTTGTCACGACTGTTTCCCGAAATCATAGTAACTTTGTTGCACATTCGTCGTTTGAATCAACTCATCATTATATCAACTCATCTCTAGTTAAGATGAACAATTTGAAATGGCTTGTAAATCCAGTTGATCAAACTTAAAGAGGACATATCATGAAAATCTGATTTTTCCATGTTTAAGTGCTATAATTGGGTTCCCAGTGCTTCTAAAAACCTAGAAAATTTAAAAAGAACAACCCAGTAAATTAGTTTTGGTAAACCATTCTATGCAAGCATGTAAAAAAAGCGAATTGAAATTTCTCCTTAATATGTCAGAAGGGAATACTTCCGCCCCTTAATCTGTACTAGCCAACCCCTGCACTAACGTTTAGTGCAGAGATTACCTCATTTGCATTTAAAAGGACACACACCAAAACGGCACATTGTTGCTCACAATAATACATAATCAATTATCTGTGGTATTTTAAGCTAAAATGTCACATACGTATGTTGGAGACCTCAAAGATCTAAAAATTTAAAGTGACACTTTGTAGTTTTTCAACCTTCATAATATATTTTCAAGACCCTTGTGATGGTACATCCACTTAAAATAGGTTGAATGACATGTCCACCATAGACTGACGGGGTCTGTATCGCTTTTACTCGTACTTTTAAACTTGGGGTTTCGGGTAGTAACCCGAGCACAAAACAAAAAACTACAAAAATCTGCTTTACGGCATACGTCACTTTCTTCACAAATTCGGACGTGAGAGCGCAACTATTTATTTTCCTAATGTTTTTGTCATGGCCGAAGCAGCAACTTAAAAGAAACCCAAGGTTTTGTTGGAGGAGACCAGAAAGAGAAAAGGGGAGAGTGACAGAATGAAAAAAAGGACAATGATCAATATTGGGCCGTTCGTTTGCTGGCGTGAACTTAAGAAGGAGGAGGGGTTTCTGACTGATGCTGACTTGTCCCTCATGCTTTTGTACTAGTAAGTAATGTTATAATGCTTGCATATATAAGTCCTGTCTGGCACTCTTTTTTTACGTGAATTTTACTGGAGGCTACTTGGAGAGTTTAGATGGAGGGCCCTATCTTGCACCCAGCACAATTGACTTTGTCAGTGACGCATGTATCATTCGTATTTTGCAACGGCGCACAGCGGGTTTTTCCCTCCACAGACGCACGTCGACAAACTAGGGAATGAACTTGCGCTCCCTGGGCGGGTCAGCGCAAAAAAGAGGCGTGTTCCAGCGCAAACCATCCCTGATGCTATTTTGCAGTTTCAAAAATCAATTGCGCCACTGACCAGAAAAAAAAAGTTTAAAGTCAGTGGCGCGTTGCGCATTGTTCATTATGCTATTTTAAGGGCGCATGCTTCACCGTATAGCTTGCACAACGCGCACACACTTTGCATCTAATCTACATAGATGCAACAGTTCTTTTTGCAAATCATAAATTGTTACACTAAAAAATATTTATACACGAGATAAGGGGAATCATAGTGGTGAGCATTGTGGTGATAGTTTTTATTTATTGTGTGGCTGCGTTAAAAAATTCTCATGCAAATAACGATTAAAATATTTTCATAAGTTTGTTGTGTGGCTGTATTACGTTTATTTTATGTAAATAATAATTAAAATGTTTTCATAAGAAACCTTAATGTATATGAACTTGATTTGTAAGAGTACTTTGGGGTTGGACCTTGCGTTTCTTGGGTCCGATTTCAAAGCCCCCAAACCCTTTCAGCGGTGAGGGTGGACGCAGCGATGTCCTCTGCTGGCGTCAGGTCCTGAGGCAGATCCACCTCCCGTTACACGGCGTGCCCGATTTATGCTGGCAAGCTTGGGATTCCCCCGTACAAGGACGTCGGTCTCCTCGGCTGTGAACCGCTCCTGGCATGCGCCTGGTAAATCCGTCATAATAATAGCAACCCGCCATGGAACTTGCGCCCTTGCGTTTAAAGGGAATGTTGGATAGCGTTCTGATTGGTTTATTTGACGTTACGCCCAAACCACACCTATGAATAATGAACCTACTTCAGACCAACCCCTTATTGATTTGCGCCCGGCGCAAGAGTTATTTCTTACGCCGGGAAAATAGCAACAGCTCCCAAGATCCGCCCACAAACTCACTTGCGCGTTGCGCTTCGCACTTGCGTTTCAGATCGTTAAAATAGGGCCCGGAGACTTATATCACGTGATATTGTGGTGCCGTGGTGGGTTTAAATGTAAACTTTAACCAAGCGACCACCGTTACAACTTACTTGTAAACGTGAGCTTTTTTGGCGTTTGATGAAAATAAAACCCATTGTCAGAATTTAAATGTTGTTCCCCCACACCCCACATTTATATTAAGGTGACCAGACGTCCCCGTTTTCCGGGGACAGTCCCGGTTTTTGGTGTTTTGTCCCCGACCGGAGCTGTCCCCGGAAATGTCCCCGTTTTACAGTGTTCAAAGCAACCAACAAATATACGGAACAAGCCAGATCAACAAAGCCTGCAAAGTACCAGAGCAAGCAGCAGAGGGCGCTGCGAGCTATACAGATGTTTTGGTCGCATGACGCATGTCAGTCACAGATGAAGAATTTACGACAAGACATGAAGGCATCATCCAAGTTATCATCAATGAAGTAATCATCAAATATAAAAAAAATCAAAGTTATCAGGTTCAAGGTAACTAATTATTCATGTTAAATAGAAGTAACGTTAACGTTGTGAATGTACTTACTATAGCAGTGACTGAAGGGAGCTGTATTTTGCATTGCAGTTTTAAATATAATAGTATATTCCTGTGTTTCTTCGTCTAGCGCACAATTCCCAGACATCTACCACGTGCAGTGATTCGAAATAAAAATAATATTCATCTATACAATTACTAACTTAGTGGTGTGACGGATCAAATGCGATTCGCGGATTAATGCGCAAATTTAAATAGGGAAAGTTTATCATTTGCACGTGTTGCAAATGTTAACATTCAAGTGATTTTTAATGTAAGTCAAACTACCCAAGACAAAGAGAAAATGACTTCTGTAGCTCTAAAAAATAATAATTATATTTGATTCATACAGTAAAGACAGTGTTATTATTCATTTGATACGATTTATGTACCTAATGCTAATTTTAGACCTTACTTCTTAGACTAACTTCTTTTTATAAATGTTTGTAATTCCTTTATTTGTTCTTATGATTCGATCCGTGCCTCAAAACCTGTAAAGTGATCCGAACTGTGGGTTTTGTGATCCGTCACACCCCTAACAAGTACATATTGCTTAAAGACATAGTTAACTATTAAATAGAAATATTAAAACAAATGTATTTTGATTATGATAGGTTTAGGTAGAATAATGAAGGTGTGAAGCAAAGAAAAGGATGCAAGGAGAACATATATAAGGAGAAGCAAGTTATAGGAGAATAAGAAGATTGTTGCAAACATTTTGACAGAGCAGGGAGAGAAGGGACCATGGTCCTTTCGAAGAAACGTAAATGCCATTTTAATGACAATATGATGAAAGAATTTCCATATCTCGGCCCAGGTCTGGATGATACAGCAGTTCTTTGTACCATTTGCAATTCTTCATTTTCAATAGTCAGTGGAGGGAGAACATCAGCAGACAAAAGAGCATTGGTTTGCCGTCAGTTACCTCATTCTTCAAGAAGGTAGAGCCCTCCCACTAAGAATATGATTTAGCACTGAAGGAGGGTGTTTTTGCTTACCACACCATGCATCACAATCACAGTTACGGATCAATGGACTGCACAGCACAACTGACACGGAAGTTCTATGAGCCAAAGTTACCATGTGCTAGAACAAAATGTGAAGTAATTTTAAGTAATGTGTTTGCACCCTGGACAACTTCTCTGGCAACACAGGACCTAGATCAGGTTGAATATGCATCATTGTCCATTGATGCGTCCAACCATGGACTTGTAAAGCTGCTGCCAGTAGTATTCAGTAGATTCATTTTTTCACACTGAGGACAATGAATCTATTACATACAAACAATCAGTGATGCTCAGGAAATACAAAAAAAAATTATAATGAATGTAAATTATTATTATTTTGTTTTCTGGAAAACATGTATTTTTAGTAGCTTCATAGGGACGTTACTACATAAAAATTAAGATGTTTAAATAAAATAATGACTTAAACTGCACCCTTCTAAAAACTTTACATATGACATTACTTTTAAATGTATGGCAGAGGACTTCAACCTTTTTCAGGCCAAGGACCCCTTTATTGATATAGAGAGGAGGAGCAGGGACCCCAATACATGTGTCAAATAAAGACTGGATTTACATACTTTGTTAAGATGGTTACATTACAAATATATTGAAATAATCATTTTGTGATGCACAGTCTTATACTGTTAACATAATGCATAACATTATATTTACTGAATAAATTTTAAGGTGAAAACCTTTATTTTAATCAAGTTTTGTTTTTTATTATTAGTCTATTAATGGGATTTGTTGGATGCCTTCATTAAATTTTCAAAAAAAAGAAAAAAGGGACCCCTGATAATACCACCAGGGACCCCCAAAGGTCCCCGGACCCCCTGATGAAGACACAGTGAACAGTTTAATGGCTCATGAAACATTTAAACAACTATCGCAAAATATAAGTACTGACAGAAAACGTCTAGGTAACATCGTGCAGTATTAAGAAATAAACTATTATTTTCCAAAAAATTGTTTTCTCATTCCATAATTTTCAAAAATTTTAGATTCGGCAAGGTGTATGTCAACTTTTGATAGCATACTTGCCTTTATTTTAATAGCAATCGCATCTGACGTCGAACCCGAAAGAATAGCTGGGAGGCTAAACACACCTGTATAGCCTACAGGCATATATATATGCCTTCTATACCGTTTACAATAGGCTGTTCGAAACGTTTCGGTAAGAATACAAAATAAACATTAACAGTTTGCGTGGATGCTATAGAAAAACATCAGGCGCAGCAGGGTTTCTTTAGCCGTCCTCAGACATAAAGTTATCTCTTAACTGTCGTGTTTACAATGTACCAAGAAACACCAGAGAGTCAGTCTATACGCCGAACATCGCGATTCTATTTAATATTGTAAAATAATCTGGGTGGGGGACATCGGGTATATGCTGCAAAATATCATAATACACTTAATAAAAAATCTTCCAACTTAAGGACTTTTCATTTCCAATGCGCTTTAATAAGATACAGATATTTTGTTGTTTGAGGAAAAAGAATTGGGAAAAAAATAAACCCTTCCTGGTACTTTCATTCTAGGCTATTTCACAACATCGATCCGGACAAACCGTAATAATGTCTAGAAAATATAGTATTCATTCCTTATAAAGATAAATGCTTTTGGTAGCTACAATTTTCTAATGTAGGATATGTTATACATATATCTATAATCATATTAATGAAATAAATCACTTCATCTGATGTTTAATGTGAATAAAAAACGTATACTTTCGAAACTACTAAATAAATTGTTCTTGCGTATGTGCAGGTAAGGTACACGTCAGATCAACAGGCAGTTAATTTTTTTACATTTGTAAAAGTAGAAATGAATTATGAAAATGTATAGTTTAAACCTACCGGATTCTCACGGGTCTGAATCCAGCTTCTTATTCGGAGCTCCTTTCACCTGAAGATGGGTTCATTGACGCCATTACACATAAAAAGACGCGACCCTTCCGCTTGTTTCTTGGTTCTGGCTAGAAGGGATACAGCTAGTGCCAAATCTAATGCGGATCACGATCTCTTAATCCCGGAACTGTCAGCCCCATAGAGCTGCAGCAGAAAATACTGAAAGTCCTACTCCAGCGATATTGCTCAAGTGTTTATGATAACAATCATATGATTCATTAGTTAGTTGCTATGAATACAGGTGCCATCATGAATGACATGTTTGTCAGTGTTGCTTTTGCAAAGTAGTCCTTTAGTTACTTTGCATGACTCAATCCTGCAAATTGATTTTGCAATGGTGAGGCAATCAAAAGTCCAACTGATGGAAGGTTTGCCAAGAAGTGTCATGCTCCCTTGTAAAAGTATTGTTTGTATTTTCAAAATACAAAAATACAGTAGTTTATTTTGATACATGTTGTGGCTGATTTATTTTGTAGTTTATTTTGATACAATTAAAACTATGGTATTTGATATTTTATTTTAAAATTCATTTGGATCTTTGCTCAACCGTGTAAACAATAAAATGTTCAAAATACTGTATCTTCTTAAATACACCCCATCATAACCTTATGGTTGTTAGTATGTTGCAAAATACACATAAAAATTCCCTTAATCAGCTACTCCCCCTACTGGCTGAATGGATTTAATGTTACAGTAAAAGCAGAAAAACATAGAAAAATCAGCTGGCAACAAATGTATGATAGTACAGCGGCTAAAATTACTAGCGACTACAGTAATAATGTAACTTATAGAAGGGAGTTATAAATTAAGCTAATGTCAGCTGACTCCCTGGGGGTTGAAAAAAACTAATAGGAAAAAAAAACAAATTTTATTAGGAGGGAAAAGTCCTATGGACTGACGCACCTTGTTTTGAGTGAACCCTTGGTATTTCTAACTGACCGGATCCTAATGATCTGAGTAATCTTTTAGGTTTATATTCAGTTAGCATATCTGTCATGTATTTGGGTCCTAAGCCATGAAGTGATTTATAAACGAGTAACAATACTTTGAAATCTATTCTAAATGTAACAGGAAGCCAGTGTAAGGACCTGAGGACTGGAGTGATGTGCTCAGATTTTTTGGTTCTGGTCGAATTCTGGCAGCAGTGTTTTGTATGAGCTGCAGCTGTCTAGTGGTCTTTTTGGGGATCCCAGTAAGGAGTCCAATGCAGTAATCCACCCTTCTGGTGATGAAAGCATGAACAAGTTTTTTAAGTCCTGTCTTGAGACAAAACATCTAATTCTGGCAATATTTCTGAGATGGTAGTAAGCTGATTTGCTTATCGCTTTCACGTGACTACGGAAATTAAGGTCAGACTCTAAAATGACACCAAGATTTCTGACTTTATTTTGTGTCTTTAGACCCCTAGAGTCAAGGTATGTGTTAACCTTGAGAGTTTCATCTTTATTTCCAGTTTGTCTTTGTTTAACTGGAGGAAGTTTTGACGCATCCAACAGTTAATTTTAACCAATCAGTTACATATAGAGTCAATGGGGCTGTAGTCATTGGGTGACAGGGCTAAGTATGTCTGGGTGTCATCTGCATAGCTGTGGTAAGCAATTTGGTTCTTTTCATTATTTGACCAAGTGGGAGCATATACAAATTAAACAGAAGCGGTGCAAGAATTGAACCCTGTGGGACCCCACATGTCATGGATGTCCACTCAGATTTATGGTTACCTATGTTCACATAGTAACCTCTCCCTTTTAGGTTAGACCATTTATATAGAGTATATACTATATGTTAGATACTACATAATACAATTTTACGGGAATTAGAACATTTAAAATATAAGTACTGTGCTACAATTTTAGGCCACCATCACCAGCTTTGTTATTTTAGTGAAGTTTTAATGTCCTTTCATATTTATTTTTCACTCTTGCAAGATACAAATAGAAAATACAGAAAATGTGTAAGTTAAAAACAAAACAATTGTCAGGACTAAAACTTCTTCAGGCATCAGTCAGTATTAAGTGTGACCTCTCTTGGTGTGAAACACATCTTGAGCTTTTATGAGGAGACTGAAGTCATTCGATTAGGATTAGAAATTAGGATGTAATTTCATTGAGGTTTAAGAGATCCTGCAGCTGCCTGCTATTGCTCAAGATCAATATATATATGGTAGATTAAACGGGAGGCGGTCGGTGGTCACTGGGCAGACATGGGCTGTGCATCACGTTAAAGGAGCTCTACGTAGGTTCTGAAATTTCTAACCGTTACTGACACCAGTGGCCGTTATAGAAACTGGAGCCAGTCCATGCTCGTTCTCGGTGGGCACGCTCGTACGAGCACGACCACAACAACCAGAGTTGCCGTAGCAACCACAGACAGCTCATTGAGTTTCACCAACATGTTTACAGATGTAAGAAAAGTTACAGTACTGTAAGGTTATTGACAGACCATATTTTAGTAAAATGTGGCAGTGCTACTTTATATTTTCAACTGAAGTGTACTTCTAAAATTTTTTTAACATTACACTGTAAAACACACTCCCGACATTCACAATATAAAAAATATTTTTTAAAAAAGAAAAAAAAAGATTTTTGTGCATTTCCCATTCATTTTCAGTTGGGGTCATTTTTACCCCCAATGGTCTATTTAAGTAAAAAAAAAAAAACACCTCTTTAGAATGACCAAATCAAGCCCAGTTTTATGAATATTGACAGATAGTGTAGAAAAGTCAGAAAATCTTATTCCACTGAGATGAAGGAAACCACGTTTTTTAACCACAAAAAAGTGGTTTGTGTTAAGATTGACCTCAATGGTCTTATTAGGGTTCATGGTGTGTGAATGGAATTTGTCTGGGCTGAATTACAATGTGATAAAATATTAACTCCTTATAACCACTATTAAAGATAGTTACATATTACATATAGAGTTACATGTTAAATTTTGTGTAAGCATTAGAGCATCTGATTGCTGTGTTGGTTCTGCTATATAGCTGTTCTGCTTTCACCTTGTATACAAAAAAAAATATCTGTGTCAGGTGACTTAGACAACACTTTACCACATCAACAGCGTGACCAGACTGAAAGCATTTTCTTGTTAATACGAATACATTGTCAGAACAAAATGGTCCCTATAGCTGTCATTGGGGCATACCATTACAGATATGTATACATTTGATACCAGAACGTTTAAAGGGGACAGAGAATGAAAAAACCTTTTTACCTTGTCTTTGTTGAATAACGATAGTCTACCTGCATTCATGAACATACAAAAAGTGCTAGACATGCTAAACATCTCAGTCTCATAGAAATTCCTCTTTTAAAAATGTCAGCCAGAAAACGGTCCAATCTGAAAAACTGATGCTTATGACATCACAGGCATCTCACTGCCCCTCCACTTTAAAATAATTGGCTAAATTTTTTGAGTGGCAGCAAAGTCAGCCAATCAGTAATGAGATTGTAAGTTAAGCCAGTAGGGGGAGCCAAATAGGTGCAAAACCACTTGTTTAAAATCCCCCACCCTAATAGAGCTATCTGAGAGAGGTTTTTAGGAAGCTTCTAAGGCATTACAGACCCAAACAAAAAAAAAATGTCTACATGTAACATCACAGAACAAGGATAAATACTCCATTCAATCATTCTATGTCACCTTTAAGGTACTAATATGCACTGTTGGTACCAATCTCTGAGGTGCTATTGCTCTATAGGTGCAAATGTGTACTTTTTAAAAATGTTTCTACCCAGTGAAAGCTAGGGATCATTACTTTGACCAGAAGAAAATGTACTTATCATTATTTGTCAATAACACCGTTATGACATGTACCACTTATGTGAGGTAAATTCAGAGATTTTCATGAAGAAGTCTGAAGAAAAACACAAAGAAATATCTGTATTTATATTTGTATCTTAAATATTTATATTCTATATAAAATATCTTATCTATATTTTTTTATACTTTAATTAATTGCCCACCACAAAAAAAGGTGATGTGAACCTTCAAATGAATATACCTTTTCGTCTAGAAGCCTAATATCTTGGTCTCTTTTTAAAGATTTTCATTGAAGTGAAGTTGTTAATTCACTCAAGTTTTTAATATTGAATAAAATACTTATATCAGTTTGTTTATTTAAGAAAAAATGCAATAAAGTATTTAATATAAAAAATGCAAATGTTTAATGCCCAAAACACAAAAAATCCTAATTTCAATAAAAAAAAACAAAAATGTTTTTGTCACACTTTTAGGCCTAGTCCACACGGAAACGGGTATTTTTATAACCAAAGTTTTTTTATAACCTCATGCAGTTTAAAAAAATCCCCTCCACACATGCTCAGTTTAAAAGAAATCTCCACCTACATGAACACGCAAAACACGTGATCACGTGCTGTCAAGAGCATGCCAGCAGGTGGTGATATAACCCTAATCATAAAGCCACGTTGGCCAATCACAAGCCTTAATCAGAAGCAAAAATCCTGATTATACTGTCTACACGACAACACTGCAACCGGCGTTTCTTAAAAACCTCACTCTGGCAGGGGTTTTCAAAAATGTCGGGTTTTAGTGACATGATACTGCGTTTCTGTGTGGACGAACGGCCAAACCACGTAAAAAAAAGTCACGGTTATAAAACTACCTGTGTCCGTGGACTAGGCATTAGTGACAGGATCCCGCATCTCCAGCACCGTCCACGTCATCATTCACTCCTGCCACTTCTTCACTCTCCCCTGAATACTAATCCCCTTCACCTGTGTCTTATCACCAAACTCCTTTAAAACAATCACATCAACCTGATTCACTCATCATCTGGACTCATCGTAAATAGACACTCAGACTCACCTGTGCAACTCCCCTGAAACTTATCTGTTGTCGTCTTCAGTTCCCCTTTGAAGAATCCTCCGATCACCATCCGCAAAGAGACATTATTATTATTAACCCAGATAAATGCTCTCCAGAACTCTATTACTTCATATAATCACCAGTTATTCTTCTGTTTCAGTGTGTGCCTTAATAGAGTATTGTTACACTTACCTTTTGTCTACTTCCTGGTTCTGAGCGTGACATTTACGCCCTGTCCCAAATGGCACACTCCGGACTTGTGGTCCTCCTCAGAGTCCACACATTGATGACATCACGTAGTCCAGACTTTAGGGACCCTTGATGCGAGTCCACGTGGGTGCACCGGAGTCGTATTTTGGGACAGACTCAAGCATCACACCGGAAATAGGTAGAGAAGTTGCCTGTCAGTGTGAACTCCTCCCTTCCGTCGTCTGATTGGTCTGATTGCCCTTTCGCAAGGACTTCTGGGTTGGCAAAGTGCGCGAAGCCTGCTGCCGTGCGGGCTTCGCTGAAGACCGCATCAAGGGGGCAAAGGAGGAGCTGATGAGCACACTTCAAAGCGTAAAAATGACATCCTACGGACTCGTAGACTAAGCGAGAACGCGCAATTTAAGGCCACGAGACCGAAAGTCCACATGAAGTGCACCATTTGGGACAGGGCCTTAGTGGTTTTACCAGCAAAGGCCACAGAGTGTCATTGGTTCGCTGCCTACTTTTGTCACAAATAATAAATGACTGTCACTGCATTATCATTACTGCAAAATGCTGATGAAATATAAAAAATACATTATCAGACCTTTCCAATTATACATTTGTCAAGATTATAGGTTTTTAGGATTTTATCAGTTTAATGGTTACATAAACATTTTGTGCCCACCTGTTTGCCATTGACAGTTAAACGGTAAAGTTGGAATTAATTAACTGTAGAATTGTTGCATACTTAAAACTTGAAAATCAAGATTTGGCTCTAAAACCTTTAACTAAAGGTTGGAAGTAAGATCATAAAATGGTAGATTAAAGTAATACAAAAGAAAAAAAATGTGGTTTTCATTTAGATACATTTTTTCCAGCTTTATCTAAAAGGTAAGCTCTTTGTCTTCATATCTCTACTTTATTTTCGGTTAGATAATTTTTCCTCATACTTTACATATTTACTTCTATGGACAATTGATCCTTTAGAGATTGACAGTATCTGTATGTGGGATCTCTGGTGCTTCGGCACTCACACTCATGCTCGGCTGCAATGCTGTGAATGTAGTGATCTGTGTTTAAACCCAAATAGATTTGGGGTGCTTTTTATGAAAGGGAAGAAACATTTGGTGCACACGCTAGGAAATGTGTTGCTTTATGTTCACACTGTAAAAAATAATTTGCTGCCTTAAATTTTTTTGTTAAATCAACTCAGATTTACAAGTCATGTCAACAAAGATGAGTTGTCACAACTTATAAAATATAGTTGAGAAAAGTCAACTTTATAAGTTATTTTATAAGTTATAACAACTCACCTGTAGTTATAACAACTCATCTCTAGTCAAGATAAATAAGAGTAAGTTGAAATGACTTCCGAGTTAATTCAACAAAAAATTTAAGGCGGCAAAGTATTTTTTACAGTTCAAACCCAACCTGATTCAGTTTATTGTTTTATATAAAATTAGGATTTAATTTCAATTAGACTTTTAGAGATTTGGAAGAGGAGTTTACCCTAAATACTTGACACTTAACAATAATACATAAAAATTCCTGTATATTTTATTCTAATAAAGCGACTGAGAAATAAACAATAAAATCACCATGCAATTGCAAAAACAACAAATCTAATGGTGGCCCTATAACTTTTGCACCAGAGACTGTGTTGTTTGCACAGTAGTGTGTACATATTTGTTATTAAAGTGTTATCAAAGTTCATTTATCTCTGTTTCTTCGTTATTACATTATATGCATTTTAAGCAGTTCCTTAATTTCTGTTATAAGTTTTGTTAACAAACTAACACCCATATGGCATAAATTAACAGATCATTAAAATATATTGATCAAATAATTCATATTCAGTTTCATAAACTGATGTGACCAGAAAGTGATTTGATGTGAATTAAAACACTGCTTGCTAAGAATCTCATGTGACTCTTTTGTTTCCTTGAAATTGTGCCAACGTTTCAGGTTTATCTGTTGTTTGGCTCCATGAGGATGAGCATATTCTCGCTCTAATTCCACAAAACACAGCTGAACCTGTTTATCAAGGTTCCTGGTTCTGCTTGAACAGACAGCCCGGTGAAAAGGCTATTGTGTTAATCCCTTATCTGACTCATCTACATCGGCCTATTATCACTTTTATATTAACGGACAATAAGTACCAGAATAATGAACACATGCACATTTATTCATATATGACTTTGGACAAATGATGAAATATGCAAAAAGTTAGTATTACAATATTACAGTGCTGCAATCGCTGAAGATAATTTATATAAAATATATATACATAGAAAAGTATCTCCTCTTAAAGTTAATGTAACTTTAATATTCCTTTGCCACTGATTAATTATCAAAATATCTGTAGGCTAACACTAAATTAGTTGAAAAACCATTTATAGATATCATGAGCTTCTTTATATTCCTTGTGTCTTCCTACATAATCACAGGCCGTACAAATAGCATGAACAAACTCTTGGTTCTGTAATATTAAATGAGGTCGAGCTGAGAAATGTCTCCTCCAGTTAAAGTACCTGCGATACGCTTCATCATCCTGGTCCAGACGCTGAAGATATTCTGCTAGTGACTTTGCATCTGGAAAGTCATCCACATGAATAAATGAGTCACCCGGTATAAACCTTTCATAATTTTTGCGGGGAGGTCCCAGCACCACAGGTACAGTACCTACTGCCAGAGGTCCATTTAACTTCTCAGTGATGTAGTCTTTGTGAATGGAGTTCTCAAAGGCGAGATAAAACTTACAGCTGGCTATGGTGGGAAAGTAGTCATTATAATCCAGGAACGTTCCATAAGCTTTTCCATACACGTGTACGTAGACGTATTTGCTAAGTTCTTGAAAGTAAGCGATTCTAGTGCCAACGCCTGTCCACTTCAAATTGTTACTCACAACCCAACAGATGAGTTTTTCTTTTTTGGGAATTTCAAAATTCTCATCTGGGATCTTTCTGCTGGTCAGTCGTAACTTGACAGGAATGTCAGAGTCCTCTCTATAACTGAGAGTCAAATTAAACAGATTTTCAATTCCTGGTATTTGTTGTGTGTTAGTTGGCGATTCAACATTCATCCATATCCACTTTTGAAACGGAGGGCGAGGAGATGGAGGAAGTGTGGACAGATCCCCACTAATAGCCCTGTGAAAAATAAGCACTGCATCCGAGTTGCTGTAGAGAGATCGATCATCTGTCAAGTGACAGCCGTCAATGTTGTAAATAGTTTTACAGATATTCAGATCGAATCTGTAATCTTGAGGCCAGACCCATAACAAAAGAATCGTTTTTTCAACCACTGCTTCATCAAGTGAGTTATTCTTCTCTACGTGGTGTCTACTTGAGTCTGGCTTAAATGAAAGTTGTTGAGGTAGACAGAAGTTCTGAGGTGAAATCCATAAAAACATGACAGTCAGAGAGATGAGACCAGCGACTGCCACTATAACAGCTAGACGACACAGCTGAGATCCAGTCGAATTTGTGTTCATTTTATGACTTAAACAGAATGAATTTGATCTGTATGGCAAACAAGCACAAAAACAACGTCTCTTTAAAGAAAGGCATGTACAATATAAATGCAGTTCAAATAGACTACATGATCAAATTACTCCTCACCTCTATTAGAAGCTCCTCGTAAATAATTTAGAGAAATTTCCAGCTCTGTGAAGCAAAAAAATAAACACACGTTGGATTGCACAACATGCAGAGAAACAGAACAACAGAAGTCTATGAACTTCTGTAAATATGACGTCCACTGGGGAACTGCATCGCTAATGATATTGGCAATCATGAAGATCTTCACATGGGTTGAACAACAGTGTCTGCTGCGGACCAATCACAATTCATTATGTTAATATGACATTGATGTCATGACACCGAGCACTACCTCTTCAGATCAAGTTCCAGTGAGACACCTAAACCAGTTAAACAAAGCTGACAAGTCACTACAACATTTATTTGAAGTACAAAAGGATTCAGGTAGTGTCAATTCAATTGAATACAATTATACAGAAATCTCCCACACAACTGTGTGTGTATTAAAACATTATGGAAGTACTCGGTTGCTATGACTTTGTAACTTTTGCAATTATTGATCAAATAATTAGAATTGAATCATATTGGGGTCAGACTTTGAACATTTATTTGAATCCCTGTTCAGGAAACCTTCCCATTCAGTTTTGTATTCTTTTATTTATGTTTGAATTATAAATTGATCATTTTGATTCATTTAAATTCTTCAGAAATGATAATTTCCAGTAGATTAGAAGGAGTCTGATTTACGGGATAATAAGTATATCAGGATACGATCATACTACAGTTTTGATGTTTAATGGAGCGTGGGGCATATTCAACAAACTTTTCTGTTAAAATTAACAGCTGTTTGTCATTAACTTTATGTTATTAACTGGTAACAGTTTGTTCAAAGTTAAATTAATATTAAACATTAACAAGTCTTTAAATAATACGCTTATGCAACGTATTCTGGGAACAAAAGTCAGAAGATAAAAAACAGAGAAAGGTTGATGAGGATTTCTCGTTCCTAGAATGCTTGCATGATTTTATCGTTTATAGTATCAACAAAATGAAACCACAGAGTAAATATTACATGACAAATAATGAACCAGGAAATGCGGTGTTGTATTCTGATGTTTGAATTTCTCAAGGATCAAAGCATCGTCCAGCCAACAGTCATCACTTCTGTTTCATATTAGTATGTGCATACTGTGTTTTTCTACAGTCAACAGTATCCCAAAACAAAAACAGTACCTACTATTAGGGCATAGTATAAGTAGGTGAAATTGGGACGCGGCTTTGGCCTCCAGGACCTCTTCATGGGCGTGGCCACCATCCTGCTCCCTGTTCTGCCTCTGCTCCATTTCCCATCTCGACTTGTAAAGGAGTGTCTTTCAGGCTCTGTCATGTGTTCATGTTTTGTGTTTTTTATTGACTTTTAGTTTGTATTTGGTTTCTGGTTTCCTTTCTCTGGTTTGTAAACCAATGTACAGTAGTTCTTTTCTTGCTTGTTTCCACAGGTGTGTCTTGTTTGCTCTAGCCCATGTGTATATATAGTGTATTCAGATCCCTACTAAGAAAAAAAAACAGCAACAAACCAGCATGGAACAGCATGGGAATTATGCTGGTGCTTATGCTGGTTTGGTGCTGGTTTAGCTGGTGCTGATGCTAGTTTAGCTGGTGTTCACTAGCAAACCAGCACCAAAACACAACATATGCTGGTCTTGCAGGTATGCGTTTTTTTTCAGCAGGTTTGTTTGGTGTCGATGATGTTTTGTCAACTTGTTCTTGTACTTTGGCAACCTGTGTATTTTATTATTAAAACATCAAGACTGCATGTATCCACATTCTTACTTATTTAAATCGTAATTGTTTTGTTTTGAAACTCTCAAATTCACTGATGATGCTGAAATATTACCAACTATGACATTTAAACACCAGTTTTATGGTTTTGATTCCTGAAATCATAAAAGATGGTTCATGCCACCAGTTTACAAAAGACAACAAACATATTTGCAAATCAAGGATGATATAACAACAAAAATAGCCCAGACAGAGCCTTTATTTATATTATTTATAATTCATAGTTATTGTTCACTTTAAGGGTGCAGTGTTGTCTCATTTGTTTGTTGCTTTGGATAAACGCGTCTGCTTAATGAATACATGCAAATTATTGTTATTTGCATGATGTATGCTAGGGGTCACAACATTTTTGTGAGCAAGTGCAACAACCATAATGGATCATTCATAATAGTAGTCTACTCAAAGCTTTATTGTTTTACGTATAATATTTTACTTGTTGATATTTTATCATTATTTAAAATGTTAACATACATAAAAGAAGCCAAGGTAATATAAAACATATGTAATAAATAAATATTAATAGAACGTGCTTTGGCATGTAACTCAACAGGCACCATTGTATGATGTATGCAAATGAGTCAACATTTTCTATTATACTAGTCTATACTGTACATAATGTTGTGACTCTACCTAGCATAATACAAATTTTATCTAGACTTTTCCATGTGTCAATGCTGCATTAAAATAATTTATGTTTTAGTTTCTATATACTACCTGTACAGCAGAAAACGTCCATGATTTATTAATGTTTGAGAGTCATTTTTCATGATACATAAACGTGACTCAGAAAAAGGTTAGGATTACAGGAACAGAGGACGTACATGAATTCATTACAGAGGAGCTGAGCGCAGAGTTAGGAAACTTTACATGATTTTAAGTGCAAATCGAGGTCACCACAAACTCAATCAGTATGCAGAAAAACCTGTACGGCCAGAATATTGAGAACTCTTATCAGGCGCCCTCAGAACCGGGTAAGCAGGGCTGCGTTTGGCAGTTTTTGGTTTTGGCTCAATCATTCAAAAAATATTTGAGTTTGATTAATTATATTTTTACACACGCAACACACACATCTCTGCTACAAATGAACATTTGAAGTTTGTTTCTAGTACTTACCATTCTTGACAGTTACACCAAACGTGACAGAAGTGCAAACGTTACAACTTACCCCATAGGTGGGGTTCATTGTAACAGGCAGGGGGTTAGTTGTAACACTTGCTAAAAATTAAGTTTGCAGGCAAATAATTCAATACTATTTTGTCTACATACTTGAAGTGGGTGTTGTTTATACATCTGTCTATAATAGACAGGTATCCACAATGTATTCATTCATCTAACCATAGTTCAATTATAAATGGATACAAATGACTAAATATGTGAGAAAAGCAGCACAATTATGACAAACATTTTTTATATGTGACCCAGTCTGTAATAACCATACTACAGTTCCAAAATCAAATTCTGAGAAAATGAGCATCAAAGTCTGATTTTAGCCATTCATTTCATTATGATTGACCTTAATCAATCAATATTAAAGATATGAATAAAAATAAATTAGACACACGATTTTTAATAAGACAGGCACATTTATTTTCTTGGCAGCCAGCAATTATTCATGTGTAGCCTATTTAAAACAACGGCAAGAATTACGCTAACGTTAGCGGTTTTCATATCGTAAGTGCTGAGGGGTTAGTTGTAACACAGCGTTACAGTTAACCCCGCTGGGTCAAAATATTTTCAAGCCCACCAAAAAAGTTGCTAAGAGCTGCAGACATATTTCAAAACGATGCTTTGTTTTGGTCAACAAGACACTGATTAATATGACATAACATTGGATTTGGTATCTTAAACACCCAACCGAAAAAAAACATATGATGAAAAAATGTACTTACATGCCACCAAAACACTCATTTATCAAAAACTCTCTGGATAAACATTATACATTTCCAATAATTTGCGTGAGATCGTCTAAAAAAAATCGGAAAAACAAAACACTCAACCCGGTGCAACAATGTAAACAGTCCGTGTTACAACTAACCCTGCATTAGTTTTTGCCCCGCGCACCCCTACTATTGTCTCAAAGAAAACAGCAAGTATGTTTAAGCTCGTTTCAAATTTGCTGCACAACATTTAGAAAAGCCAGTGAAATACTAAGAGGATATAGTGTGGTCAGATGAGAGCAAAATTGAACTGTTTGAACTGTTCTCTACCATGTTTGGAGAAGAAATGGCACTGCACATCACCATTACAAGTTTGGAGGTTGGGAACATCATTGTGTGCGGATGCTTTCAGTAAATGGTACTTCCTTCTCATCATTGAAGAAAGGATGAATAGGCAAATTTATGGTGAAATGATTATCTTTCCACTTCCGTGTTATGGTCCCAACAGTGCTCAATGGAACATTCAGAGACTTAGAAATGTGCCTATAACAGCGGCCTGCAATGCTTTTTTATTCCTGATAGTTTTCAGCTGTTGTCTTTAGCTGCACCTCCCTTTTTTCATGTGTCATTTCACATTACACAACTTAATTTCTGAACTTTTGTTTTGGTTTCTTTGTATGTATGGATTAATTGGGTTACACCCAACATCTAGTGAAAATGTCATGTCAATAGCACCTCTTAGAAATATACTTAGAAAAATGTTGACGTGTGCAATCCTTATTTCAAGCATATATATATATATATATATATATATATATATATATATATATATATATATATATATATATATATATATATATAGTTTTAAGATTAGTTCAGGTGAGAATATAGTAAAGATGGCGCCTATTTTAACTTTTGCTTAGAAACCCTGCTGAAAAAACCAGCATCAAACCAGCATGGACCAGCATGGGAATTATTATGGTCTATGCTGGTTTAGCTGGTGGTCACCAGCATACCAGCACCAAAACACAACATATGCTGGTATGACCAGCATGGTATGCTGGTGCTAATGCTGGTTTGGTGCTGGTTTAGCTGGTGCTAATGCTGGTGCTGATGCTGGTTTAGCTGGTGTTCACTAGCAAACCAGCACCAAAACACAACATATGCTGGTCTTGCTGGTATGCTGGTTTTTTCAGCAGGGAAGATTTGGACGTGAGATCTAGACGCGGCCAGCGTCAGTGTTTGCTTACCCCGCATGATCTCAGTCACTTATAATTTCCTGCTGGCTCTGATGTGTCTCTGTTTGAGGGTCAAAAATCAGATTTTATTTGTTTTGGGTTGTTCAAACCAGCAATGTTTGGTCTCATGAATATATTACTGTTTCTTTTGTTCATATTTTCCCCCTAACCTAGGATCCACACTGTAAAAAAAATCTGTAGAAATTGCAGCTGGGTTGCCGGTAATTTACCGTAGATTTAAATTTATGTTATTTACTGGCAACATTTTGTTCAAAGTAAATGAACATTTAACTTTTATCAAGTCTTTGTCTTTACAGAGTAAAACTAAAAAAAACATCATCAAGCAAAACATTCTGGGAAACAAAATCTGAAGCAAAAAACAGAAAAAGGTTGATGATGATTTCTGGTTACCAGAATGCTTTGAATGAGGCTGTTATTGTATAGTTTTATTCTGTAAAGATAAAGACTTATTAACATTTAAAATTTATTTAACTTTGAACAAACTCTTGCCAGTAAATAACATAAATTTAAATCTACGGTAAATTACCGGCAACCCAGCTGCAACAACATTGTAATTTCTACTGAATTTTTTTACAGTGCATATGTATCCCTCACAGCAGGTGCATCCCAATTCAGGGTCTGGATCCTTTAAAGGCCGCGGACTTTGAAGGCAACGAAGCGAACGGAAATGAGACGGTCTACACTGTAAAAAAATTCAGTAGAAATTGCAGCTGGGTTGCCGGTAATTTACCGTAGATTTAAATTTATGTTATTTACTGGCAACATTTTGTTCAAAGTTAAATGAACATTAAACATTTACAAGTCTTTGTATTTACAGAATAAAACTAAAAAAACAGCATCAAGCAAAACATTCTGGGAAACAAAATCTGAAGCAAAAAACAGAAAAGGGTTGATGATGATTTCTGGTTCCCAGAATGCTTTGCATGAGGCTGTTATTGTATATTTTTATTCTGTAAAGATAAAGACTTGTTAATATTTAAAATTTATTTAACTTTGAAAAAACTCTTAAATAACATAAATTTAAATCTACGGTAAATCACAGGCAACCCAGCTGCAATAACATTGTAATTTTTACAGTGTAGCTTATGGGGGGAGTTGGGTCACTTGCTGTTCCCGCCCACTATGCTTGTCAGCAGTACACAACAGCTGAAACCTATCAGACATTTAAAAATACATATGGAGGCAGATTTTTTGTTTTATTTTAGAAAATATAACACATTGATGCAGATTAAACTATCCAACAGTATGTAAAACTCACCAACCTTAGAAATATACAAAAGCCAAACGCAACATGCACAATAGGCCTATTGCAGCAATAATATGACGTGACCCCCCCCCCCCCCCGGCATGGTAACCTGGTGAAAGTTAATGTTGTGAAGGCAGAATATTTGAATAACGGCGCATCAAAAATGGGCATAGCGTAGGCCAGTCAACAACATGAAAATACTCAACAATGTTGACTGCACATCTAACAGTCCCAGCTCAATCGAACAGTGCCAAAGCACCACACTGTAGAAAACCGCGTTAAGTCAATGATTAGAATGAAATTCATTACATATGTAAAAGAAAACACACCACCCTACTGAAAAATCCAGCAAAGAAGCTGGTGCTCCCAGCCTGTCAAAGCTGGTGGGTCAGCTGGTCTTCCAGCATGACCAGCTATGTCCAGCTAGACCAGCTTGCTACACCAGCAATACCAGTTTAAACCAAACTGGGAGACCAGCATAAACCAGCTCACCAGCTAATGATGGTCTTTGCTGAATTGTTCAGTAGGGCATAAGCATACAACACAAAATATGTGACCCTGGACCACAAAACCAGTCATTAGTCGCACAGGTATATTTTTAGCAATAGCCAACAATTCCTGAGATCCGTGGTCTCGTCAGTCAAGTTGAGGCACTTCTGTGTTTGTTGCTCATTGTTCCTGCCTCAACTGCTAAGGCAGAGAGAAGTTTCATTGCCTTGAGACAAATGAAGACCTGGCTGCGCTCTTCAATGTCACAAATCCAGCTCAACAGTGTGGCTGTTTGTCTTATTTACAGAGAGAGAATTTGGACAAAAAGCAACTTGTCAAGTTACTGATCGGTGCATGCATTTTTTTGGGTCACTTTAGAATCAGTAATAGTTTATTTTGTTTAAGTTAATTTTTTTGGACAATGTACATCAGAGGTCTTCAACCTTTTTCAGTCCAAGGACCCCTTATTGGATAAAGAGGAGGACCAAGGACCCCTAATACATGTATCAAATAAAAACTGGATTTATATTTTTTATGATGGTTACATTACAAATATATAAAATTATTTTTCTTGTATACATAGACACATACTGTTAACATACTTTTAAATTTGCATTTAAAATTACATTTTAAATAACTACATATTAGGGAACCTTTATTTTAGTAAAGTATTATATTATATATGGGAACATTCATTTCAATCAAGTTTTTTTATCATTTGTGTTATTAGTTTATTAATGCATTTTTCATTAATGTCTAATTTCATTTTTTTATTGAATTCAAATAATATTTGGGGGACCCCCAGTAATACCACCACGGACCCCCAAGGGGCCCCGGACCCCCTGTTGAAGACCCATGATGTACATTGTTTCTTTTTGTATCTAAACTGCATTGCATTTTTTATTTTGTGCAAATAAACCTTTAAAATTTCTTGGTTCGGTTGATTTTTCAGAACTTTTAACCAAATGCTTTCAAAAAGTGGTGGGGACATGTCCCCAGCGTCCCCATTGTAAATGACACCCATGTGTGAAGGATACAGGAAAAAGAGCCACGAGAGACTATACAGAGCTGACGCGTGAATGAGCTTTGTACCTGCAAAACAGCATTTCTAATCATTTATCTGGGTATTGTTTGATCCTCATTTGTTTTGAAGCTGAACTATTTGGACAAATAAACATGAACATAGCTCAGTTGCACACTCTTTTACCTAAATGGACTTCAGTAAGATGAACACTAAAGTAAGATTGCTAGTTAAAGAAGTCTACATTAACAAGTTTTAATCGGTCTTGTCATTCACTTTTTCATACTTGTTTCATTGTCTGTCAGAAGCCGAGAATATACAAATGAAAAAAAGAAAGTTACAGTTTATTGAGTAGAGAATTTGAAGTGCCAATGTAGTCAGAATGCAAATATGGCACGGTGCCGTCACTGATATGCAAATATTGTAATCTAGCGACATTCTTTTTTTCAAAAAGTGGACATTTTTTGCTGGTTTTCTTCTCCTTTTGTATTTAATTATGAGCAGGGCCATACGCAGGATTTTATAAATACCAAGGTCCATATAAGTATTGTTCTAGGGCATGCACCCCAGGAAAAAAAATCTTAATATATTGGCGCGCACACACACACACACATACGTCCAGCTACAATGTATCATATTAATTTGAAACAGCAACCCAGAATATTTGTCACAAGCATTGATTAAAACAATGATGACAATAATCACATGAAAAAAAACTACTTCTGGACCTTTTGGTAGTGAGGGCCTTGATGGATATAGACCTTTAAAAACAACAGTCTGGCAACTGAACAGTTTTCTCTACATGAGAAATGTTGCCAACGCACCTCAAGGTCTGTATTGTATTGCAGACAATGCAGGTGTGGATTCAGACACACCCCAGAACACCAAACCTGTTTATCAAATGCATAAAAGTTGTAGGGTTGAACATTCATTTATCACTTCCAACAAAGGCTACAGGGTGCAAACATATCTTATTGTGCTGTTGACTGAATTATACATTATACTGTACCTCAGTCATTGCATCTTAAAAGACAGATTACATAATAGACATTCTTAATACTAAACAGGGCGGTTTCACGGACATGGATTAGACTAGTCCTATAATAAATAAATGTAAGAGCTGTTCAAATGGAAAACAACTTGCACTGACTGATATCTTAAAATACACCAGTGCCCTTTGTTTTGTCTCATAATGCACACAAGTAATGTTTTTAGTAAGGCATGTTTGTTAAAACTAGTTATATTTCCTTATTAAACTAAGGCCTAGTCCTTTCTTTTTTTATATAATTATCTTTTTTATTAAGTTTTTTTTAAAATAATGTACATAGAAAGGGTAAGGAATGGAACTGAAAAGGATATAAAATATATCCGTACATACTCATAACAGATTGACATATACACATACATACATCACATACATAAAAAAAGTAGAAAAAAGTAGAAAAAGAGAATAAATAAGAATAAAATAATAATAAAACAAAGTATAGAAAGGAAAAAAAAAGGCCTAGTCCTTTCTTAAGATAATGTCTGTCCATGAAACCACCAGAAATGTTTTAAGGTTGAGTCATATTTTTAGGGTTGTGCTGACATGTTCAGCAGTTCATAACCATGCAATATAAAAAATGCTGCCTTCAATTTTTGTCTTTACAAGTCATTTCATCTTTTTTAGTTTTTTTTCAATCTTGATTTGTGATAAGTTACGGTAACTCTTAAAATAATGTGTAGATATATTAATCTAATTCAACTTCATAAGTTACAAGAACTTGTCACTATCAAGACAGAAATAAGCTGAAATGATTTGTAAAGCTTTTTATAGACTCTATAAAATCTAAGATTCTATTTACATATTTATCTATGGTTCGAGTTGGTGCGTAAAAGTAGAGACGGGAACTAATTTGCATATTTATATCTATGGTCCGAACTATGTGATTGAGTAGAGGCGGGGACTAATCTGCATACACTGAAAAAAATGATTCATTCAATTTACTCAATTTTTTTAAGGTAAGTGGTTGCAATCAATTTATTTAAGCTACATTTAAACAAAAAAGATTAGTAACGTAAAATAAAATAAAAAACTTTTGTTTAAATGTAGCTTACAGTTTTTTTCGATTGCTAAACGACAGTGGGCACAACTGGAGTCACATGTGCAAAACTCTAACTACAGTCTGCACAGCAGCAGTTCATGTGGACCAAACTCTAGATCATTTTTCATTGCTTGAACACAGTTTTCAAAACTTTACACACTTATCCCATGACTTTAACCACAACCTGCACAACACTGTGGATTTACAGCACTTTGTTCAAATGCTAACACACTGCTGTCAAAACTGTGAACCACACATTCAAAACAGAAAAGATTTCAGCCTTGTGCCTTTCAAACACTGCTGATTGCAATTTCATATAAATATAAATTTCAATTTCATATATGTATTTCATTTATATATAATATTACCTTTCATGTACTTTAAGTTTCTACCTTTTTTTCTCATTACTGTAATTCCGTAAATTACTACAGACAACTGAAGCAAACTGCTAATTTTCATTTACCTTAAAAAATTATGGTGTTCTAAAAAAATAATGTGATAAATCAATAAATAAATCATTCTTTAAAGAAAACATTACTTGGTGTGACATCACTGAAATTGTTAAAACTGTAAAGATATAAAGTTTGTATTTTGTGTATTGGTGTTTGATGTTAGTGTTTTTCCTCTCAGTGTGTTCTGAGTGACAGTGTGTGTTATCTCAGTGAGGGTTGTGTTTAGTGTTTGGCTGCACGGAGCTGTTTTGAGCCATGTGTGTAGAGTTGTGCTCATGTGACTTTTGGTATTGCAGACTGTAGTTAGAGTTTTGCACATGTAGCTCCAGTTGTGCTCACTGTCGTTTAGCAATCGAAAAAAACTGTAAATAAATCGATTGCAACCACTTACCTTAAAAAAATTGAGTAAATTGAATGAATCATTTTTTTCAGTGTATTTATAGTTCCGCATATGCTAAATGAGGCAATGTTGTAGAGTTTAAGCTGTTTTAAAGCATACAGCTATTTTGCTATTGTGAGGACAAGACAGTATAGTATAGTATAGTATATAACTAGATGTTTCTAGGAATCGTCACCTCAAAGTGGTCATGAGACACCTTTTTTTATATTTTTATTTCTTTCGCTACCACACATATATTTATGCTAACCCTAATGCTGTATATGTAGAACTTGGCGTAGTGGTTTGGAACTAAAATGCGGCCGACAGATCTGGAACTACTTCATAGGTTTGCGTTTAATGGAAAAAATATTGCCCACACCCTAGGACATTTGTCAACCAATCAGAATGAAGCATTCAACAGCCCTGGTATACTGTAGCTTAAATATTTAGTTCAAGTTCAAGTTCCTTTATTTTGTACCCTTAGGTAAATTAGGTTTCAGTGGCAAGTTCACAGTTCCTCACACAGACAAATAAAAAACAACAATAAAACGACAACACTAAAAGGACATCATAAGAACAGTAACAACGTAACAGCATAAAATATATCAATAAATAACAATTAAAAGTAAATAAATAAAAATAAAATAAAAAACCCTTATTACGCCTTAAAATTATTCATGTGGTTAATCACAGCTGGGACAAAGCTGTGCTTAAAGTGCGTCTTGCAGGTTAACCACCACTGTCGATTAATGGGTACATAAATCACTCAAGATATGTGTATAATTTTTAAAATGTCTCAAAAATGGTCTTAAAGACCACTTTTTTTTACGTTTTTGGTATTAACGGTTTTTTTACGCAATTCTGCGATGACGTCACGTTGGGGAGAAGTGAAGGAAGCCTCAGCCAGAGCCATAGAGATAGATGACACATTTATTGCTGTTTAATACTTACGTATACAATTTGGAAATCATATATACATCGTAGTAAATATATAATGTGTTATACTGCAAAGTTACCATGATAATTATTATTTATGATATCTGTGGAAATAAATAAAACTTCGCAAATCTGCTGATTTGATCCATTCATGTCCTGACCACCAGGCTAGAGATTTTTAAACATCCTTAATCCACACTTACTAGTCTATCAAATAATATCTCAAATATATTGTTTTGTGAAATAAAAGAATGCTTTGTTATATTGTTTATGCGATAACGAATCACACGATCATTTTATACGCAGCAGTCAGCAGCTGCAGCACACTCGGATCCGACCGCATACATACTGTAATAAACAGGCGTTCAGCGGCTTTTTACATCACGACAGACTATGCCATTTGAGGAGGAACCGCTCATTGATCACCGTATTTTTATAAATCCTGTACATGTTTGGACCTGCCGAACAGGTTGAGCACTTTCATATACTTTGTTTAGCAGAGAGGTTGAGCAGTTTGACCAGCGGGCTGCGGGAACCGGACGCATATCACGCCGCCAGACTGTGTTAACTCGAAATGTATAACTATTATCAGATCGACCCACCGGGAAAGTCCCGACTCTCTCGATTGCCATTCCGCTAATGGTTGTAAGAAAGTGAGTGCGTTTGGGTCGCTGGTCCCCGCGAACAGATGTGATGTGCCTCACTCAGCTTCCAGGATTAGAGACATGCTGCCAAAACCGTTTGTGCTGAAGATCGCATAAAGTTACACCCATTTCAGGCAGGATCATCCCCCTCAAGCCAGCATGCACGAGTATGTTAATTGTTTGTTTACTTTCTACACGAAGATATGCTAACGTTATGCTATCTGGCTGTCTGGCTGCCTATCTCTCTATACTAGCCTATCAATCTGTCTGTCTGTCTATCTATCTATCTATCTATCTATCTATCTATCTATCTATCTATCTATCTATCTATCTATCTATCTATCTATCTATCTATCTATCTATCTATCTATCATCTTTCTATAGTCATTCTCAATGCTCTCAATGCGGCTTTGGGAAATTCTCTCCCCAGCGTGACGTCATACAGTGCGTTGTGGGGGAAAGGAGAATCATTGCAAACCGCTGTACTTTTTCATACTTTTTCGGGTTTTGTGATACCCAACAACATAAAATACAATGGATAACAGTTTAAATGTTTATTATCAACAAGCAAATTGCACAAATTCGTTGAAAAATTTTACCTGCAAATCGCCCTTTAAATCGTTTTGTTGTGCAATGTGGTACTCTATACCGTCGATTTGATGGGAAATTGAAACTCATTATACAGGGGGTGATGCCTATCTCCTGTAATTGAAACACCCATTCGCGGTAAAGCAGGGGTAAGTAAAGGCTCCCCAATCAACTTACTAGCCCATTTCACAATCTGGTTCATTGAGTTGCGATTTTTTCACTGATAGATTTCCATACCCGGACACCAACGTAAATGACAATACTGACTCAATGTAGGCACGATAAAACAAAATCAACAATGTTTTATCAATATACAAAATTCCTCAAAAAGAGCATTCGTTGATGCCCTTTTTTACACACGGCTTCACAGTTTCCTTAACCTAACTTTGAATCAATAATTGTCCCCAGGTATTTATATGACTGCACACACTCCACAGCTTGTCCCTTAATGGTTGTGACTTCACTAACATTGTGACTAACATTCCTTCTAAAATCAATAACCATATCCTTACTCTTCAACACATTCAAATGAAGCTGAGACTCTTCACACCACTCTACAAAGTCTGTAATAACTGCTCCATGTCCCATCTCACCATTCTTAAGCAGACTGACAATAACCCTGTCAGTGTTAACAGTAACAGTGTTATGCCATTAAACTCCTGCTGTCTTGCCTAAAAATGCATTATTTTAAATATATTCATTTCTTTATAAACGAAGGCCTCAGAAGCAATAAAAAAACGCCTTAAACTGTATTTAAAAAGTATAATTTTGCCACAGAAAAAAATATATTAAACATATCAAATGACCTGGTGTTGAGGTCTTTAGTACACTCTAAAATGGGTTATTTTGAATCCATAATGGGTAAATATTGGAGAGATCACGTGCTGGGTTTAAAATGACCCAATGTTAGGTTGTTGTCATGCAACCATGGGTTATGATAGCCCAGCAGTTGGGTCAGTTTTAGAGGGGACATATCATAAAAATCTGGTATAATTGGGTCCCCAGTTCTTCTATCAACCTAGAAAATGTGAAAAAGAACAATCCATTAATTCGTTTTGGTAAACCATTCTCTGCAAGCATGAAATCTGGCTCCCCTTGTGATTTGTGTCAGAAGGGGAAAATACAGCCCCTTAATCTGCACTATCCAACCACGGCACTGCCATTTAGTGCAGAAATCAGCTCATTTGCATTTTAAAGGACACACCCAAAACGGCACCATTTTGCTCACACCTACAAAGTGGCAATTTTAACATGTTATAATAAATTATCTATATAATATTTTGAGCAAAAACTTCACATACATACTCTGGGGCCACCAAATTTTTATTTGACATCTTATAAAAGTCTTGTGAAATGTCCCCTTTAAACCACTGGTGTTTTGTCCAATATTTACCCAACATGGTTTAAGAATAACCCAGCTATTTTTAAAGTGTAGTAACAAGAGTACTTGACTAAAGTAACATTTCCCCATTATGCCTACATAATACAAGGTTCAGTTGAATATAAAAATTGTAAAATGACACTCTACCGTGATATATTTTACTATGCTACTTCACTATTTCAAAAATCCCCTTTTTTTCTCTCTAGTATGTGCCACTGTTATTCAGCAGATGGTGCTGTTGATTTGGGTATCGGGAAGAAACTGAGGTTGAATTCCAACAGGAAATTATCATCTCTATGCCCTTTTCCCTTCAAAGATCAGAGCCCTAGATGTGTAAACTCCAGAGCGAGTTGCGCAATTGTGTCTCATAGTGTGGCCCTTAAAAGAACACTTGGCGAATAGAGCAATAAACAAAGTCATTTTGCCCTTAAGCGAATGTTTCTCTAGAGCGAATGTTTATGCAGCGTCCCCTTCAAGGGTGTTCATCCCAAGTTGTTGTAAAAAGCAAACAAACTGGTTTTAGATTTTAGCTCTATAAACTATTTGAGTATATTTGCAGACACTTGTAAGATTTGCAAACAAATCTTATTATTGACAGGTAGCGTACTCTTTCACAACCCTATTTCTGGACACACGCCAGCACCACAGATTTCTGATGTTCCTCATATCAAACACATTTGATTCAAACTCATCAGTTTATTATTAAAGTATTTCAAATGCTGAAATGTGTGTGTGTCAGATGCAAAATGTTGGTGTGTCTCCATAAACAGATTTGAGAAAAACTGCAGTAGATCGTTTACTGGCCATCAGACACCTGCAGTCAGGGATGCTGTAGATAATAACACCATTCTGCATACCACGACAACTTCTGCGTAAAGAAAACCCTGCTCATTATATACACAGGACATCCTTTGGGTTTGGCAATTCTGGGCTCTAATTGTCACATCAATTTACACAGTTTGCAAGGTAATGTGAATGTTAACAGACGGTAAAACATTATAAAGCAGCACTACAGCCAAGATAAAAAAAAACTAAATAGTATAAGCTCATTTTATGAGTTCATCTGAAACTGTAACCTCCTGTCATTCACGAAGGCAATCCAGCACATGTGGGTTTTTTCTGTGGTAAATGTGTCTGTTTGTCTACACTTTTAAAATAGGTTATTTTTAACCCACTGTAAAATAATGCAGTAAACAACTTGGTTATGCAATTCAACTTACTATTTTACGTTTTGAACTGTAAATAGTTGACATAACTTATAAAAACAAGTTGAATTTTTATACAAATATGTTGATTTGACAAAAATGCTGCATTTTATTACAGTGCATGCTGGGTAAATATTGGACAGAACACATGCTGGGTTAGAAATGACCCAACGTTGGGTTGTTGTTATGCAATCATGGTATAATAACTAGTAATGTAGGTTTCGAGATCGAGTTCTGCTTTCTCTGACTTGTTTCTTCAAAGACTCGGTCTTGACTCAGTCTCAGATCACAGTTGGAGGAGAAGGACTCGTAATTTCAGACCTCGAGACCAATGCATTTTTTTATATTCATATAAAAAACACACAACACATATAACACAACACAATATTAATAAAATGCAATGTTAACGGGCATTATTTGTAAATGACATCCCATGGTGCAATGCAAAGATACTGCCATCAGAGCCGTTTATTTATCTATAGAAAAATAGGCAGAAGATGATGCATGTGGTAGGGATTTTTTAATTATAGTAAAAGCATAGTCCATATTAAGACGTTAAGACTGCTCCTCTGAACAATTCCCAATCTAACTTAGTCTGTAGGCCTAACTGTTGATTATTAACTGGGGTGATATTAAATCAGGAATATGAAAACCGACATGGTTTTATGGTCTTGGTCTCGACTCGGTCTTGACTCCTAAAGGACTCGGTCTGGACTCAGACTTGCTTCCTCATAGACCTCTGTCTTGATTCGGACTCGACTCTATTTGAAAACCAACTGACTCGGTCTTAACTCGGTCTCAACCCTTCAAAGTCTCGTCTCCATCACTAATAATAACCCAGCAGTTGGGTTAAAACAACCCAGCATTGGGTCAAATTTAACCCAGCATGTGTTCTGTCCAATATTTACCCTGCATGGGTTAAAGATAACCCAGCCATTTTTAGAACAAAAGCCACATTTACCACAGTAAAACCCAAAACCACACTGTAAAAAATATTGAGTAGAGATTAGGGCTGGGTATCGATTGAGATGTTCAAGATTCGATTCCGATTCACAAGCTATTAAATCGATTCTCCTTTCGATTCCGATTCTCGAATCGATTTTTATGCTCGATTCTCGATTTGACTCAATTAATATAGATTTTATACAAATACTATATTTATAAAAAAGAACAGTGAAGTTTACAAGTGGGTAATTAATAAAAAGAAATAAAGAGCAACAAACCTGTATATTAATCTCTTTTATTTTAGGTACACTTGGGTATATTAAAACAGAACTCATCTCTAATTTTCAAATGCATACAATTATGTTAAAAACAATACAATTTTTATGCAAGATGAAAAATGTATGCTGAAAAAAGTCAGAAAAGTCGCATTCCTTGATCAAACAGGATCAGGTTATTTCATTTTTTTAAAAATCGATTTGTGGCCTTTTAGAATCGATTTTGAATCGACCACGTAAAAAAAAAAAATTATCGAAAAATATATTTTTTGCCCAGCGCTACTAGAGAAAAGTTTTTTTTTTTTAACTTATATATAACTTAAATATATATGACTTGTGAATCTGAGTTGATTAAACAAAAAAATTAAGACAGCAAAGAAGAAATGGCCAGGTAATCCTTTGGCAATATTGTAAGAATAAATGCAATCCTACAAATAAATAAAAATATTTTATGAGAAAAGTAGGAATACAGAGGTAGATTGTGGGGATTCTGTATTAGTTTATATATAATACTGCTACACAGTGAATGAATGAAAATTTGCTTAAGATGAATTATTATAAGTAGCAGTAGTAGTATAGTAGTAGTGAGTATTTTAGAGGGCCACAATGAAACCAGATGTCTGACGCCCCTCCACGTTTCATTTTTGGTCTGTAAACACACTTTTGTGTCAGTTGCTGAACCCTTGCTGGATTTGAATAATTGATGAATGTGTGATAACTGTGGTGCTGATGAAGGAGAGAGAAGAAGGGACCTTTGTGTTTTTTTCTGTGTCTCATGGGGTTGCTCTGAGATTCACTGCTTACTCAGGAGTGAAACCTTCATATCCACGTGTTTTGTGCTGACAAAGGGCAAATGGGATTCTGTTTTACAGCAAACGATGCAAGATTGCACATCGCGCTTGAAAAGAGGGCCAGGCGGGAAAAACGAGGGGTTACTTGTCATCAGCATCTCTACTTTGCATGGAACTGAAACGAGCGACAACTGAATGTTTATCAGAAGTTTTACTTTACTTCTCTTTATATTTGTTCGTGATTTTGTCAGGTTTTTTTCTCATGACAGGTTGACTGTTGTTGTTTTTTTCTCATGAAGCAATAAAAGAATTGTTTCTCTCTTAGATTTTTTTGAGCTATTGACCATTTGGGCAAAATAAGATGACCCTAATAGCCAGCCACTTTTTGAGTCTATAAACCAAAACTTTATAATGTATATTGTGTGTGCAGGAAAAAACACATTATCCTTAACATTTAGAGTGATTGGTAGCTATATTTGTTAATTATACAAGAATAGGGTCCGCTGTGGTCAAATGTACTTATAAAAGTCAAAGGTCACCAATGTAAATCGATATCTAACAGTAATAAAGATCCGTTTTAAGTCAACTTAATGAGATCCCACGGGCGCTGAAATCTTTCCCTCTGCAATGCCGTATTAAAGTGCTTTCAGAATCACAATTGATACCCCCCCACGAATTGATACCATATACACGAGATGCTATAGGTGTGAACAAGGTTTTGAGATGTAAAAATGCGCTGACGGGAAATCGATGTACTCCCCTGCCGATACACGGCTCGCCATCACTCCAGCTGCCTCGCGCGCAGCCGGCCGAGCCCACATCGCTCCTGACTCTCCTCACACCAGCGCCGTGGCAGATGGCGACCGGGAGCGGAGGGGGAACGCTGCTGCCGAGCCAGGCTCTCTTTCCCCCGCCCGATCTCCCTCGGGTGGGGTTCTGAAAAAGACCCTCCACCAGCCCTCCATCCAGGATTCAGACCACTACAGATGGGCTTTTATATACAGACTGCGGTTTTCTATCGAGTTGGTGCCCAAATCTATGCTAATAGTGTTTACTGACAATTGGTAAATTTTGGCAGCTCGGAGGTCTGTAACAGGCTGCTACTGATTCTGGTGTACGCGTGATTCAACGGGAATCGATATCCATCCGCCCCGCTCCCCTTCTAAGCATTCGGGATGCGTTGTGAACTTTGACAGCTCCTGAAAACTCACGCGAATAGTCATCAATCGCTGCGTACAAGCAGGAGACCAAAATAAGGGGGCTACTGAAGTGCGATAACGCAATACCGGGGTGTAGGCCGCTAACCTAAGCATTTTACGAGCGGGAAACTCTTCAAGGGCCAGAAAATTGAGATGCTTGTTCGCTGTAAGCTAACAAACAAGCAGTCATGGCCCGTGATGCAGATGGCTCGCTGCCTCCCACTGTTTTGTGTTTCCATTCGGCGTTTCATTGCCGTAATGCATCGGGCAGCAGAGCGGTAATGATCCTCAAACCGCTAACAGGTCTTTCTGTCAAACAGATTAGTGTCAACTCTCATTGATTTGTGTTGCTTTTCAAAATGGCCTGTTTTCTCTCTCGCTAGCAGATCAGATCTATAATTGGTTCTGGCCTAAATGATGCCGACGAGGTTCCTGTCTGATTCTCTCTTTCTCTCTCGTATTCCTCATCGGTTTCACCCCCCCTCCCTTTCATTAGCAATTCAGCAGACTTGCTGAAACCACGGGGTGCCCCATTCCCGTCACCCCTGATTCAATGAGTCAAAGCCTTCGTCCCGCACAAAGACACGGTCAATCTGTGCAACAAATCACCCAAAATGGTGCCATTGCTCTCTCTCCAAAGAGCAGTTATGGAAACCGAAATGGAACCTAGGACTCTTCAAAACATAGTAAACGCCCAATATCCGCTCTAATTGGTTAGAAAAATGAAGCCAGATATTCATATTTGCTTATTTGTTGCTCCAAATGAGTCCATAGAAAATCTCTAATAGCGCTCTTCACAAACTGAGTGCGGAGGGGGGCGGTCATTGTCGCGGGGAAAAATCGCCGCTGTGGGGTAATGACTTTACCTGTTATCACCCTCACATCTTCACCTGACAGGAGAAGTGTCTATAGATGCCAGCTGCAAACACAAGAATAAAACCAAAGATATTTGGTTTTATTTATTTAGTTGTTTTCACAGAGTGTTTCGAGACCCCCAAATGATAATCCTGAATCTTGAAAAAAAAGATAATTTCCTCACTTTCGTGGTGCATTATTTCCTTACTTCTGTGAAACACAAAAAGGTGATTTTAGACAGAATGTCCTTACCTTTTTTTCTCCATGCTGTGTGGTTGGAGGGATTTCATAAAACAAAGTATAAAACTCATAAGTTTCATAAAGTTTGAGTCTCTTGGTCAGATGTTTATGATACGTCTGTAAGACTTTTCGTCTTGGTAACACAAGGTTTCAAAAGGGCCACTTTTAGAAGTAAATCTTAAAGGGATAGTTCAACCAAAAATGAAAACTACTCCATGATTTACTCACCTTCAAGCCATCTTCGAAGTATATAATTACCTTTTACAGATGAACATGATAAGAGTTATATTATAGAATGGCCTGGCTTTTCCAAGCTTTATAATGGTAGTAAATGGTGCTTCTGATCTGAAGCTCTATCTATCCTTTTGCAAAAGTTATTCACACATTTTCAGAGGGTTAATAAAGGGCTTCTGAGGCAATGAATGCCATTTTGTTAGAAAAATATCAATATTACAAACTAAAACAACTAGCTTCCGGTAATGACCGATGCACGTACACAAGAGAGTTTGTTTCCACAATCTCTGTCATTAATGGAAGCTAGTTATTTTAGTTTGTAAAGTTTTAAATATTGATACTTTTCTTACATAATTGCATTGATTGCCCTCAGAAGGCCCATTAATAACACCCTGAAGTCGTGCAATTACTTCTGTGAAGAGTTTTAAATCAGAAGCACCACTTACTACCATTATAAAGATTAAAACAGCAATGTCAATTTCTAATATTACTCCAATTGTGTTCATATGAAAAAATATATCAATATACCTTAAGGATTATTAGGAACAGCATACTAATACTGTGTTTGACATCTTTTCGCCTTCAGAACTGCCTTAATTGATTTAACAAGGTGCTGAAAGCATTCTTTAAACATGTTGGCCCATATTGATAGGATAGCATCTTGCAGTTGATTGAGATTTGAGGGATGCACATCTACATCCCAAAGATGCTCTGTTAGTTGAACTCATTGTCATGTTCAAGAAACCAGTCTGAAATTATTCAAGCTTTGTGACGTGCATTATCCTGCTGGAAGTATCCATCAGAGGATGGGTACATGGTGGTTATAAAGGGATGGACATGGTCAAAAACAATGCTCAGGTAGGCCGTGGCATTTAAACGATGCCCAATTGGCACTAAGGGGCCTAAAGTCTGCCAAGAAAACATCCCCACACCATTACACCACCACCACCAGCCTGCACAGTGGTAACAAGGTATGATGGATCCATGTTCTCATTCTGTTTACGCCAAATTCTGACTCTACCATCTGAATATCTCAACAGAAATCGAGATTCATCAGACCAGGCAACATTTTTCCAGTCTCTAACTGTCCAATTTTGGTGAGCCCGTGCAAATTGTAGCCTCTTTTTCCTTTTTGTAGTGGAGACGAGTGGTACCCAGTGGGGTCTTCTGCTGTTGTACCCCATCCGCCTCAAGGTTGTGTGTGTTTTGGCTTCACAAATGCTTTGCTGCATACCTCGGTTGTAACGTGTGGTTATTTCAGTTAAAGTTGCTCTTGACTTGAATTAGTCGGCCCATTCTCCTCTGACCTCTAGCATCAACAAGGCATTTTCGCCCACAGGACTGCCGCATACTGGATGTTTTTCCTTTTTCTCACCATTCTTTGTAAACCCTAGAAATGGTTGTGCGTGAAAATCACAGTAACTGAGCAGATTGTGAAATACTCAGACCGGCCCGTCTGGCACCAACAACCATGCCACGCTCAAAATTGCTTAAATCACCTTTCTTTCCCATTCTGACATTCAGTTTGGAGTTCATGAGATTGTCTTGACCAGGACCACACCCCTAAATGCATTGAAGCAACTGCCATGTGATTGGTTGATTAGATAATTGCATTAATGAGAAATTGAACAGGTGTTCCTAATATTCTTTTAAGTGATTGTGTACATCGAGGATTACTTAAGGGTGAGTAAATCATGGGGTAATTTTCATATTTGACTAAACTATCCCTTTAAGGAGGTTCTGTCTGATTGAACAAGTAAATAAGTATTTGAATGCTGTGTGAATTGTTATTTAAGCCCCTCATCTTAATGTCAGCAGCCAGGAGAGGCTTGTTAAGATCTTTCTACTGTAGCTGTTTTTCAGTCATTTTTGACAACCAATGCAAATCCTAATCTTACATTTCATCTGGTTTATGCTGATTTAGCTGGTTACCCAAAAACCCTTCTTAAACTCCAGGAGAAACACTGTTTTTAATCCAAACAGCTTTTCGGTCACCATGTAAATGTGTGTGTGTGTGTGCAAACACCATCTCAGTTTGTGTTTACAGCACATCTCCATGTGTGAAGCGTCTGGTCTCTCACAGACATGTGAGGCTATGGAGGAAAGCTTTGGCCTCCAGTGGTTATAAAACATGCAGGCGTATCGGCCATATACCCTGCCTCCCTTCAGACCGATGAATAATAGCACAAAGTGAAACTATTGAATGATTGAATTGAATGCGGTGTGTCTGTCCAGTTAACGCTTCTCCCAGAAACACTTGATCACTGCCAGAGAAGAGAAATCACAGACGGCTTTCTCTCGTGATAAGACACAACACAGCTCTCCGTGTGATCACTTGAATTCTGATGTCTTTTGAGAAATCATGACTTTGTTAGATTGCATATTAACCTATGGCTTTGGAGAAAGATGTCCATCCTTAACCTTTGTTGATAGTAATCAGACATATGACAAATATATAGTCAAACATGTAGACGAATGTTTCAATGTATGAAAATTATGTTTTATTAATCTGCAACCCATTAAGTTACAAAAAATGCTGGGTTGTTTCAAGCCATTGTTGGGTCAAATATAAACATTTATATAAACAAATAGTAAACTAGTTGAATTAACCCAACAGGTGGCTGTGTCCCTTTTTTGACCTATTGTTGCGCTGAAAATAAGCATTTAAGAAAACCACTAAAACTACCGGTCCGATGCATACTTGCTATTTTCACCATGTATTTTGCCAAACATACATAGGATTGACTATTTAGAAAAAAATTGTGCAAACATTGTTAACATCTGTTAAATAAGAGAGTTTTTGTACAGGAGTACTTGTTGCATTTGTGTATTGAACATGTCCAGAAGCATGTGTCAGAAAAAAATGCTTCTTTGCTGTTATGGGGGATACCCCTTCAAAAGTACACATTCACACCTAAAGAGTTCAAAAGTACTTCAAAAGTACATAAATGTATACACTAATAAATACAGAATGTATACAGAAATAAATGTTTAGTATTAGTGTTGTAGATTACATATTTAGGGTTAAAACGGTTTTGTTTCAAATGTCCAAGTGATTAAAGTCACCATAAAATGGATAAGGCCATTGTCTAATTTTCTTATATCCGAGTGATGGGCTTCTAAATGAAAAAAGGTAGGGCTGGACTTGAATTCGTTCCTCGAGAATTGATTGGATTGTTAGAAGTTGGGTCATGTTGCTAACAGACCTTTCTCACAACTTCCGTATTAATGACCAGAAATACGCAATCGTCACGGAAATCTACTTCCTCCGCAGTCAAGGCAATGTAAAAAGCCGTATCTGTTCCATCAATTCCCTGTTGATGGTGAAGTTAGACAGAAGTGGATTCAGGCTATCCGGTGAGACTTATAATGTGTCATTTTAGTTAACAGTTCAGTAACAGTTAGACTCGCTCTCTACTTACCTAGAAATTTATGGACAAATTCTTCATGAAAAAAGTTTTCCTCCATTAGTCGTGTTACATCAGCAAATGTAATATTTGGCAAATCCGTTAACGAAGTTGTGTAGACTCTTTGATCCATTTTAAACTTGCCCGGGTTTATGTTTTTCTAGTGTGTTGACGCTTGACAGGAACTCCGCTTACACGACAATTACGTATTTCCGGTTACTGTGAGAAAGGTCTATTGCTAATCGCTGCAATCTTTTTCCGGACTCCGCCCACCTGCCATACCATATGACCGGAAGTAAAAAGATATCGTTTCGAGGAGGGGAGGAGATTTGCATTTTTTTTTATTAAAAGATTATGAAGGCACATGAATAAAAACAATGAAGCTCACAGATAAGTCATTTGTAAAAACTTTTTTTTTTTACTTATATTGGTTTTGGTGAGATATCTTACTTTTTTTAAGCATGTTTATCCATATGTAAAAAATTACTAGTATTCTTAACTTAATGGCCAAAACACAAACCAACTTAAATTGTTAATTGATACTTATAACTAGTTAGCTCTGAAGCTGAGTAAACCCATTTTTTTTTTCTTTTTAGCAGTCTAATAACATTGCTTCTCTTACTACCCAGCATGCTTATCAGATGGGTTATAACTGACTTGAGTTGATTTGGATAAATGGGTTACACTCACTGATCTATATAAATGACTGGATTGCGCATGACGTCACACTTGTGAAGCCACCGCGCCGCCATGTTGGTATACCCAAACGTTCTATTAAATCAATGGACGTTATCAGATTTTAATGATAAAACATCACTTTACTCGTCTTCGTTTTTATATGTGAAGTTACCCTGTACATTATTACAACACAAACGTCCAAAGCATGTAAATAGTTATTTACTGAAAGTTGTACAATTTGTTTTAAACAGTCATTATACATTCATCTTTATTACAGTATCAGATCAGCAGACAGACCGCAGCATATTTAGTGACAATAAACGTGCTCATTCTGAAATCTAAATAAATAATCATGCTTTGTACCGTATGTGCATGCAATAATTTGCTAGTTTTGTAATTATGTTATCTAAACTTACATGTTACCTAAACTTATTTAGAGAAATAACGCTGACCGTCACAGTGTAGCTGAATGTCAAACAAAACTTTATTTATACCCGTGTCATTAACAAATGCAACAGTCACACTCACCTTAACGGTTTTTTATAAATCCATTATCCTGCCCGATTAAAACATAAACATTGCAAATAACACCAGAATTAACACATAATTAACGTACACATATCCTAAAAATTAACCTTGTGTAACTGATACGCTGTAAAGGGGGTACATTTTGATCATGATTTTGAATGGAAGTCAATGGCGCTCTCTGCCGGTTGGGTATACCAAGATGGCGGCTCGAACTCTGTGCTGGCTTCACCTCACTCGGTTACGTCAAGCGTTCTATGCGCAATCCAGTCATTTATATAGATCAGTGGTTACACTGTAAAAAAATTCCGTAGAAATTGCAGCTGGGTTGCCGGTAAATTACCGTAGATTTAAATTTATGTTGTTTACTGGCAACATTTTGTTCAAAGTTAAATGAACATTAAACATTTACAAGTCTTTGTCTTTACAGAGTAAAACTAAAAAAACACTATCAAGCAAAACATTCTGGGAAAGAAAATCTGAAGCAAAAAAACAGAAAAAGGTTGATGATGATTTTTGGTTCCCAGAATGCTTTGCATGAGCCTGTTATTGTATAGTTTTATTCTGTAAAGATAAAGACTTGTTAATATTAAAAATTTATTTAACTTTGAACAAACTCTTGCCAGTAAATAGCATAACTTTAAATCTACGGTAAATTACCGGCAACTCAGCTGCAATAACATTGTAATTTCTACGGAATTTTTTTACAGTGTATTCTTTGAAAAAAAAAAACATGCAAGACGGGTTTGGAGATGTATTGTTGGTTAAGTGCAAAACTGGAATTTGCCCTATTTACTGTACAAATTTTTGTTTTGTGTGTTAATTTTATGTACTTTTGTAGGCACTTGTTAGTATTGATTATTTAGTTTTTACTTGGTCTTGAACTAAGAAATGAGCGCTGTGAGAGAGCATCAGTGTATTATCAATGCTCATATATACAGTTTAGCATTCATTATAAATTAATGTACGATATCCTTTCACAGTCGGAATCAAGCATTTCAGAAAGCCTTATACTGTAAGTTTGAAGGAAATGGGTCGCACGCATGCGAAGGTCAAGTCCTCTGTAGCGGTCGAGGATTGCCGCCGTAGCGGAAAGAGATGAGATCAGCTCAGCCCTCTGGAACATGATGATTTATTTACGTACAGAGACAATATGAATAATGTATCTCTGAAGAACATGAATTTCTTTAGTACTAATTGTGGAGAAGGCTGGAACGGAGGGGGGGACCGTAGGACCCCCAAGATCAGAGCTGCGCGAGCCTCAAAGATGCCTGTCCTGCAGCCACCGTCATCGACTTGCAAATCAGCAGAAGGAGGCTAATTAGCAGCAGGCTAATGAAAGCTGCATTCAGGGCATCAGTGAAGAAAAAAGGCCATAAAGGAGAACCGGGATTCCTTTCTCAGCGATATCGTTGGCGCCATTTGAAGCTGATTTCAGAGCACATTAATATATGAACAAAGTTGAGGAAAGAGAGAGAGAAAGAGAGGGAGAGAGAGAGAGATACAGTATGAAATTAGCATTCATTTGAAGAATGGAGACTGTTATTTACTGCCTTTGCTTTTGGCACATTTAAGGCTCTGGGGAACAACTTCTCTATGGTGTCTCAACCCGGCATGCAAAATTCACAACCATGGGAGACAGGGGGTGTAATGGCAACTTCTTGAAATCTCTCTCTCTATCTTGCCCACGCTGCTTACCATCGCTTGCGTTTTTATGTCTCTGTGTGCAGAATCTCAGATCTGAGGTCTGCAGTGGTGCAGTTTCTGTGGCATTGGGAGCTTGCACGGGCAAACATACAATTACATGAAACGGTCATGTGACATGTTGAGATGTAGAGTTCAGTTGCAAAAGACGCTAACACCACCTTCATCAAAAATGAACGATTCCACTTTTGCTAATTTAACGACGGAAAAAATAGTTTATGCGCAAAGCTCATGGTCAAAATGAGTTATTCCTATTCCAGTAACGAGTATTGGGTGTGTTTTGGGCGTAACGTGCATTAAACCAATGAGAGTCTCAGCTCTCATCCCCTTTAATTCCTATTTAGGAAGCGGAATTTGTAAACTGAAAAACTAAGTGAGGAAGAAGACCACCAGTTTAGATTGATATAAAAAATTGTGTTGTTTTCATATCTATTGAAACTGTTATGTTTTGGCATTAAAACTTTTAAAAGTCGTTCATGGAAGTAAAATTAACAGGCTTTTAATTGCTGTAAATGAATGGATAGCATGATCCGTGTTATCTCAAAAATATTTTACAAATAGGCAAAAAAGGTTGGTACTCTAAAAAATACTTTATTTGTAACAAACAAGAGATAAAGAATTTACAAACGTGTGGAGAGCCGAAACGTTTCAGCACTCGGACAGCGCCGTGAGTGTTTTGAAAAGCATTACTTAAAAACGATTCTCATCTCATCATATCCACAGGTACAAAGTCATCATATACAATAAATCCATGGGGTAGCATAAAGCTTCTAACATCTCATAATTGGTTCTCATTTGTGTACAAGAGACTCAATAATAATCTTTTACATTTTAATCCTTTGATTTTTCATATTTAAAAATGTTTATGTGCTGCTGCGCATCCATGAGATAAGCAAACCCGAGTTGTCAACTCGTTTATAGGTGCATTTTACTTATGTGCTTATTAAATAACAAAAACAATATTGCGCCTTAAAGTAGCCTATTAGTTGCCTTAAAATAGCAACGCGTCAACAATGTGCCTGAACACACCTCGTTTTCAGACCGGAACGCCCATGGGCGCAAAATTGGGCGCAAATGCATTTGCTATTTAAATAACATGGCGCTAAATGTAAACATTTTAATTGCGCTGGGTTGAAACTAGCAAAAGACAATTGCGTTGCGCATTGGGCTGCATTGCGCCGGGTGTAAGATAGAGCCTTATTGTTTCCTCCTTCTTATGTAAACCTGGACTGCTGGAAAAAAACAGGCCAATCTCATCAAATACTGCAATGTTGTTACAATGCAAAAACAAAGTTGTGACTGCTGAGTTAGCGCTAAATGTTGTCAATGCTATATGCTAGCGTTTAGTTCTACTATTGACGTGACAGTTACATTTGCAGGTCCATACTGAAAAAAAACACAAACTTACCACTGGTAACGTCCATTAACAATCTCCAAACAATTGATTATTCCTCAAATTCCATATCTTCGTCTGATACAGAGTCACACATAAGTTCTATTTGTACAAACACAGAGCTACTGAAGGAGCTGCTCTGACAAACAGCCAATCAGAGCAGAGCTCAACATTATTATTCATGATCCTTTCAAATAAGGTTATAATAGACCATTTAATTCTAAAGAGATTGTAAATAGACATGCAAAACTGTCTCTTGATAATTTTGCACTTAATAAAGCCACAAACCTTCTATGTAGATATCAAAGAACAATTTAAAATATTATTCCAATGCATTTTTGGCACCTTTATTCAAATACCTTTGCATCAAATGTGCCTAATCCCATACTTGCGCTATTCATAAATACGGCTTTGTTATCAGAACCCGTTAAATGCCAACGACTTTGTCCACTTGTCCTCTAAGTGAATGAAAGATGAATTAGATGAATGATGATGTACAAAACAACTGCGCATCACATTCAAACTTGAATACAACCCGAATGTCACAGTCACATTGACCACAGCGCCATCTAATGTATGGTTTTACACTTTGACTTTCATCATTTGCAATGGATTTTTTTAGAAGTGGAAATTTTGCCACAAAAGCTTTGAATGCACTTGGAGGGATTTGCAGCTAAAGATACATTTGTTAAATTATAATAAAATGACTAAAGTGACATATCTGAAAAAAGGCATTTCAATTAATGACTAATAACATTTTTATTGGCATTAAAAGTGAAATTACTGAAACTAAACATACAGTAAAAACATGATAAATAAATGCTCATTTACAAGAAAACATCAGATGCACTTAGAGGGTTTTGCATCTGAACTCCTCATATATTAAAAATCAACTAGCTGGTGAGTTGCCTGAATGGTTAGATAATTAGTCTGGACGTGATCGCCTGATTGGATTGGTTTACTGTATCCACTGTATCCACACAAGTCCAAAATTGTCCCAAGAAAATCTGTGTGAATGTTAAATGCCACAGCATATAAAAATAGTAAGTTAAAAGATTAATAAAAAAATGTCATAGTAAAAAATAAACATAATATACAGTAAAAAACACACTGGTTTTGTATAGCTAGTTTACTTTTGTGACCTATTCGTTGAGACGTGTGCATTTGTGTGTGCGTGTGTGTTCAGTAGACAAGACAGAAGAGGATCAGATGATTGGGGATCATGTAGCCGTGTTGGCCCGTTGAAGTGTCTGGTGTCTTTGAAGATGTCGTCTTGGTGTTGGTCTCACTGAAAGCCTACGGCTGGATCTCATTCTGCAGAATCTCTGAGCTTCTCAAACAGGTCTTTGTGAACATCAGTCGTCATACTATCACAGCCTTAGGGAGACACGTAACATAAACAGAGACGCCTCAGCAGCGTTACACATCTATATCACTATGCGCAGACAGTTTGCGTCAGCTTTGAGTATTGCGAGTATTTAATGTTGTCGCAGAACCTGTGACTTCACATATAGAAGTATCCTCTAGAGATGAGTGGTGCGAGACAGTCTATATTGAGACTGTTAAATGTGGCAAACCAATACAGATTTTGCTTAACCATTTACAGTACAACACAGAAGATATATACGTGGGTGGACATGTCACTTATTGCTGAGTCTGTATAGTCACAAGAGTGTAAGTATCAGATGTTTCACCACAGCTTTATATTTGGCTCATGCGATCTAAAGTTAAACAGAGGTCTTTAACCTTTATCAGGTCATGGACCCCTTAATTGATAGAGAGGAGGAAGAAGGACCCCCAGTGCTGATTTAGATACTTTGCTATGATGGTTATTAAAATAACTTTTGCAATATAGAGTCAGGTCGCACACCAGATGCCCAGCTCGCTAGCTTTGTTAGCTTTGCATTGTGGGTGAATCTTTCAAACATGTTAAGGAGCGTCACATTTCTGGCTGACGTCAGAGGTATTCAGGACAATCACAACGTACAGATTTGCTTGCCAATCTGGGACACAGACCTTTTAAAATGGATAAGTTTTACATAAATCTGGAGCTACAAAAATGTACGGTATGTGAAAAATAATGTGTTTTTTACCATAAACCACGTTAACACATTGTATTATACCAAATACACAAAATAACGTTGTTTTTTTAGCAATGAAATAGGTTCCCCCTCAACAACTGATAAACAAAGCAAAAGTAGCAATCAAATCGCTTAGCCGAAAAAACGTTGGCAAGTGCCCACAGTCGGAGTCCGCCTGCCTTTTCAGATGCGTAAATAAAAAAAGTATAAATTTTACTGTATATAGTTTATTTGTTTATTTTAATTGAGTTTTAATTTTTTATTTTAGCCTATTAGTGCATTTTTGTTTCATTTTTCCCCAAAATTATTTTGATATTTGGAGGAGCCTTGGTAATGCCACCATGGACCGCCAAGGGAATAAAATTTTGCTTCTACCTAGTTTCTTCTTCTGTCACCACAACAAAACTGCTTAAATGAAGTGCGTTCCCCTATTTCTGTAGTTTTTTTCCACATTCATGTCTCTTAAACACACACAAGTGAAAGTGTAGAATTTAGGTTGCTCTCTCTAACACATTCCTGTTCCTCTTCAGCCTCCCTCTCTTTCTCTCTCTCTTTCTCTCCTTTGGGACGTTAGAAGCGAGATGGATGGCGAGCCCAGCTCAAACAGACTGATTTATGGGGGTCCGTTTCGCCCGCAGGCCCCTTGAGGACCCCCCTCTCTGCTGGCTGCAGTCGAGGGCCTGTCTACCCCACCCTGAAGACTCGAAGGCTCTTCTGCGTACGCGCTGATGCCAGGCACCAAACGGCCACTTCTCAAACACCCCCATTTGTCACCGGGGGCGGCTGGGGAGCTCTCTTAAACAGGACGAGAAGAAAGAGATCGAGAGAGAGGGCCAGAAAAGAAATAGACCTGTCTCTCCTCTCCTCCACCAGCATTGATCTCCGCGGAAAGCCTCTTTATTCTCGGAGTTTTGTTTGTGTCGGAGTGAGAGAGAGAATGGGGTCCTTTCGCCACCAACCGCGACCATTATATTCCATTAAAAATGAGTAATGAGCATAAATGTCAGCATGGGAAGGAAATTAGAAGAATTCCAGTCGATTAACAAGCTTTTTATGGGTTTAGATGTTTGCTAGGAATTTTAAAAGTAGTGTTTGAGTTCACTCTTCATTTTTCCCACAGGTAAGAATGATGATATAAACTGAAATGAAGTTTAAAAGAACAGCATACATGAATGTGAATTATATTCTTATTTACCCATTTATGCTTACAGAAGTCTATAGTATATCACTTCTTCCCTTTTTATGATGCAGTCTAAAATGAACAAATCTCCAGTTAAAGGGACATTCAATGGTGGAATTTTCAGTAAAATATTCCAGGTGCTTATTGTCTCTCATGGTCTCACATTTATTATTTTCATCCTTTTCTCAATGAATTCAGGCACTAAACAAATCAAACAGCCAAGGTTAAAGAGATAGTTCCCCCACCCCCCAAAAAAAATCTGTCATCATTTACTCCCTCTCATGTTGTTACAAAATTTCTGTATAAATTTCTTTGTTTTGATGAACAAAAAGGAATATATACAGTATTGAGGAGCGTTTGTAACAAAACGGATCAAAGGACCCATTGAATTCCATAGTAGAATAAAAAAATATTATGGAAGTAAATGGGTCTCATGATTGGTTTAGGTACAAAAATTCCCCAAAAAATATCTTCCTTCGTGTTCATCAGAACAAAGGAATTTATACAGGTTTGTAACAACATGAGAGTGAGTAAACAATTTTTGGGTGAACGATTTTTCTCTTTAATACAGATATCAGTGGGATCTGTTTATTTTTAATAAGTGCGTAAAATTGGGTTTCTGTTATGTTTGTCGTGATCAGTGTTGAGGAAAGTTACTTTTAAAAGTCATGCATTACAATATTAAGTTTCTCCCCCAAAAAGTAACTAATTGCATTACTTAGTTACTTTTCATTGAAAGTAATGCTTACGTTACTTTTAAGTTACTTTTGCATTACTTTTTCTTACTTGGCTGAGGCTTGATCTCTTTCATGTCTAGCAGGTGTTTTTTATCATCGCAAAAATCTCAAGCGCTGGCCTGCCATCTCCGTTTCTGACTCAAACTGTTCCCACTCAGTGCGTAATTCTACGTTAATATGTTCAGTTTAATTCGGTACATTCTTTAATTTTTAAATTGAATTAATTAAACTGAAAAGTAACTCGCATTACTACTAAAAAAAGTAACTAAAATATTAATGTGTACATTTATAAAGTAATGCGTTACTTCACTCGTTACTTCAGAAAAGTAATATTATTACATATTGCGGGTTACTTGTAATGCGTTACCTCCAACACTGGTCGTGACGTTTGGAATCTTTGTTCAGGGAATCCCATCTGATTTTAGAGATTCACATGCACAAATACAAATCACGTAACACTTTTGATGTTCTCAGCTAGCTTGAATTGTACAGTGTCATACACCGAACCAACCGGTTTCATGCATAGTTTGTTAGTGCTGATAATCTATTTCAATCCAAAAAATTCAAATAGTACTGTTTTGAATTTGAACCTGTTCATATAAATAAACCGATCATGCATTAAAAAAGTGATGTCATCTACAGAAATGACTGACAGACGCAGTTTGAGGAAGTCTTGGCATACAGAAATAAACAAAGCCCGAAGAGACGCTCCGTCGGGCCACGCTCCGTTTCTTCCTGTGTTTCCACCAAACAACTGCAGCAGTTTATAACCACCATTTTGTGTCTCCCCAGACCCCAGAATGCACAAGGCCCAATTGCAGTGAAATTTAATGTGGCCATAAGACATAAATCATCTTTTATGCGTCCAGACGAGCAGGTACAGATATTAAGAGCGTCTCTGCTGTTCAGCCGGTGATATAAATAATTTATGGTGCCCCCACTCGAAGCCGGGTGTTTATTTTGTCCCACGCAGAGTGTGTATTCCTCAGACGGCGTTTTAGAGGAGGGCCTGTCACTCGCCGTAATGAACCCCACTGTGAGAGCACAGGAGGCTTTGGTCATCGCTCTCTGACCGACACGCACACACAGACACATTTATAACAGGAAAACAATGTTCATATTTCTCCTGGAAACTTTAAAACCGCTGCTGAGGAAGCTCTTTGTGAGAAAACACGAGCGTGCATAAAGTAGACGGGTGTGCAGATATCTATAAAGCCGGTGGGAGGTGTGGTCATTGCTCTCTGACCGGTGGGTGACCACGCTGCTCCTTTCTGCCAGATTATCGCTCTCGTTTCATCCATCATTGTTTCTGGACGATTGTATATGGGCTCACGAGCAGCCTCGGCCAGGACACTATGGGAAAGAATGAGTGACTGAGCTTCAGAGGGGTATCAGAGGGGTATTGGTGGCATTTTAGAGGTTTTTCAGAGCAAATGTAAAAAAATCATATCTACCCAGAAAACAGAAGCAGCAAGTTCCAAGTAAACACACGTACACCATGTGTGTTGATGAATCGTGCACAGAAACTGCATGATGTAGACATTTCGGTATGAAAAGCATAGAAAAAATAAACAAATTCATAGTGACCATTGAGAATACTGGGAGGTTTAGAATGATTATGAGTAAATTAAGACTAATTGGCCGATCACACAGAATGCATTTATGGCAGTGGCAGATGCCTTTTTTAATGATTTTCTTTGGGCAGTGAGCGTTCTGCGCTCTGAGCGGAAAAGTGCCCAACATCATACACATTTTTCCATTGTTCAATCGAATGAGGAGAGAGGTAGGCCTTTCATTGTGGTGACAGAAGTTTACAGTTTAAAATGCGTTTGGTGTGATTGTCCCCTCACCATCTCACACCAGCCGCGTTTGAGGTGTCAAATTCATGTCTACCGCGTGTAGTTTGCCACTTGAACATTTTGAGTTTAGGGTTAAAGCCGAGCGTGAAATTTTAGTCATCGAGACATTAACGTGGAACTTCGCGTCATGGGAGGGGCTTCTGCAACTCTGCTCGCTTCCTGTAATCACTACTAGAGCAAGCTCCTGATTGGTTAACGCGGGACGTTTTTTTCGCAAAAGTTCACATTTTTCAACTCGCGCGTTTCCCGCAGCAGCTCAATTTGCGGCATTCGCGCGAACTAGACGCACAAATGAGGCGGAATCGCGTCTACCGCGCCGTGCTAAACACCTCATTCGCGCCGCAAGATCTCCAGACATGGCCTTTTGAGACATGAACTCTTTTATCATAAATCCTATTGACGCCTGTGCAGCAGGCACGTATTTTGACATGACGCACGATGCACATCGGTTAACATGACACCCTGAACACATATTTTAAATTTGCGCCCCTCGGAAGAGTAGTCACCAGCTGTCACAAATTGAAACTGTAATCTGTTGAGGTCCACTAAAGTGCGCTATATGGAGAAAAATCGTGGATTGTTTTCCGCGAAAAACTCTTTTTTTCTGAAGAAAGAAAGACAAACATCTTGGATGACATGGGGGTAAGTAAAGTTCAGTAATCCCTTAATAGAATGGGTTTTATTGCAACCATTTGACGTCACGTATAGTGATGAAAAACAAAATGGCAGCCTCCGATTAAAAACGATCTTTTAAAGTTTATTAAAACTATAACATTTGTACTGTTTTTATTTTCACATTCATAGTGACAATCCCAGTGTTAATTTATTAAAACATACATGTGTGGGGTACCTTGATGTGTCAGTGCAAGATGCTTTAAAATTTTAGTCTGGGATGAGGATATGCCAGCTTGATCTCACGAGAAAAATCATACATATTGTACAGGTTGGCTAATTTGTATGAATTCATACAAAGTGAATCGTGCAAAATTGTATGATTCTCATGAAACCCAACAACAACGAAACCGAACCCCTAACCCCAACACTACAGGAGTCAAGGCAAATCTTACCAAAACTTCCGAATGTGGTCGTATGAATTAATACGAATTAGCCAACTAGTAAAATTTTTTACGAGATAACATTGAATAAGCCCTATTCAGCATGCCCCGCTAAAATGAAGTTTCCTGTGATGTCAGGGTTTGATGGCATCAATTTCTATATTTCTGTGTAGATCCTTACATCCGTCTTTCCCTCTTAAATAAACTCTCATATCACAGGAAAGTGACAGGCCTTGAACATTTCATCCATCTTTAAGTGAAGCCCTGACTGTTTAGTTACGTACCTGTGGGTGTTAAGTGTACCTAAATGCTTTATGATGTCTAAACTGTTAAGAATGTGTAGCCAGAGGCATCCCAGAGTTCAATGCATATCAGACGCCTTCAGGGAATCTTTTAAAGAGCCACGGGTCCCGCTGCTGGAGGAGGATGACACCACCCTCCTCTCCTCTCTTTCTGTCTGTGCTCTCACCCATCCTCTGCCCGTTCCCAGAGGAATGAAACCTTCAGGGTTTCTCAACATGAATGGATATTGTGCTGTAAGTTTTGTGCTCTTACAATCTGCTGTGCCACGCTTTATTGTTGAATTGCCTCTTGAGAGAATGCGAGACGAAGAACGGTGGCTTTGCTGCTGACTGCAAACTAAAACGCACAAAGATCTCACATCATCTCCAACACCATCCTCCACATTTATATTTCACTGAGCTACACCACCCACAACAGAGCACACAGCGTTGAAACTTTCACTGTATGTACAAGAGCTGTGAAGATGTTTCTTCAACAACAGCACTGATTGTGCTTATTTAAATATAGTTATAACACACAATGTGAACGCATCATTGTGTTTGATTGACAAATAACACATGTTTCATTTGTGTAACTGCATGACAATTCATCAACGCTTACTGCATGTATAGCCTCATTTCACCTCACCAAGTTCATCCTTACGGTGCATCCTTACAGTGTATCAATGGTATCTAAATGAAAAACGCAATAAAAAATAATAATTTCACACGTTTGCAATTGGAAATGACACATTATAAATCATATTCACAATATTTACCTTGGTTTTCACATCACATCATTCCCAGTAGTAGGCAATGCTTTTAGCAATAAACATTTTTGACACGTTATGCAACTTTGTAAGTATTAAATACCAACGTGCATATATTATTACTGCATATATTGAAGTCTTTACCTCACAATACTACAGTAAAATTTCTCACATAACTGTTCGATACACTCCTCCACATGGTGACCACAATTTCACAGAAACTCTAAAAAATCTCGAAAACCTCTCAACTCTGCCAAGCATCATCTCTCATATGGCAGTTTCCCCTCAGGCCAGCCAGCCAATCAGGTCGCCCGCCTCCCCTCCGAGGCTCCTGGGACTGATGGCGGAGCAGCGCGTTACGCCGGTGACTGAGCGCGGGTTGTCAGGACTCGCTCTCCCCTGCAGTCGTTTTGTTGTTCCTCTTGCTGATACCTGAGGGACCATTAAGCTGAAAATAATTGGCTCCAGATCTCCTCTAGCCATCGATCCTTTGTGTGAGTGAACTCTCTGACATATACAGTAGACACACACACGGCTAAGAATCTACACAGATATATTTCTCTTGTTAACTCTCACAATTATACACACACACATACTGTAGGTATATAAAGCCATAAATTATACACCATAAACATTAAGTATTCCTAAAAGTTAAAGAGAAAGTTAAAAAAAGATTTCTTTAAAAAATAAAAGTGGTTATATTACTCATAATTTTTTATACCCTGTACATTTTATACTTTTGCACGACGGTTTCATCGGACGTGCGGTGACGCGATTACACTGGTCGGAACTTTACTTCCGGTTTCTGTGTGTTTAATTGTCTGACTAGTTGCTAAACTGAACTCTTGAACAAATACCTCGTCAAAAATGACAAATGTTTTTGTTTTCTAGGTAATCCACGGGTTGTTTATTTTGCTTGATATATAAATAAACTACGTTAAGTAAGGGATAATACACTCTCAGAAATAAAGGTACGAAACTGTACCTTTTCTGTCACTGGGGCTGTACCCTTTCAAAAAGTACAGCTTTGCACATAAGGATTTCATTTAAGTACCTCAGAAGTACATTCTGGGACCAAAGAGAGCTTATTAGTACCTCAAAATTACATATTAGTATCTCAAAGGTGCATATTGATACTAAATTTTTACCAGTACATATCTGTACCTAATGGTCCATACAATTACCTTTTTAAAGGGTGCTGCCCCAGTTAGGGTACATATTTTGACTTTTTTCTAACAATGTAGGGTCCTTAAGGTACGATAATCTACCCAAAATTGCATTCTGTTTTGTATTCCTGTAAAGGTATCAAACAGAAACTTAGGGTACAGCCCCAGTGACAGAAAAGGTACAGTTTTGTACCTTTATTTCTGACAGTGTATAGAGGCAGCCGGTAGTTATTGGGAAATAAGCTTCCCGTCGGGTCCTGATCACACTGAAGGGGCTTATTTCCCAATAACTACCTGCTGCCTCTACATTATCCCGCTTATTACACGGCTACTTGCCACATAAGAAAAAAAACTGACATGAATATGAATTTGAAACATTTTATTGGCATATTTGTTTTAAATTAACATTCCTTCCGCGAAACTTTGCACAGATGCATAAAATGATCGTAATACTATTAAGATCCTTTGCTTCATACTTGTCTGTCTCCATTTTTTTCTCTTTTAGCCAGTCTTTGAGAAGTTTTAATGCCCATTCTGTATTTTTTTGTGGTTTGGCTTTGTAGCTGTCATGCTCTATTTTGTCAAGTTCAGTCTCAGTAAGCTCTCTGTGTCTTGTCGTGGTTGTCGAGTGTTTGTCACAAGATGGCGCCAAACAGACAGTAATCTTTATTGATCTTTATTGGCGCGGAGCGATTTTACTCGTGCAAGTAGTCCGGCTATGCGTTATTATTTTGGAGCGGTTATTATTTGAAAATAACGAACCTGCAAATGTCTCAACTGACCAATCAGAATCAAGCATTCCAGAGAGCCGTGTAATAAAAGGACTTAACTGGAAGAAATGTGTGTTCCACGAAAGCCGCTTGTTTACGTTGTTACTGCTGAAATGTCTATACTATTTGTGCTACAGTCAGAGAAGACATTTAAAAAATATGACCCACTTTATCTAAACAAAACGTCATCCTACTCGCTAAAAAATGCTAGGCTATTTGCAACCCAGGGTTGGGTTAAATAGCAATTGGGTTAAATTAACCCAGAACATTTTAGAACATATTAGACCCAACAATGGGCTAAAACAATCCAGTTTAAGTTAAAGGGACACTCCTATGGCAATAAGCTCATTTTCCAGCTCTCCTAGAGTAAAACATTTGATTTTTACTGTTTTCATTTTGGAATCCATTCAGCTGATCTCCGGATCTGGCGGTACCACTTTTAGCATAGCTTAGCATAATCCATCGAATCTGATTAGACCATTACGCAAAAATTAACTAAAGAGTTTAGATATTTTTCCTATTTAAAACTTGACTCTTCTGTAGTTACATCGTGTACTAAGACCGACGGAAAATTTAAAGTTCCGATTTTCTAGGCCGAGGACCTATACTCTCATTCTGCCGTAATAATTAAGGACTTTGCTGCCATAACATGGCTGCAGGAGGCGCAATGATATTACGCAGTCCTCAAAAATAGTCCCCTGCTATTGAAACTTACCAAGAGGGCTATTTTCAGGCACTGGGTAATATCATTGCGTCTGCTGCAGCCATGTTCCTAGCCATATCTTGACTGACAAAAGAGTCAAGTTTTAAATAGGAAAAACATCAAAACTCTTTGGTTATTTTTTTGCGCGATGCTAATGGTCTAATCAGATTCAATGGATTGTGCTAAACTATGCTAAAAGTGGTACCGCCAGACCCGGAGATCAGCTGAATGAATTCCAAAATGGTAAAAATCAAATGTTTAACTCTGAGGGAGCTGAAAAATGAATATATTTTCAAAAAAAGTGGAGTGTCCCTTTAAATTACAACCCAGTGACTGAAAATAACCCATATTTTTTTAGAGTGTAGTGATGATGATGACTTAATGCAATGACCTAACATTTACATTTATGCATTTGGCAGACGTTTTTTTCCGAAGCATTACAAGGTATACATTTTATCCTTATGCAAGTGCCCTGGGATCGAAGCCATGACCTTTGCGGTGCTAATACAACCTTAGCAAATGGTCACGCCTTAGCAATCCCATTTAAAGGAATAAATTACCTAAAAGTAAAAATTCTATCATCACCCTTAAATTCTTTTTTTTTTTGGATAAACACAAAGGAAGATATTTATAATCAAGCATGAAGCAGACTTCTATAATAGGACAAACATATTATGGAAGTCAGTGGTGCTGCAAAACTCTCTGGCTACAAATATCAAAAGCTCTTTCTTTGTTTTCGGCAGAACAAAAAATTTAAATGGGTTTGTTACAACTAAAGGGGTGAGTAAGTGATAACACAATTGTCATATTTTGGTGAACTATTCCTTTAAAACAGAAGACCTTCGCAAATTGTAAAGTTGTCAGGCAAACTTCTTACCAACCCTGGGGATACAACACTTAGAAAATGACAACAACAGCTATATAATAAATACAATTTTAACATTTGAACATCTCACTTATTTCCCTTAGTTGTGATGTGTTCCTGATCAACACAAGAAAATCAAACCACACCATTTAACCCCTGAAAAGCACATAGTGTGATGTCACCAACAGAGGGCGGTCTGCTCCAATCATAGAGCCGTACACAAATAATGAGAGTGCTGTTAATAGTGACTTTACCCTTGTGTAAAGTGCATTTATCTTCTGCTGTCTCCCTCCATGTTCATTCAGCCAACAGCGCGTTTGATTAAATCTCCAATCGTTTGTCATCATCACCACTCGGCCCTATTGGCGCTCAAAAAATCCCTCAACGAAAAGCTTTATTGCTATTGTATTAATATGAGCTCCACGCGGCCCTGCCGCATGACAAAATTACTCAGAGGCATCCTGGCCTTTATGAAAACGTATCCTGATATTCATCAACATGCCTGGTTAGGATGTGTGTCACATTCCGTGGTAATGAGGAGTCTCAATATCCTCTTCTTTCACAAAGACTGATCATCATTAACTCCTTGCCCATCTACATTAGAAACAGGTCAGCCATAACCAAATGTGTTTGTTATATTTTACTGTAATACAGTACGTACAATTAGACCAATTCTCTGACCGAGACTTCCAGGAGCGATATGTTGTCAGATTTATTGGAGTTAATCGTGTGTCGCTGTACACACGGCTCGATGATGGAGTGTCACAGCCATCGCTGTAAGAAATGAACCAGAGGGATTTTGCTGTCTTAAATTAACTGTGCATATACATTGTCATTGACAAGACACTCATTTGCATGAAAATTGGACACAGGTGAGCATTTCCTAAGCTTTTTAATTCAATTCAAATGTATTCATACATAACACATTTCAAAATGCATATTGTTTCAAAGCTGCTGTACACAAAATGCATGTTTGGTCAGAAAATAAAGTTACAGGGCATTCCAATGTATAATAAATTTTTTATCAGTAGCCCTTTTGTGCTGCTAATGCAAAGCTATACCATTGAGATATACAGAGACATAATAATAGCATGAACTATATATGATGTGATACAAACTAAACATTAATTCGGTTATGTTAATGGTGCCTGGATGTTAGATGGTTGTTTTTAGGTCAAATCATTTCAATAAAGCAACACTGCTTGTGTATCAGTTTTGTATAAGTATGTGTCTTTATTGTGTGTTGCGCTTCAACTATCAAACTAACTGTACATTATTATTAATTGCTGTGTTTCAGGTCAGTGATTTCTGCTCTTAATTGTGGTGGTAGAGAGCAGGGGTGAGGGTGGCAGACCGGGCCACGTGGCCGTGTTTTAATGGGGAGATGCGGTATAATAGCTTTCACCTTTGACCTTTTGTGGTGACTATAGCTCATTACAAATATCTGTGAGTGTCAAAGCAGCATCAGTCTTTGTGCGTGCGCGTGCGTGTGTGTGCAGTAAGGTGGGCCAGCTCACAAGACTGACACTGCCAGCACTAAACCTCTCATCTGCAAATAAAATATAAGCATGTGAACACACAAACACACACACTAATTAAAACAGGAAATTTGCTGTTGTTTTTCCTCATCGTAAGATTTATTTCTGCATGCATGGGGATAGCACAATGCATAGCCGAATCCAAATGTTTCTGTGAAAGTGATTTCAGGTTGTTTGCTTAGTTTCATTGATTTGTCTGTACACACACATGCTCTGGTCCTAACCTTCATGTTTCTTCCTAAACCCCTTCACACCTGGTATTAACTTTTGTCTGACCACCAGTGATCGGACGTTTTTTTCCAGTTTCATAAAAATTTATATCAAAGAGAATTTACAGAATTTACAGTTTATTCTTTTGTCTGATGTCTTATTTAAACATTTATTATGTAGTTTCCGGTCCAATTTATAAATGAGATCAAGATATGAGTGTTTAAATGAGGCTCTCTGTCCGGACTGCTGTTTCTTCAGCCTTCGGGCCCCTGCTGTTGGCTGGATCGGGGACCTCTGGCCCACACTGACAGATGGAAGATTTGTCACTCTTATGTGTGACATTTGGGGCCTGTGTCACAGGATAAAAACTGCTTTAGCTGTCTTTCATATAGAAATTAAATGTCTCTCATTAGCTTCAGTGCACATACACAGATTAACTGTTTAGAATTGTAAATAAGTCACTTCATTACAGCTTTCTGAAATTCTTTACAATGCCACAATTCCAAGTCAGATTTTCATATGCATTTCATATGCATTTTTTTTCTTTTTTTGTAGCTTTCTAATGAGTGTGATAATGTAATCAAAACAATAAAACAGGTGAAGCTGACAACATACATTTTTTCTGTAGCCTCATTTTGCTTACAGTAAAAATATAAAATCAAAAGATGTAGAACTTGTATAATGTGGGCTATTTAAATGTACAACGATAAAACAGTTGTGTGTTAAAATTCCAGACATCAAATTTAACCATAGCGTATGTATATCTATAGATTAAATGTACATGTTATGCATGTCAAATATTTTCACTAAAACAAAGTCCATTAGTTAAATACTAATTTATCATTAAAACTCCATATGACATTTTCAACTTCATAATTTAATTATGATAGTTTGTATAAATATTTTTAACGAATCGTGTATTATAAATCGCCTCAGAAAAGACGTAAAATGGTGCGCATGCGCAAATGGCCAAGGCGCACGGGCACTTAGCTTTAATGAACCGGTTTGTCTAAACGAATCTTTCGATCATGAATCAAACATCAGTGAAAGAGAAAAGCCTAATGTAGGTGAGCAAGTTTGTGTTCACGTGTTCAATGTAATATCATCAAATTGCGTTAACTTACATTTGTTCTTCTTGAAAAATCTCGTTCTTGAAATATTTGTTAAAACATTTTACGTAACGTTAATGTCACGCGACTAAAGCAGTGGCGTCAATACATTCATTTAGCGAAATCAGAACATTATCATCATTTCACCTCAGTTTAAGGTGAAAACACACAAAAAACATATAGTTTTAATGGTTTTACGGTGATTTAATCCGTAATCTACATTAAGATTCGATTGTTGCTTTGTTGTTTTTAATTTGGCCATCGTGTTTTTCTAACTTATGAAAGTGAGTTTAAATGAGAGGACTCAGAGAAACTCTGTTCATTGTGTTCAGTGCCCTGAAGAGGGAGACATAACTGAGACTAAATGAGCCTGATTGAGTAGAAAGGGGTTTTTACTTCATTTGTGTTCAGTTAAGTCTTTGAGTTTGTAAGCAGTTATGTTCTTACTGTTATCTCTCTCTCTCTCTCTCTCTCTCTCTCTCTCTCTCTCTTCACAGTGCATTATTGATCTAAAAGCAGCTGAATAAAACATGGGAACATGTCTATTGTCAGCGAATGCACAGAGAATAGCTCGAGATCTCGGTTGAGCAGAGAGAACGAGGGATCATCTCAGCTGTTTGCTGTGAGGTACGGATTTCTATTTCCCAACGCTGTTTACCAGCTGTCACATGAGCCCTGATGTCCTGCAACTAAGTTGTCGTCTCTGAAGTGTAGATCGACACGATTCACCCTTGTTACACGTGCAGCAGATATTTATTGAAAGAGAACCGGGGTAAAATGAAGAGAGAGGGAAAATCAATGGCGGTTTCCCCACCTCAGGTCTGTGGAGAAAAAAGCAGAAATCGGCGTTAAACTCCACCCTTAGCTACGAACCTCTTCATTGATTTTTTATTTGGCTCCCAGCAGCTATCGCTCCTCCATGGGCTTCTATCGCCTGGTGGACCGGAGCCCCGGGCCCCTGCAGAGTTTGCGGTGAACTGCCTGCTAACAGAATTAAACTCCTGTTTAGTCTCTCTGTCAGAGAATACACACACGCACTGCCTACAGACGAGACCTGACAGCACATTCAGTCCGCGGTGCTGTAAGAGTAACACGCTGCCAAAACTCAGAGAGCCCACACATGTGTTTGAGAGTGTGCCTGCATGTAGATGAACAGCAAATCTAGTTTACAGAAGGTTCTGGGCATGTGGTTGTGGTCATTGGTCATGAAGAACCTTGTGTAGAAGCTCAGGTGTCATTATGCCTGTACCTCAGATGGTAAAATGATTGTGTAAATGTTTATAGATTGAAGGAACGGTAAGTTGCTTTGAGTTAAATCATCTGCAAGATGCAAAAGTGTAAATGTCACAGTAAACAAACGGCAGCTGTGTCCATTGAAATTTGCCATAGTCTCATTTCCCTTTTCATACAGAGATTCCAGATAAATCCACTGATAATGTGTCTTAGGATCGTTTGATTTCAGTTTATTCACACAATTATTGATTTTCTGGAATTTGTGAGAAACCACTCTGATTTGATCATAAAACGTGCATTGTATTGTTTCTATCTTTCCCGCCAGCATTTTATAAAAAAACTTTCCAGCCAGTGGCAGCATTTTTTATGATTTTACAAAAGAAAAAATTTAAAAACATACAATATAACATATAATATATAAACATACAATATTTCAAATGAAAAAACAGACCTTCTGCTTTCAAACAAAAAAACTAAGTTTCATCCTAATAGTGATGTAGTACTCGAGTCCGGTCTCGAGACCGATTTCTGCTTTCTCGAACTCGTCTTGGACTTGTTCCTTCAAAGACTCGGTCTTGATTCGGTCTCAGACCACAGTGGGAGGAGAAGGACTCGTAATTTCAGACCGAGTCCTCAAGATCAACGCATTTTTTTATGTTCATATAAAAAAACACACAACACATAACAATAATAATAAAATGCAATGTTGACACGCATTATTTGAAAATGACATCCCATGGAGCAATGCAAAGATACTGCCATCAGAGTTGTTTATTTATCTCTATAAAAATAGGCAGAAGATGATGCATGTGGTAGGGATTTTTTTAATGATTGTAAAAGCATAGTCCATATTAAGACGTTAAGACTGCTCCTCTAAACAATTCCCAATCTAACTTAGTCTGTAGGCCTAACTGTTGATTATTAACTGGGGTGATATTAAATCATGAATATGAAAACTGACATGTTTTTATGGTCTTGGTCTCCTCAAAGACTCGGTCTCGTCCCCATCACTACATCCTATCTTTATTTGTTCTTTTTTATCCCCTCTCAAATATGGGTAGGTATTCAAAAATACCAAATTTTGAGCAAAAAGCTGAGATAATTACATTTTTGAAAATTACATTTTTGTTAGAGATCAGATTCAGAGCAAAGATCAAAACATACATTACTGTATTTACTGTTTTTGAAAGCATAGATTCGTAAGTGTTTTATAAGTTGGGTAAAAGCGCCGCCTAGGGGATAATAGCAGAAATATGGATTGCCGTAAAAACTCAAAGTCATTGGCGAGGAAAGAGTTAAGATGGCGAACGATCTCCGCTTCAGCTCGGATATTGTGGAGCTCCCTAATCTCTGCACATACATTTTTTCCCGTCATGAACTTTGATCTGTATTTAAAGAGTAACTAAACCCTAAAAACAACTTATTTTAGTTAATGATCTGTAAGAATGATGCTTTATTAGTGCTGTTCATTGATTTTAGTAAGTTTTTTGACATTTGGATATAAAGTGTTTCAATACTACAATATATGGTGTAAAAACGTCTGAGTGCTGCCCTCTTCAGGTTGAACGGTGGCTACTGCAGTTGAATTTTCCTATTGGATGTTGGGTCCAAGAAATAACTCGTGACGTAAGCAGGCTCAAGCTCACCACACCCTTGTTACGATCTCACCACACACTTAGTTCGTCCCCTCTATCTCCGTTGGGATCTGCCCACTTTTCTTGAATTTTTCAAATATTGCAGTGGGTGGAGTCAGGCTCTGACCAGGGGTTTAGTTACGCTTTAACTAAATGCTTCCCGCCATTATTTTGTCAATTAAGAAAAAAAGCTTTGCTTCCAATGACGCTTCCCTGACGAGTTTTTACGGTAATCTATAATTCCGCTATTATCCACTAGGTGGCGCTCATACCCAACTTAAAGCTAAAGCATCAGAACTAATTCAGAAACTCTGTGTATTTTTTGATCATCGTTCTGAATCTGATCTCTTAACAAAAGTTCTTTAAAAAATGCAATTATTTCAGTTTTTGCTCAAAACTTTTTATTTTTGAAGAAACCAACACATAATTGAGAGGTGATAAAAAGAGAACAAATAAAGATAGCATGAAACATTTTTCATTTGATATATTGTATGTTTATATAAACGGTTTCAGCAGTAACAACATAAACAAGCGGCGTCCGTGGTCCACACATAACTTCCGGTAAACTCCGTTAAGAATATAAAACAACAAAGTACTTTAAACGTAGTTTATTTATATAACAAGCAAAATAAACAAAACGTAGATTACCTAAGAAACCAAAACATTTGTTATTTTCAACAAGGTATTTGTTCAGGAGTTCAGTTAAGCAACTACTCAGACCATTAAAAAAACTTAAACCGGAAGTAAAGTTTGCGTCACTGCACGTGCGTCAGATGAAACGGTGTATAGTTATAGAAGAAAAAGAAAATATTTTAGAAGAAAATTGTCTGAAAGGCATTTTGTGAAACTTTTGTGAAAATCACAAAAAAATGCTGGTGGGCAAATTAAAAAAGAAAGAAAACACAGGCGGGGAAAGAGTTAAAGCCTCTAGTCAAAGAGTGGGACTGATCCCGGCAATCTTACCAGCTACCCATCCCAGGATTCAAGGGCATGTTTGCATTCACACAAAAGGTAATTTTTTAGTATCAACGCTCTTTTTAAAAGGGTTTTAGACTCATTCCGTTTCATGGTCGTTCTAGTGTTTCCTTCGAATGACAGGTGAATGTGTATAACTGTAAAGGCATAGTTTGATGATGATTGTAATGAATATGTTAATAATGACTAGTGTAGTATGTACAGTATGTAATATATAAAGGCAGTTTAAAACTGAAATTTTTGTAAAAATATCTCATTTCGTTTGTAAAACATGACCAAAAACTACAGTATGTCATAAATTTGTGAATACTTTAAAATCAAAGCAATATCAGCCTTTTACATCAGTTTTATTATGATTTTGATTATTGCTTTCTTGTTTTTAGATTGTCCATTGTGTCTTTAAATCTACCTTACTCTATGAAAGTGAGTTTGTTTAAATGAGATGATTAAAAAAAACTTTGTTCACTGCCCTGAAGAGGGAGACACAACTAAAAATTATATGATTGCTGTCACCACGTATGGTTGCCATTTTGCATTATATTTACCTAGATAATGCATGTAATATAAATCACACAGACAGACAGACAGACAAGCCATGATATTGACAGACATTGAACTTCATCTTTACACTTAGCTTCAGAAAAAACAAGAGTTTAGGAGCTTCATTGTGTTAAGAGTTACTGAACAGAGATCAGCGTTCGCCAAAGAAGGGGGAGAGGACAACCCAAGTGTTTCATTTGCATTCGATAGCGTGCCTAATATATGCAGGTCATTGACCCTCAGTGTGGGGTTGTAGTGCTGTATGTGAGGGTGTGTGAGTGTACACGTGTGTGTCGGGCTTGTTAAAGATCTGCAGCTCTGCACGCTTGCCAACTGTCCGCATCCCACAACACACACGCACAACAAACACAACACACACACATACTTGCTGGTCTCTTAGGATTAGCAATAATGAGCATGCCAAGTGTATTTATTCTATTTCCAGATTCAATAGTGTAAAACACGCTTCCCTTCTCAGACAGAGCCAATTAAACGCGTCTTACTGAGTTAACTGTGTAGCTTTTGTGAAATCCACATCACACTGGCAGGCATTGCCTGTGATGTGTATATTTTTGCATCAGTATTTTGCCACAAATACAACAGCTGTGTACTAAAACCTAGCGCATTGTTTACCTAGATGACATTTTAAGGCATCATTGGGACGCTCTTAATATGAAGTTTGTTCCCGCTTATCTCAGAAATGGTGATAAGATAACGTCTATTGCATATCTTGGAAAGCATTAGAGTGAGTCTATTGAATTTTTGATTATAAATAAAAAATATTAATATGCGCTAAAAATAAGTAACATAATAGAAAATATTCAGTTTGATTCTTTCTTCACTTTTCCCCTTTATTCGGGTGCACTGTGTTTTTAAAGCTTGTTAGTAGCTTGTTATTAGGGATGCACCAATAGACCCCTTCACGGTTCACGTCACAGGCGGTTCCCACTGCGCATGTCGGGGTCAGAAAAGTCATTACAGCAGATTGAGTTGCGTATTATTCGGTATCGTCAAAAATGCTTACTTGCGTCGTGGGCTTTGAAAATCGCATCAGGTCTTCCATTACGTTTTCGCGATTCATGCAGAATCTCAAAAACAAAAAAATACAACATCTGCGGCTGCAAGCAATTAACGTGCAGACTGGGACAATGCAAATATCAAAGAGGCTTGTGTTTGTAGTGCTCACTTCATTTGAAGTAAGTCATAATTTTTCAGCCCTGTTAGGTTAAATTATAAAGCCAGGATAGTATAACAGTTTGACCCCATGCTGCGCGCGCACCCGATAATCATTCAATGTTACCAAACCTTGAAGGGGTCTATATATTGACTTTATATCGGAAATATAATCAAATTTTCCCACTTTTAGACATTGGACGATTTTTTTACAACAGTATATGATGAGGGCAGATTATATCCTGACTATCAAAAGAGGTGAAAAAACGCATCTGAACTCAAACTGTGTAATTATTTTAAGTTGGGGGACTTTGACGACAGAATTGCAGTGTGGACGTTATTCTGCACTTTTAAGTTTTACAACAAAATAATTTGAAATGAGGAGTAAAATGCAAAACTATCGTTATCGGTAGATTTCACTAAGCGACTATCGGTATCGACACAGAAATTGTGTATCGGTCCATCCCTACTTCCTTAACTCTTTCGCCGCCAGTGTTTTCTAAAAAAGTTGCCAGCCAGTGCCAGCAATTTAATTCCTTCCAGAAAGTTTTCCTCTTTAAATATATAAACATACAATATATCAAATAAAAGAACAGTCCATGTGCTTTCAAACCAAATAAACCGTTTCATCCTACCTTCATTAGTTCTCTTTTAATCACCTCTCAAATATGGGTAGGTTTCTTCAGAAAAACGCCAAATTTTGGGTAAAAAGTTGAGATAATTAAATTTTTGTAAAGGACTTTTGATAGAGATCAGATTCAGAGCGATCCTCAAAACGTACATGGACATGCAGCTGCTTGCCCTAGGGCGATACTTCCAGGTTTTATAAATTGCAGGACAGGACCACCTGGTGGATTATAGCGGTATCGAGGAAAGCCGGAAATACTCGTCATTGTCAATCTTAATTGATGAGATAAAGCAGCATTTGAAGGCAGACGAGATAACTTGTCAATGGCAGTGGAAAGAGTTAAAGGATTAGTAAATTTTCTTAAAATATCAAGATAATTTTTTACATTCCAGGATTTTTCTCATTTTAATGGACTTTAATAGAACCCAACACTTAACTCAACACTTAACAGTTTTTTCAACAGAGTTTCAAAGGACTAAAAATGATCCCAAACGAGGCATAAGGGTCTTATCTAGCGAAACAATTGTCATTTTTGACAAGAAAAATAAATAATGTGCACTTTTAAACCACAACTTCTCGTCTATCTCCGGTCCTGAAAGCGCCAGCGCGACCTCACGCAATACGTCATCACGTCAAGAGGTCACAGAGGACGAACGCGAAACTACGCTCCAGTGTTTACAAGTGTGGAGAAAGAGGACCGTTACGACGTTGTTGTATGTCGAAGGATACTAATTAATGTCTTTGTGTCAGTTTAGTGTTTAAAATGGTCCGCAAATGCGCGTTTCATATATGTAACACGTGACCTCTCTACGTCACTATGCATTAACGTGAGGTCACGCTGGCGCTTTCAGGACCAGAGATAGATGAGAAGTTGTGGTTTAAAAGTGCATATTTTTTATTTTTCTTGTCAAAAATGACAATTCAAATGATAAAAATCCTGGAATGTTTTCCTCAAAAAACATAATTTCTTCTCGACTGAACAAAGAAAGACATCAACATTTTGGATAACATGGTGGTGCCTATGAAGACGGCTTTACTGCACTGAATTTTGGCAGTTTTGAATATAAGAGTGAGATTCAAATAGGCAGATATAAAGATTGTGTGTTTGCACCTTGGCAAGCTTGCAAATGATAGCAGACCCTTTCAAACTCTGTATTTATTCAAGAGGAACCACGTATAGCCACTGGAGGACTGACCTGTTAGAGTACAAACTGTTTCTGTGCTCACTCACCTGCACAGCTGAATAATATCCAGCCACGCTCGATCGGTGACACAGGGACAAATGTGACACGCTTCATACCGTTTGTCAGGAACTCCGACGGCAGGGATTGAGTTTAATATTATGCGTAAAGAATCATTGTTCTGAGACGCTGGAAAACTGTCCAGTTCAGACTCTTGAGTAGAAAGGGAAAATAAGAATAGACTTAATACTGTCATTTTAATACAGTTAATGAGTTTACATTTTAGTGAAAAACTAATCATGAAATTTAATCAAAGTGTATCATAGAGTAATTGGTTAAAGGCCAGATGGATGGACAGATAGTGAGAGAGATGCTGATAATAGAGGCTGCTGTAGTTTCTCCTGTTCCATAAAGAAGAGAGTCAGGCAGTGAAAGTTAATCCAGCCGAGGAGCAGGTCTGGAGGTCTAATCCCCATCAGAACAGCCCTGCCTGGGGCATACAGACAGCTAATCCTGCCCCATGAGACCTGCAGCACTCCTGTCTTTCACACAGTTTCTTTCTTTCTTTTTCTTTCTTTCTTTCTTCTTTCTTTGTATCTCATAAAACATAATATAGACCTAATATAAAATATAATTTTATCTTTATTTTCAAAAAATATACCCTCCAAATTCTTTATTATTGTATCTTTGATAAGTTTTATTTTTTAGGAAATAAAAACTTGTGTTGTATACTGTAACAGAGGGTTTTTTTTGTAGCAAGGGTCATCATAGGAGGCACTAGAGCAATTTCAGCGTTAAAGGTTGTGGCATTTTCTGTTAAATCTTGAAATATAAATTATCAGGTAATTTATTAACCACCAACCATCTGTTTATATTTTCTTAAAACTCTGAGGATAGTGTTCAGACATCAGAAAAATATCAGTTTATATACATGTTTTCTATTTTAGAGGGAAATATACGTTATGGATGTAACAAAAAAGGAAAATTTCGGGGGACAACATGCTTTGGAGGATTCCTGTGAATGAAAACGCACAAACAAGAAGCAATAATACCCAACAAATGGGCAACAATTTAAACAACATAAATTATTCATTTTTGTGTTTGCGTTTATAAGGAAGAAAAATTTTATGAATGTGAAATTCACCTTTATAACTATGGAAAATAATAATAAAATATGCTTTAAAAACTTTAACAGAGACATAACACAGATATTTGAGCCACCAAATATTGACATTTGAGGCCTAGTCCACACAGACATGGGTATTTTTATAACCGTGACTTTTTTACGCGTTTTTTTTAAAAACCCTGCCAGGGTGAGGATTTTAAGAAATGCCGGGGTTTTTTGCCTTGCAACGTCACTTTTGTTAGGCTTCTGATTGGCCAAGATGGCTTCACGATTTGAGTTTAATTGCCGTTGGTGTGGCATGCATGTTTTTGCTTTTTAATTAGGACGAAGATTTCTCTTAAACGCAGCCTGTGCGGACAATTTTTTTGGAGGAAAAACTCAGGTAATAAAAATAACTATGTCCGTGTGGACTAGGCCTGAGATATCAGTATTTTTAAAAACTTGACATTTGCATGTAATTGCAGAAAGTTTGTTAGTTAAGGTGGTAGGGTTGGGCGAGTGGGCGGGGCAGAGGGCGTGGCAATCAAAGTATGCGTCAAGATGAAAATTAAAATATTTTTATTTAAAACACTCTTTTTTTTAACTTAAATATTTTATATCCATACATGATGGACACCGTCTTTATCTCATTTCGGTCATGTGGCGCGCGTGCACGCTCGCGGTGCCATGCGCGTCCACGCTATTCTCTGAGATGTTTTTTCAACTGGCTAATTATCCTCCGGAAAGTGACGGTCCTGACCACGTCTTTCTCATTTCGGCCGTGTGTGCTCGCGGTGTGAAGCGTGTCTACGCTTTTCTCTGAGATGGCCTTGACGGCCTTTTGTGCAGCAAATATTTTTTTTGGACGACCTAGTTAAGGCGGTAGGGTTTCCAAGCTTAGGCGGGCCGCCTGAACTAAAATGTGCTGTGGGAAACCCTGAATTGCTCACTAAACTCTCGGAAAAAGGTACAAAAGTCGTCACTGCTGGCGGTACATTTTCAAAAAGTACACTTTTGTACATAAAAGGTGCATACTGGTTCTTCAAAGGTACTTTATTTTGTTATTAGTATTTTGTTATTAGGAACTCTTTAAAAGGTACTGTTACATATAAATATTTTAAAAGTTAACAATGAAATTTACATTTTTGTAATCGATAATATGCATTTTACGTATCTACAAATTACGGTAATGAAAATTTATTACATGTAAACATTATTGATGGTCCAACAAATAAGCTTATTTTGATTAAAAATGTCATGTGTTTCGGTGATATACAATCTAAATATATTTGGTACAGACTCCTTACACCCATCCATCACATACTGTAGTCTGTCATTATATATGTCAGATAACAAACCAGTGGTGTTAGTTTTTCTTCTTTATTAAAAATGACATCTACGGATAAAACATTCAGGAGCAGACGACTAGGCACATCATCTGTGGTCTGTTATTGATCACTGTGACTTTTCTGACTGTAGCAGTGTTTCTACTGTTTGTGTATGCATGTGTGTGTGTGTGTGTGTGTGTGTGTGTGTGTGTGTGTGTGTGTGTGTGTGTGTGTGTGTGTGTGTGTGTGTGTGTGTGCAGAGCTGAGTGAGCAGATGACTGCTTGTACAGATTTGTCAGGCGTGTGTTGGGCTGCTCCGTGGAGACGTGAGGTTGAAACATCTCTGACATGTGTGTCCGACAGCGAGCTGTTCCCCGCTCAAGCACACCACTGCCCAGCTTCCCTCATCTCATATACATTATGGAGCAGAGCCACAGACAACACCTGCTGTATAACACAAGAAGTATGTGCGTGTGTGTGTAACTTTAATCTCTTCAGTGTGGTAATATCACCACATTTTGACCTTGTGGGGACATTTTTAAAACAGCTTATAAATCTTTAAAATCTAAAAATGCGGAAAGTTTTCTGCTTTTTGTTCAACATTGTCAGATATTTATGAATTATTCACAAAACATTAAGTCAACTTGAAAAGAATTGTTCACCAAAAAATTAAAATTCTATCATAATGTTTTCATCCTCATGCATCCCAGATCTAAATGATTTTATTTTTATCTTCAGGTGAACGCAAATAAATAATTTCATACTAAAATGTTGTCATGTTATTAAACTTATGAAATGGGAATCAAGATGGTGACATTTCAAAATACATATACACTCTAAAAATGGCTGGGTTATTTTTGACCCATAATGGGTAAATATTGGACAGAACACATGCTGGGTTAAAAATTACACAATGTTCGGTTGTTGTTGTGCAACCATGGGGTATAATAACCCAGTAGTTGGGTAAAACAACCCAGCATTGGGTTATTTTTAACCCAGCATGTGTTCTGTTCAATATTTACCCATTACGGGTCAAAAAGTAACCTAGCCATTTTTAGAGTGTATGTTCATCATTAAAGTAATCTAAATGAAGTCTTGTACAGTACATCTATGATGTCATAGGGAAGATAAATAATGAGAGTGTTCATATTTTGGTGAACCGTTCCTTTATGGTATTGATTTACTAAAGCGGAAGGTATACTAGGGACGTCCGTGTATGCGCGCCGTCCGCATGACGTCATTTTCGTCATCAGGAGGGTCCGCGCGGACCGCCGCCGTGCAGCCCAAAATTTGAGACTGCGTGGACAGTGCGCGTACAGTCCGCTTACAACAGCGCATGTGCGTGAAAATAATTAGACAGGACACTCTACAATTATACAAAGGAAATACAGCATTTGCGCACACACACACACACACTATAGTTTTTCTTCTTAAATTTTTACTTCTTCCAAGAACAGAAAGCTGTGGAGCATGTTCGTTACCATAATCTTTGATTCCTGTTCTTTGTTGTCTTGTTGTTTGTACTAAACTGTGTTTGCAATGGTGTATCGGCTACTGTTCTTCACCTATCCTAATATTTTAATGTACTCTAAATGTCGCCAAATCAGTGCTGCCCTGACGGCCTGGTAGAGTAATAATTTGAATAAGAAATCATTTGCATCGTATGTTTCGAACGCGGCCATCCGAGTGTAGCTGCGAGGAGTATACTTGCTAGCCTGACGCGGAAAAAAGGTATATCCCCGGCCTTAAGGCTGCCTGTGCTCGGATTAATTGAGTGCCGCAGGGACGACGTATTTTTGTAGGCAAACTTTAGAAGTTAGCAAAACCCTTATTTGCTGGCTAAAAAGCCCATTTATTTTACCCATAGACTTTTGGATTATCGCAAAAAATAAGTTCTGTGTTTAACAAAAGTTTATGACACTTACACGCTTTGTCCAACAAGTTAGTTTTCACAAACACAACTTTTTTGAATTTTGAAGTCTGTTTACTCGAAATAAAAGCAAACAAATGTAGACTTCAACATTCATAAAAGTTGTGTTCATCTGTCAAGACTAGCTTGTTGGACAAAGCATGTAAGTGTCATAAACTTTTGAACCAGTGTCCGTCTAATTTCTGGAGTTGGCCTACAAAAATATATCAAGATGGGATGGGATGCTCCGATCAGGATTTTTGCAGCCGATACTGTTTTCAGATTTGTTATCTTCATGATTGGCCGATACCGATTTTTTTTTTTATGCTGATATGCAAGCTCTTTGATGCCTGCACCTGTTAACATTTTCTACATAAAGTAATATCACAGATGTTGTCTTTGTTATATTACTGCAGTAATTAGGTATATTATTGCAAAACAAATATTTCTTCTGCAAAGAGAAATTTAATATGCCTTTAAAAAGGTTTATGTCTCTTAAAAGTAGGGATGCTTAACGATTAATCGCGATTAATCGTTAGCAGAATAAAAGTTTTTGTTTACATCATATATGTGTGTGTGAACTGTGTATAATAACTTTGTATAAATAAATGTACACACATGCATGTATATGTTTTAGAAATGTTTACATGTGTATATACATTTGTATATTTATGTATAATTTATATTATATATAAATATAAATACTTAATATATACATTTTATTCTTAAAATTATACATGAATGTGTTCATATTTATATATATATAGTTTACACACATATGTGATGTAAACAAAAAATTTTAATCTATTTATCGCGATTAATTGTTTAGCATCCCTACTTAAAAGTAATGAAAATAAAACACTTCACATCACAATCTTTACTGTATGAATTAAATGTAAACACATTCATATGAATATAACAGTTTACAAACAAACCTTAAAAAATAGTGGTGTGCATCGTGAGACAAAACACTGGTATATGTTCAGATATGTCAGTGTTGTTTTTAAATGAAGACTTGCATTTTAGTCTGGGACTAGGATAATCCGTGTCTAGGAAACTGACCCATTGAATGATGGGTAGGATAAACGAAAGAGACAAATTCTCAGGATTTACCCCCGAACAGATGTAAATACAAAATAATCTGAAATAATTCCAGTATTCAAGAATCTTGTGTGAAGCACTTTTGGGTAAAACCAAAGAAATGCATAGCAGAAACTGAGAGACCAATATAAGATGTTCCAAATATATATAACAAAACATACTAGCTGCTACAAACAACTGTGCTTGTTAGTTTTTCTTTAGTTACCTTTAGTTTGTCACTTATCTGGCATCATTACTGGATTTGATCTATTTGTTCCATCAGTAACATCATTATCTGCTGGACTTTGGAGGCCAAAGTGTTTGTGTAAAAGCAGGTCAGTCCACCAAAGTCCAATGAGCAGTGCGGGAAAACATACGTCTGCAATACAGTGAGATCATTATAAAAACCTCTGTGCGGGTCTGCTGGTCTTGACCTTCATCATGGAGTTAATTTAGGTTTCGAATTTGCCTCCGTGCCCTTTTGGCGGGGCAGTTTGAGTAAGAACACACTGCAAGAAGGCTGATAATGAAGACCTTCATTTAGTGCTAATGAAAACCACTGCTAACTCTGAGAGCTCCACATATAGACACGCATGCCTCAGGAATAAACAGGGACTTAAAAATATACTAAGAAAATACAGCACTTTGATTTCAGTCTGTGTCTCATTTTCTGGAAATCCTTGAAGGATTCTGCGCAACAGTTTTGAACATCCTTACAAATGAAACATAGCAACATATTCTTACAGTTTGCATTTTGTTCAGATACAGTAGGAGTAATTTAATGTTTGTTGGACAAATGCTGATGCTGATGTTTTGTTTTCTTACATACCTGTATACGTTTTGTGTGGTAGTCCCAAAAATATTACTGTGAGAAACGTAACTAGAAATATCAGTTCTTGACATTAGAGTATGAGTGTATAGGGATGAAATATAGATGTATTTATTGTTTTTGGCCCATCTCTTGTAGTCTGCCAAAACTCTGCAGCTTCTAAGAAAGGCATGTTCAAATTCTCAAAAAAAAAGTTTGACACCAAAGCATGCCTTTGTACCCCAGCCATTAAAAAAACAAGGGAAAGGGCAAAACATGGTCCATTGTTATGATTCCCTGGCTTTCTTCTTGAGAACACATGGGTCTGTGAGAGGGATGCCCAGCACGAACCGCTCTGCTGCGGGCAAGGCCCCAGGCTATCCCTCCTCCTCTGGAACTGAACTCGGCTGGAAGAGAGATGAGATCTTTGAATGCAAACGTGAAAACAGTCCTGAGCAGGTTTAGTCTCGCATAGCCAGATTTAGGCCTATCAGCATAAGGTCTCTTTCGTATTCTGTCTAAGAACCGCTGGACGTGAAGTCACCTGAGCAGCATGCAAAGAATGTGGCGTTTATATCTTTTGAGTGTAAAGCCGGATACTTCTGAATATCTTAAAGATTCAACACCATGAACTTTTCAAACTGTGAGAAATCTGTCCACTAGTTCTTCTTTGTATGGACTTATTCTATATACTGCAATAATTATGTTCCTATTTTTTCATGTAAAGCTGCTTTGAAAGAATGCATCATTGTACAAAAGTTCTATATAAATAACTTTTAAATAAATTGCACTTATTATTCACAAATGTTTGGGTTCAGTGTGCTGGCAACCAAGGCCATGTTTAAAAAACTTGTAAAAAACTTAAGCGTTTTTTATTTTTTAGAAATGTCGACAAAATCTTATTGCGAAACGACACAGTTTCCATTAAAAGCTGTTATACGACTAAAATATCATTTTGTTGTCTCATAAGTCATTTCAAAAACCATGGTCGACTTCATACGGCACCATGCAAACTGCCGTGCAGATGACATCAAGATACTGCGAGAGTGACTCGAAAACATACAGAGCAGTTGACTCCCAAATTGCTCTCACGGTATTTTGATGTCATGTGCTTAAAGGCGGGGTGCGTTATCTCTGAAAGCCAATGTTGATATTTGAAATCAATTAAACAAACACGCCCCTACCCCAATAGAATCTGGACCTTCTTTTGATAGACCCGCCCCACACATACGCAACCCAGGCAACGATGTCGGTTAGTAGACACTCCCCTTACTGCTGATTGGCTACAAGTGTGTTTTAGTACTCTGACCGACTCCTTTTTCCAAATTGTTCACCCTGCCTTTTATGTTTTTTGTGACGCCACATGTAGTTGAACACACCTCTTCTGTCTTGTCCTCCAACCAAACATACCACACCATATTTAAAGTATGATCATGTGACTTATACACATCAGGTGACATGTACATTTGTTTTGCAATATATTCCTTTTTTTTTTAAATCTATCTAGTTATTTTGAGATGTATGTTGTGATATGAGTGAAAACTGGATGACTTTGCCAGATGACTTGAAACGCTCTGTTTGAGGGGTATTATTAACTTCTGTCCTGCATTTCTTGTTTTGCTCTGGGGTGGCAACTTAAGGAAAATAGTTGTATGATGGTATTACAATGCGACCAGATCGTATTATTGATACCTTCACTGGAAATGTATTATTTTTGCTAGGTGAATCTGTGATTTCTCTCTGAATTTGAAACCATTCTTGTATAATGTGACACTGTTAATGGCATCTGAAATAGTTTTCCTTAAAAAAAAAATGCTTTGCATGCTCTGCAATGTCGATGGTGAGACAATAAATTGTGCAGCCCTACTTGCATATATGTCTAGCATTGCCAAAATCTGCCAGCGTGCACAGAATTGATTGTGTTTTGGGCTTTGCTGAGATTGATTTCTCACAGGTTCATGGATCATTCCCACCACCAACATTTTGGCAGGAGTGTCTGAACCGAATGAGGATGTTAAGGTGAAAGAGAGAGAAATTGAGGAGCTCCGATGCAAATGCAGCTAAAAGCCACCTTTGTCAAAAATGAGATATTGTGATGTTACCAGAATGCTCTTGGCACGTCATATACTTCATCCATCAAATCATTTTGCTTCAAATCCTTTTAATCCCAGCCTCAGGTCATTTAGAAATACAGGTTTGTTGGCAGAATCCATTAAGAGTCCGATTAAAAAAACGTTCATTTACAACATTAAAGGTAGTGTTTAATGGTATGTCATGCATTCTGACTTATTAACACAGTTTAAGAGTTGGTTTCCTCATGCTAAACATAGGCAAAGTGTCAAAAAAAAAACAGTTGGACGTGTTACAGAGTATTTCTGTGCCAAATGCACTTCACCAGGGTTCATACAAGTTTCTAAAAGTTTTTTTTTAACACGGTTACATCTTAAGTATCATTGGTAGACCTTACGTGTCATTTTTTTATGGGCACTTCCCCCGAAAAAGCATGCAACATGTCAATCAGCGGGAGAGGGAGAACCGAGAACGTTTTATGCATCACTTCACGCGACAGCTTTGTTTTATATCAAGACTCAACAATGGCACAAAAGAAGTGTGTTTTTGGATGTAAAGAAAAGTAAGCCAGCATGTTGGAAGAGTTTTGCGTGTGTGTTTGTTTAACGCTGGATTTCGTTGAAAAATCCTAACCGGGTAAAGAGTTGCATGCGGTAAGTAATGTGTTATGTTGGAAATCGACGAGTAAGTGCATATAATGTAAATTGCACGTACATTTCTTGAAACATAAGTTATCCAGTGTTGTATACAGTGTTGCTTGGCTCCTGATTCGCTCCTCCCGCAGCTCATGACTCCTACTTCCAAATGTTTCTGTGCATTTTCTAAAAGATTTGCTAGAGCTGATTTGTCTTTTATGAATTTGATGAAACTAAAGACTCTTCAGAGATATGAAGGGTGTAATTCTACTCTATAGGTACTTTAGATTAACATCAGAGATGCAGCATGTGTTATGGGAGCTTTAAAACATGTCAGACGCACTTAGAGGGTTTTGCATCTGAGCTCTTCAATTTCTTTAGACACCTGCACAACATAAATAACAAAACTTTATTTCTGTGCTTCTTAAATGAACCATAATGATTGTTTCATTCGTTTTGAAACATTAAGCACACAATGGTTTTGTACTGTATAGCCCAAATGCTGTGGATCTGTTCCTATATAGTTACCATATTTTAAGCGTCACAAATTCATCCAGTAAGTGGTCCATCTGCTGTGATGTCACAAAATACAGCGCAATCTCTTCCACATCAAATGTTTGATAATTTGAGGAATCCTCCCATGTTTACCGATTTATATCCAGCTGTATTACTGTAAGACAGTGAGAGTCCATCCACCTCGACCGGCCGGCAGAAAATGGCATAGGGCCGCACACAAGCTCCTAGAGGTGACGTGTGATGTTGAACGCTGGAAATGTCACAGCGTGTAAAGCTCAGCTTCCTGTAGACCTGTCACTCTTCTTGTTTCTCTCAAACACGCAAGACGTGATGGGCAGCAGACGGGGAGCTATTGATTTGACAAGTTATTAAAGAGGAACAGAGCAGACAGATGCATCAAGGGCCTGACACTGACATACTCTCTCTCTCCCTCCTTCTCTGTCTCTCTTTCTCTCTCTCTCTCTCATTCTGTTTTCCTCTTTCCATATCGTCACTTTTCCTACTTTGACATTCTTCTGCAAACTGTCTTCACTCCTGTTGTAGACTCTTCACCTGTACATGCCTCCTGTCTCGTCTTCAAACGTGCGTCTTGTCTGTCTACAGCACGTGTCTCCCCTACATGGAAATTCGGACAGTTTCGCTTGTATTGTTGAATGTCACGTTTCCACCCGCAGTCAAAATGCTCTTTCTCCCAAATCACAGTGTCCTCAGGTGACAGACCCTGATGGTCCACATGGAAATCACTTTCAAAGTGTGAAAAAAGTCAAACTATCCCACGGTCTCACGTGCGGCTACACGACAGCGTGTCAGGTACACGCACACACTCACACATGTATGATTGATGCTGACCTTTGCTCACATCCCATGTGTGTGTGAGTGTGTGTGTTTTGTGTGTGTGTTCTGGGGTTGTACTGTTGTAATGTGTTATCAGAGGAAAAGGTCAGTGAGAGTTACTCAGAGATCTCCCATCTGTCCATCTTTCTTTCTCTCTTGTGCCATGGCAGTATATCAAAGTTTACAATCTGTGCACACCGCTGTGTTTCATACAGTTTATCTGTTTGGACATGTGTTGCTGCACAAGTTGCTCTTTAATGGCTCAGGACACTTGACATTGTCATGGGACATAATCATCCGTCTCGGTTGATGTGATTTGATATTTGTGTGCGTGAGAGAAAGCGTAACTAAAAAATTCAGTTTTTATGGTTGATTTTATGAATGATTATGTATAAGGAACATTTCATGACGGGGTGTTGTAGGTCTGTAGGACTTGTTTTCATCTGCTTTATCAGCTTAGAAAGAAATAGCACACCTTTCCTTAACAGGAGGTCTCATTTTTTATTTCACTTTGCTGTTGGTCTCTCTCTTCCTCTCTTTTTCATTTAAATTTGAGCTCTTTATCCCAACAGCATTTTTAAACAAAGTTGCCAGCCAGCTCCGGCATTTTTTATGATTTTGAACATACAATATATCAAATGAAAGAATATACCATCTGCTTTAAAAAAAAGTTTCATCCTACTTTTATTTGTTCTCTTTTTATCAACTCTCAAATATGGGTAGGTTTCTTCAGAAATACCAAATTTTTCAGAGCGATGATCAAAACATACACAAAGTTTGAAGGGAATACTTCTGGGTTTTTAAAATTGGGTAGGAGCGCCACCTTGTGGATAATAGTGGAAATACGGATTGCCAGAAAAACTTGTCATTGGCAGGGAAGCTTTTTCTCTTAAAGGATTAGTCAATTTTCTTAAAAAAATCCAGATAATTTACTCACCACGTCATCCAAAATGTTGATGTCTTTCTTTGTTCAGTCAAGATGAAATTATGTTTTTGAGGAAAACATTCCAGGATTTTTCTAATTTTAATGGACTTTAATGGACACCAACACGTAACACTTAACTCAACACTGAACAATTTTTTTAACGGAGTTTCAAAGGACTCTAAATTATCCCAAACGAGGCATAAGGGTCTTATCTACTGTAGTGAAACGATTGTCATTTTTGATAAGAAAAATAAAAAATATGCACTTTTAAACCACAACTTCTCGTCTATATCCGGTCCTGTGATGCGCCAGCGCGACCTCACGCAAAACGTCATCACGTCAAGAGGTCAAAGATGACATATCGAAACTACGCCCCAGTGTTTACAAGTGTGGAGAAAGAGGACCGTTCTGACATCTTTGTATGTTGAATGATACTAATTAATGTCTTTGTGTCAGTTTTTGTTTGAAATGGTCTGCAAATGTGCGTTTCATATTAGGGCTGGGCCGATCCACTTTTTCCATTACCGATACGATTTCGATACCTGTATTCTGAGAATCGACCGATCCCGATCCAATACTAGTATTTTTCGTGATCCATTTAGAATTGTGTGTGTATAAACACATAAATATAAACGCACACATATACACACAAAACATGTTGCACAAAATCAGGAGAATATCATGTCAAGTGAATTTTTTTTTAAATGAGATACAAGTTAAAAGAATGTAAGTGTTCTTAAATATTTATTAATTGTTTTTGAGTGGACATATGACTGAGCAAATAAATAACGTAGTTCAAGTACATTTTAACTTAATTGCGCAAACTGTCACAACATGAAAGACTTTTTAATCAGATGTTTAAAATACGGCTTTTGTGTGTGTTTGTGTGTGTGTGTGTGTGTGTGTGTGTGTGTGTATGACATATTTAATTCACGCTACTCCAGTGTATTAACTCGGCGAGCACCAAACCATTACGTTTTTGTGACCTTAAATATCTTCATATATGCATTTGTTTTTCGCATAAGGCTGTTGAATATATTAGGAATATTTTGAATATAGTGTATAATAACATTTATGGGGCTTTTATAATAGTTTGACTTTTCTGTAGCCTGACAGTAACAACCACAAGTAACGCACCGTATCGGATTTTGATCGGACCCGTTTTTCCGATACCCGATCCAGCAAAATATATATATATATATATATATATATATATATATATATATATATATATATATATATATATATATATATATATATATATATATATATATATATATATATATATATATATATTACATCGCGATGCATATACACGTTGATTCATTGCGTTTAGGTGCCAATGTAGGTATGCAAAGCCATTGATCATTAATAATAATGTACATCCAACATTTTTGATGGTGTATTTGTGTTTGGCACTGCCGCACTAACATTGCTTGTAAAGATGAGACGTATTCACACGTTTTTTTCTGACATAAGACTTGGCTCTGTGGTGGCTCTCTAGCCCATGGAAAGGCAAACCGATTCTTTAAAGGCTCACCAGTCGAACCAACTTCAAAATAAGAACAGGACTAGCTCTGAACTAGGGGTGGGCGGAATGACCAAAAATCTATTTCACGGAATGAGTCATTTTATTTAACGGAACGGAATATTTCACGATATACATGTTTTGCAGTTTATATAGTTTTTTGATGATAAAAATGTACAGAAATACACCACTCACTATAGCTTTAAACTAAATGCTCACCACAGTTTTAAAATATGAGCAATTTAAAGTTAATAATGTTAAAGTGAAAATGCCCAGAAGATAACAACAGATAAGTCTTGATTAGACAGAATCTTGTTTTGAGTTATTAATTTTATAGACTATTAAAAGTGTAGTATGGCTTCATTGTATTTTGTATTTATGCAAACATTACATTAAACATATGCAATATGTAAAATGAACAGGTATAAATATATGGAAAAACCTACAGACAGGATTAATACCTGTATATGAGAGAAGAAGCTCTGAATATTATAAATATGACAGATGGCGCGTCAAAAAACTACAGCAGCGCACGTGTCACTGATATAAACGCGAGTTTTGTCTTAGCTTGCTTAAAGTTCAGAAAACTTTACAACTATTAGCATTATGTGCGAGAAGAACTCTTTATTTGGTGTCGCAGCTCCTTGCGCTTGTCTAGAGAGACCTCTGCACGCGAGAGACCGGCCGGCAGCTGCATGAGGAGAGAGCGAGCGAGAGCGAGCAAGACAAGAGTCTCGCTGCGTGACCCGCGGTGGATTCACTGGCACTTATTATTAAAAATACACAAATAACTCTTTCATTTTTTATAAGTGAACTGTTTTACATGTTTCTCCGTCACACTCAGTCTAACATGCTGGAGGCAGAGTTAGCCACGCCCACTTATTTGCATTCCGCGGAATAGACGGAATAGAAAAATCTGTTACGTCTGACATTTTATTCCGCGGTAACGGAATATACCGTCATACCGCCCAGCCCTACTCTGAACCAGCACCTGGTTCTTTCTCAATTATAGTATAACTGACTAAAAATATCATCTGTCGGAAATGAGCTTGTCAGTCATATCTTTGACCCACAAGCCGGGCGTGGTGAGAGGGCGTGGCTTTGACACCTTTAGTAACGGCATTATAGACCACGGGTGAGAAGACCACGGGGTGAGTTTGCTGCTGCTGTAACCCTGCTCGCCTGCCTGCCTGCCTGCATCTTTAGAGCTAATATCAGGTGACGCATAGATATCAGTGAGAGAGACGCCAGCTGTGCATTTACATATGCAATGACCCAGATTAACATTGCCCCACCCCCATCTTTTATTGCCTATCAGTGCTCATTAAAGCAGAGCTCACTCAATAAAGCAATAAAGCACAAGAGGTTTACGCTTCTGTTCCACTCCAAGTTTGTGCTCCTGTATAGCTCAGTTGTTTAGAGCATTGCATTAGCAGCGCAAGAGGTCATGGGTTCGAACAAATGTATACATTGTAATGCACTGCAGGTCACTTTGGGTTTGCTAAACGCATACAAGTAATGTAAATGTAAGTTTAGTGTTTTCTACTTCACGCTCATTCCCGCTCCTTGTTCGCTCCATGGCAAAAAATAGCCCAAGTTGCCACTCCAGTGTAAATTTTCATTTACAAATGTCTGTTGTGCAGATGATGCATTATTTAGTGTATACATATCCATCGCTCTGCCAGCGTAACAGTGATTTTACCACAGTCAAAGGGTGCTGTTATGTAGGCATAAAGCTGGCATATGCAAGATGACATCATGCACCAATAAAAACAATCATTAATGTTAAAATGCCCAACTTTACTGTAGAAAATAATATTATGTTTACAGCCTGGTACAAAAATAGTTTTTGGGTTGTATAGCTAATTTTGCCCTTCATGACAATTGTGAAGGGGTAGATTTTTTGTAACTCATCCGTTTGAAATTATATTAAGCCTTAAAGTTTTGCATAATTAAGGGCGTGGCCACTTGAGTGACGGGTGAACTGCCACTGCTGTCATTAGAGTCGAGCTAGATGGGCGTGGTTTCAGCAACCAGCCACCTCGGCTTCACCCACGTCCCGCCTCTTTACCCATTTTCGGATATCCGTGAGTGATGTGCGATGACTCATGGCCAAGATGGCGACGGCAGGCACTGCCTACTTTTGTTTTCAAAAACGATCTTCAGAAACCTATGGGTGACGTCACGGACACTACGTCGATATTTTGTGTATATATTGTCATTTTCAGTTTGTTTCCTAACTATAGACATTTGGTTGTGTATTTATATCTCAAGACACACCAAGACACAGCACACGGTGTGACAAACAGTAAAGCCGTCGGTCCTGTAACACACCCATTGAGCTAACGGCTCAATTACCGAAATGTAATTAATGTTTGCAAATTGCCACACAGTTTAAAATGAGTAATTGCAGAATTATCCATTGCTTTATTGGTTCAGCCACCCTTACCGCAGCAATTGCCCTCTTGGCTTTGTAAATGAAGGAGATGATTGAGTTAAATCCCTAAATAGCATTGGCACATTACCAGTGAATACATTTACACGGCCCAGTTTGGCTGAGTTTGGCAAATTAGCTCTAATTTACTAAATTAAGGGGTTGATTCAGAAGGTTAAAATGATTTTCGTAGTAGCTCTGGGCTGCCAGTAAACATGAGACTATTACATAACCATGTAATGTGATAAATGCCATACATACATTCTGTATAGCATTTTTCTAGCAATTTCTTTTTGCTTTTTTGTTGGCTCATAATGATCAATATTTTTGTCTATTCGTCGCACAAATAGAGCACAAGCGAACAACGCCGCTTTGATTTGGATGACCTTGGGTGGAGAGTGATGTCACCACTCCCGAAAATGTTATTTTAGCCTATCTTACAAAGGAAAGTAATTACAGCATTTGTTGTAATGGCACCTGTTCGGGATGATTTGGACGACATGGGATTGGAAAATTATGTCACACAGCCAAAAACATTGTTTTATATCTTAACCCAACACACATGCTCGTTTCTGTGGCACAAATCAACACGAACGCAGCACAAATTAATGGTCTAGTTTAAGAAAGTGTGACGTTATGTCAACTATGGTAATCCATACTCGAAATGTGTATTAACCCATCCCAGTGAGTAATGTACACACGAACTTGAAGTTGTGAACATGCACACACATAGGGAGCAACTGCCTTGCTTAACTGTGCACCACAGTCCAGAGACTCGAACCGGCAACTTTCGGGTTACAAGCCAGACTCCCTAACCACTAGGGTATGACTGCCCTCATGTGTTTTGGCGATTGTTTAATTATATGGAGTGGTGCCAACATTTGTGTATTGTGCGTACATGACCAGTATGGAAATCGCATGTAAACATTCAAAGTTGATTCACACAAACACGTTTTCTGTGGGTGCTTGGTATTGTTAGATCAATGAATTTCAATCCAACCTGAGCTTGTTGGTGTTTATTGTTGAAATGTCTTTCTGACAATCTTTTCAGGTCTGGAAAAAAAGCCGGTCTTTAATTTGAACAACCTCGCTGTGCATGTAGATGCTCGTCAGATCAGCAAAAGTTTTGTGTAAATAACATATCCAGTCTCTCGACTTTTGCTTTCTTATCCGGATGTTTTGAGGATAAGCAAAATGGAGCCTTTGTGAACAAAAGCATCACTCGCATAGCAACAAATCTGATGATCATGCAAGCTTGTCTTTTGCAGACAAAGATAATTATGAAAACAGGTTATGGTGAATACATGCATCTCTACGACGAATCATCTCACACACACACACACGCACGCACGCACACACACACACACACACCTGTGATAAACAGATTCATGTTATTAACACACACACTTTATTTCATTCATATTATATATTGATGAATGTAATCTTTTGTTATAATAGGTTGTATTATTGTACATTGTACACTGCAAAAAAAAATGTACAAGAAAAAAATGCTTAGTATTTTTGTCTTGTTTACAGTAAAAATTTCTAAAAATTCTTAAATTAAGATGCTTTTTCTTGATGGGCAAAACCACCCAAGAAAATAAGTCTAGTTTTTAGACCAAAAATATCAAATTTAAGTAATTTTGTACAAGCTTTAATTTAGTGTTTAAGAAAAATTTTAAAGATTTTTTCGCTTACCCCATTGGCACATTTTTTTTTTGCTTGTTTCATGCACAAAATCACTTAAATATGATATTTTTGGTCAAAAAACTTGATTTATTTTCTTGGGTCGTGTTGCTCATCAAGAAAAAGCTTTTTAATTCAAGAATTTTAAGATATTTTTACAGAAAACATGACAAAAATATTTAGATTTTTTTTCTTGAAAATGATTTTTGCACTGCAAAAAATACTTTCTTACTTAGTATTTTTGTCTTGTTTTCAGTAAAAAATATCTAAAAAGTCTTAAATTAAGATGTATTTTCTTGATGAGCAAAATAAGTCTAGTTTTTTAAACTTTAAAGAAATTAGTACTTAAAACATACTAAAACATTTTTTTTTTCTTGAAATAAGTTTACTTTTTTCATAAACGCTTAACTCAAGAAAATTTTTCTTGCTCCATTGGCTGATTTTTTTGCTTGTTTTAAGCACCAATTTAGTTAAAGTGTCATAGATTTTTTTGCTAATCAAGAAAATATATCTTAATTTAAGAATTTTTTGATATTTTTACTGAAAACAAGACAAAAATACTAAATAAGAAAGTCATTTTTGCAGTGTATACTTTCTGAAACTAAATGTAAAAGCTGTTTTTGTAATTTAAATGGTTGGTTGGTTTACACATTCATTTTCTTTTCTGTATCTTAACCTCAGAGGACAGGAATTTCTTACTATGATTATTACCGTGTCTCCATTCATTACTAATTCCCATCTACAGTCTGCACTGCGTAAACACCCAATTAAGGACTCAAGACTCATTTCTCTCCCAGATATCTTCCTTTTGTTTAAGTGTATGTGTGATTAAAGCGGTGTGTGCTTTGCCCCTAAAGAAGCACCATCTTAATATGCTGAGCAAACACAAGCCTATCCCATGCTATTGTTCTTATTGTTGTGTATGCAGCAATTTTTTGCATTGTGCACGTCTTTGCTGCAGTTTACAGTGGGTGTGCATAACCAAAAAGACTCAACAGTGAGGAGCATCTTAATGTGTTTACAACAGAAATTAAATTCTGCTTCATTTTGTTTACCCGTCACGTATTTACTTTTTGTTAGAAGCCACGGTACAATCGTAGTTTCATTATATTTTGATTCTTATCCTCACCATATTTCATCAATACTTTAGATCTTTGTATTGATTTTTGAGCGCTTGTGCATTCATAGGATTTTCTACAGTTCAGTTATTGAAGAAGCAGTTCATTTAAAACAAACACTGAATGCAGCGTTTCTCAGAGTGAAGCTTCCCAATGGATGGAGTTTTAGTTTGGATCTAGTTTGTTATATTTATATACTTAAAAGTCTTTTTTGTGAATGAAGCATGTGTTAACAAATGTGTTAACATTGAGATTGTGATTTTCAACCTCGGCCCTGCTCAGATAGCTCTTCAGTAGTCCATTGTAGCCCACAATCTATTGCAGTGTTCAGCTCTGACTACATTATGCTATTAATGAATTATTTAATTAGATTCCTGTTCTGCTTTTTCCATTTGAATATCCTGTTTTTATTAAAGAATCGGAAGTGCAAAAGTACAATTTATTTAATATTTTTATATTGATTTTGGGGGCAGAAGAATGAGAGGACCTGTTTTAAAACACCATGTTGCATGATTGTAAAGGCCTGTAAAGTTTGTTTAGTTAATTGTCTCTATTCTTGTGTTATTTGTGACATATATTATGCAAAAAGTACAAACCCCAAAGTAAACGATGATGCGAGGTATCGACTACAATGTACATCACTTTTCTTGGACCACAACTAACATGTGGATGTGGACAAGACCGACATTATCATAATTCCTCCCGCTTTGACTCATAGCCTGTAAGTTTACTCCGGTTAGCATTGCATTGTGAGCGAATCTTTCAAACGTGGTAAGAAGCATCACATTTCCTGCTTATGTCAGACATATTCAGGCCAACGTACAGATTAGCTGGCCAGTCAGAAACACAGCACTTTTCAAATTGATGAGCTTTGTACAAAATCTGTGCGTTTGAGTAAAGCAGTATATCTGGAGCTACAAAAATGTACGGTATGTGGAAAATAGTGTATTTTTTTAACCATAAACCATGCAAACACATTGTATTATACCAAATACACACAAAAAAACTATAGCAATGAAATTAGTGCACTTTAATGTCATGACTACTACCATCAAATTGCATTAGTTTATATCCAGCTGGTTACTTTTATCCATGATTTATCCATAATTTAACTAATTTAAAATTCTATTAAATTAAATTAACTAAATTAAATTAAATAAATGTATAAATATTTTTTTTATTTATACGTTTATTTAATTTAGCACATTTCCATGGTTCAGTGCTGTTGTTTTATTACTTTTGTAATACATTTCAACCGTTTTACTTTTATTGTAATTCTTGTTTTTTATCCAGTATCCATTTTAAAAACTATTGGTCGAATAATCGGTAATTGGCAAGTACCAACTTAGTTATTGGTATTGGTAAAATCCACTATCGGTCGACCTCTAATAAAGCAACACTCTAAAAAGGATATGTTCACTTTTTTATTTCATTGTTACTTTGTGTTAATTTATGAATAAAAGAGACAACACAAGATGTATTAAAAGTTGCACAAAATTTGTTGTTCCAACAATAACACCGAGATTTTGGCATTTAGTTTCTTGTCCCACAAATAAAACTGATTGTGTTGTTTTTAACACATTCGTTTTTAGGGTGAAGTCTTTGAACTATTTCTCAATTGATTTATCCTCTATGGCCATACGTTTGGTTATTGGATTCTGTCAAAAGTAAAAATCAGCAATTATTATTTCTTCTAGATCTGACGTTGAAAATCCACCCATCTATAGACTGTTTCATTGGACACATGTGCGTTTAACGTCTGGGCGAAACTTAACTTCTGGTCTCTGTTTATTTAATGGTCTGAATAGTGGCTAAACTGAACTATGGAACAAATACCACTTCAAAAATAACAAATGTTTTGGTTTCCTAAAGACGATGAGATGTCGATCATGGATCACTGCTTTGTTAAGTGAGGTTTGGCAGCCGATCTGTAGTAAAGATTGTATAAATTATATAGTACACTTTTTAACACAGTTACTTTAGCTCATTGTAGTTTTTGATATGCTTTAGCTATGATTTAATGTAATCTAACTCTTAAAGGACTCTGTTGTTACTGATTCTTTGCAGAGTTTACTGGAAGTTAAGTTAATTCCACGAAAGCCATTTGTTTATGTTGTTACTGCTGAAACGTCTATTCATACATATTTACATTTGAAAACCTACTAAGTGCGTCTGCCGACCGGCAGGATTTCTTGTTAATTTGCATTTTTTCAGACTCTTAATGGATTCTGCCTAAAAAAAAGAGTATTTCTGAATGGCCTGAGGGCGGGATTAGGGAATTTGATCGGAAAGTATTTGATGAACGTCAAATTGTGTCGTGAGCATTCGGTTACAATCATTATCTCATTTTTGACGTAGGTGGGGTTTAGCGGCTTTTACATCTGAACTCTTCATGCAACTTTTAGGGGCCGTGTTCTGGACAGGGATTAGTCTAGTCCTAGACTAAAACAAATGTAAGAGCTCTCCAAACTGAAAACAACTTCAGGGTTTCCCGCAGAAAATGTGTTTGTTAAGGTGGTAGGGTTGTGCAGGTGGGCGGGCCGGGTGCGTGGCAATCAAAGGTGCGTCATGAAAACAATATTTTTATTTAAAACACTCAAATAAAACTCAATTTTGAAGAAACTATGACAGAAAATGAACACATACTAGATTATTAATGAATTAAATGTTTTATCAACAGGCTAGTTATCCTTCAGACAGTGACGGACCATGTCTTTCTCTCATTTCGGCCATGTGGCGTTTGGTGGAATTTTTTTTGGACGACCTAGTTAAGGTGGTAGGGTATCCCAGCTTAGGTGGGCCGCCCGAACTGAAAAGTGTTGCGTGAAACCCTGAACTTGCCCTGACATATCTTAAAATACATCAGTGTAGTGATTCACCGATGCATCGGCCGCCGATATTTATCGGACGATTTTTTATGAATTTGAACCATCGGCATATCGGCAATAGCAAGAGAAAGGCCGATACCGATTGTTTATTAATTAACTGCATAAAGAAATCCATTATATGTAAAAAAACGAGTTAATGTTGTTAATAAAATAAATGCTGAATAGCAAAAACCACCTTTGAAGGTAGTCATGCTGTCTTATTATATTTGTTTTAGCTTAATTTGTGCCTCTCTTATTATGTTGGTCAGTTGAATGTTAAATCAAATCCATGTTCAGTAAAAATAATTTTATGCAGAAATAAACTAGCAAATAGACCAACTGTATAGTATTGTATACAAGTCTTTAATATTGGCATCGGCCAGAAGTTATCGGTATCGTCCCAAAAAAAATCCTATCGGTGCATCCATCAGTGCCCTTTCTTTTGCCTCAAAATGCCCACAAGTATTTTTTTTAGTAAGGCATGTTTGTTCAAAGTAGTTATATTTCCTAATTAAACTTAAGTCTTGTCCTAGCTTAAGCTAATCCCTGTCCGGGAAACCTCCCCATAAATCTTATTTTGACACCCTATAGTTTTTCTTAATTGATTCTGCTATAAATTTATTATTTCACGCCAAAGTTTATCTGTCAAACAACATGCTGCATATGAAAAGTCTTACAAGCAATGCGTGTTTGTAGAGATATACAAGCTTAGTAATAATCATTCCTCAGCATACACACACACACACAGACACACAGGCATCTCTCCGGTGTCTCGTTCAATTATGCCACCTGCTGTCTGGAGGAGACCGTCATTGCTCTTTGAGTGTTTTCTGTATTTCAATCAGCAGGTATTCTCCTTCTCATAATGTCTCTCAGTATTAAATGATTAGCACTAGAACTGTGTTTAGACAGCAAACAAATACAATTGTCATCAGTCACATTCACACATGTATTTCAGGCAGTCTGTGATGCTGCACACAGTTAGTCGTGTGGTATAATTCAGGTCTTCTGAGGTGACGTGATTGCTTAGTGTGAAGAATTAACCTTTAAAAAAGTTGAAAGTGTAAATGGAGAAAAGTGGCTTGGAAAAGGACAGTCTTTAAAGTCAAGATGTTGAGGAATTCTTTGGGGGGGGTTAGCTGCTTCTTTTATTCACACATTAAACTGCTTTAATGACATTGCGTTGATACAAAATATCAAAGCAGATGGTTTTTCACATCTCTGAAGAGATTTTTATATTTACATATATGCATTCAGCAAATGCTTTTATCCAAAACGACTAAGCGGAAGAAGGGAGGAAAACAGCAAAGCGATGACAAAATTAAAATATAGTAAAAGTATATGAAGTCAGTCTGTTCAAATATGTACAAGTGTATACTCTGCAGGTTTTTTTAAATGGGCAATAAACCTTTCATTTTGTTTTATACGTATAGACCGTTTAAGCAGTAACAACATAAACAAGCGGCTGTCGCGGTCCGCACGTAACTTCCGGTAAACTCCGCTAAGAATAAATAACAACAAAGTTCTTTAAACGTAGTTTATTTATATAACAAGCAAAAAAAACAACACATAGATTACCTAGGAAACCAAAACATTTGTTATTTTCTACGAGGCATTTGTTCAAGAGATCAGTTTAGCAACTAGTCAGACCATTAAAAAAACGAAACCGGAAGTAAGGTTCGTATCCAGACGTGCATCACGTGCGTCCGATGAAACCGTCTATAGTAAAGTAGAAACAAAACTTTAAACTCGACGTGACTAAATTACCATATACAACACAGTAAGTGCGCAAACTGCGTCTGATAAGTCCTTAACAATAACTTTGTATATTTCTGTTGTGCTTGTGAGGTTGCTCTTACATACACGTAACGTTACATACCACAGTTATATGATAAAAAAAGCTTTGTTGGGTGTTGGACCTTTCAAACGCAACTTGCCTAAATTACCGTATACAACACAGTAAACGGGCATCAGAATCTAAATTGCGCCTGGTAAGCCTGATCAATAACTTTGTATATTTTTATCGTTATATTACAGTCGTGTTGTTTAGTGTTGCACCTTTAATCGTTTAATGTTTTTAGTAAATAAAAAAGTTGAATATATTTAGACACGGATGTTACAAGAGGACATATCAAGCGATCTCTAACAAAGCAATAGTAAAACGTAGTTACTTAAATAAAGTAAAATGTTTCGCATGTATTCCATTACAGTTACAGTCTGTCCCAACTTCTTATAACTTCACCACCTCTCAAAATCTTTGTCATTAGATTAGTTTAAAAGTTTTTGCATGACTTTATGGCACATACAGCAAGACTAGGACTCATCAGTTGAGCTTAATGGATTATAATTTGGCTAGTAGTCTAAAGTCAGTTGATCTCTTTTACCTTCATAGGTGTGTGCGTGTTGGTGTGTGAAGCCCTGAATGCCTTCGAGCAGCACCCGGTTTCCTAAAGATCCGGAAGAGAGCGAGTGACCTGATGCTGTTCATTAATAATTCACTGCAGGCGGCCTCTGCCTCTCACACGGCTCTGTTCGCATTACAGCTCACAGCCAGAGCTCAAGGTTAGTGCTAATGATAGGACGACAGCCAACAATAGCCCCGCGTTGGCCTTCCCATCGGTTGTGGGTGGAGGTGAGGGATGTAGGGAGGATTTTTGGCATCTTTTTTCATTCTCGCATAAATTGCGTGTTGTTCGCGTGTGGAAGGATGAGAACCGAGATGATCCAGGGAGGAGTCCGTGTCTCGCTAAATGAATGCAAAGGTCTGGGAGAGTAAATATCGCATGCGAGGCGGTCAGCTGGGGAGAAGGAATCAACGGCTGGAGAGTTTTCATTAAATGAACACGTGTAGGAATGTTATTTCACTTTCACGGCAACACGTTGTAATACTTAGTTTTACTCAGTGTGTATCAATGCAGAAGGCAACTATGTTGCTTAGAGTTTGATCATAATTGATTAATTTCGTGAGATTTTTAGGGACCGTTTCTCATGGAAATTAATTCCAGATTTGCTGACTTCGGCCCGGATCCGGTGCAGATCCGGCCTGGAGTTGTCTGCTGTCCGCTGACCAGACAAGATCGCAGAAATAGTCTAATGAAGCACTTTTATAAAGCATAGTTTAAAAATTAAAATGCATTTTTATAATAATTATTCTGATATTATTTGTGTTTATTTGTAGTCAGTGAAATGTTTAATGAAAACGAGAGTTGATATTGATTCCGGAAAATCAATTGGGGTGGAGAAACCAATCGAATCTCCTCTGGAGTCTGAAGTTTGTTAGTGCATTAGCATTTCTTCAGCAAAGGGAGTAAGGTGACGAGATGAGCAGAAAGGCTATCGTGTGTGTAAGCATCAGGTCATTGTGTGTTGGTCCCACTGAGGGTGTGGAGATTTTGGCAGAGCCTTCAGCCTGGGGCGACCTTCAATCTCACAGCCATTGAGTAAAGAACATGACTTTCATGCAAGAGTGAAGCTTCACCAGAATCATAACCCACACCATTGAAAAAAGGAGTGCGAATAAAAGACAGACAGAGAGAGAAAGAGTCCTGACCTAAAGAGATGCACTTGGCAAGAGAAGCTGTGTACAGTATGGTGTATAGAGGAGGATGGAGAGCATCAGTCAACCGAGATGGTTCATCCAGTGGTTGAGTTTAAGATCTTGTAAGCCCTTATGTCAACGGCTCTGTGTTAACACTTCTAGAATATATCTCGACAGATCAAACCCTCGCTGCCTATGGCTCTGCTTATAGTATGCAGGAGGATTTCGGGCTACAGCGCTCGAGTTTCCCCGGCTTAACGGGTAACCTTGACTTGGCCCAGTTTCAGGTTAGTCTGAGTAGAAACTGTCAGGAGAATCTCTGTCTCTGTAGGCTGAATTACTAATGTGTGAATAATATGGTATTACTGTGACTTCCCGACTGTTTCGGATTCCAAATGATTTGTCAGTAAAAAATACATTTATAATGATACATGAGCAATGTTATTAAATAATGGAACTTTAATGGATAGTTTATCCAAGAATAAAAATTCTCTCAGTTCTTTGTTCTCAATCTGTATGATTTTTTTGTACAATGAAAGTGAACAGTAATTTTTACAATTAACCTTTATGAAGATAAAAAAATGTAAAAAGTAAAGAACAAACGTTTTCTGCACATATGATATGATAGCTTTGTGTGAGAAACAGTATAGAGGTGCTTTGTTTTCAATCTTATATCACCTGCTAGGGGTGGGCCGATCCAATACTTTGGATCGGATATCGGGTCAATACGGACCTTTTTTGCTGGATCGGGTATCGAAAAAACGGGGCCGATCCAAATCCGATACTGTGCATTACTTGTGGTTGTTACTGTCATGCTACAGAAAAGTCAAACTATTATAAAAGCACCATAAATGTTATTATACACTATATTCAAAATCTTCCTAATATATTCAACAGCCTTATGCGAAAAACAAATGCAAATATGAAGATATTTAAGGTCACAAAAACGGAATGGTTTGGTGCTCGCCGAGTTAATACACTGGAGTAGCGTGAATTAAATATGTCATACACACACACACACAAACACACACAAAAGCCGTATTTTAAACATCTGATTAAAAAGTCTTTCATGTTGTGACAGTTTGCGCAATTAAGTAAAAATGTACTTGAACTTTTTATTTGCTCAGTCGTATGTCCACTCAAAAACAATTATTAAATTTGTAAAAACACTTAAATTCTTTTAACTTGTATCTCATTAAAAAAAAATTCCCTTGACATGATATTCTCTTGATTTTGTGCAACATGTTTTGTGTGTATATGTGTGCGTATATATATTTATGTGTTTATACACACACAATTCTAAATGGATCAAGAAAAATACTAGTATTGGATCGGGATCGGAATCGGTCGATACTCAGAATACAGGTATCGAAATCGTATCGGTAATAGAAAAAGTGGATCGGCCCAGCCCTATCACCTGCTGTAAGAAGTATTTTTTTCATTTTATAAAGTTTCTTATAAAATCTGTGACGCAGTGTCTTTTACTTAAATACGCCCAAAGTCCCGAGAATATATCTCAAACTCTCGGTGAAATATTTTCTATAAATGTTAAATTAAGTATTGCTTAATCATCAACCCCACATTTCTTGTGAAACCTCTGTGCTTCTTTTGATAATGGTTACAGACTGTAGATCAGATGGGTTTGTATTGGAGAAGAGGAGTGATCCTGCGTATTAAACAAACTTCTAATCTTTAGTATTGCAGAAGGGAGATCAGCGGATGAAAGGAGAGTTTTGTAAGTCCTTATAAAATATTATGTAATTTACAGACTTCAGTGCTTCGTTTTAATGGATTAATAACCTAGTGAAGATCTGAGCAGGAGATTTGATGCTCATTATGAATAAGTCTACTTGTGCTTATTTGATCTAGAACTTCTGCCCGAGAGCCTTATAGAAGCATAGCTGTATGGGTGAGTAAGTGTGTGTGCTGCTGTACGAGGTTGCGAGCGTTTGTGCTGCTGTACGAGGTTGCGAGCGTTTGTGCTTCAGTATGAGGTTGCGAGCGTTTGTGCTGCTGTACGAGGTTGCGAGCGTTTGTGTTGCTGTACGAGGTTGCGAGCGTTTGTGCTGCTGTACGAGGTTGCGAGCGTTTGTGCTGCTGTAGGAGGTAGCGAGCGTGTGTGCTGCTGGACGAGGTTGCGAGCGTTTGTGCTGCTGGACGAGGTTACGAGCGTTTGTGCTGCTGGACGAGGTTACGAGCGTTTGTGCTGTTGTACGAGGTTGCGTGCGTTTGTGCTGCTGTACGCGGTTGCGTGCGTTTGTGCTGCTGTACGAGGTTGCGAGCGTTTGTGCTGCTGTACGAGGTTGCGAGCGTTTGTGCTGCTGTACGAGGTTGCGAGCGTTTGTGCTGCTGTACGAGGTTGCGAGCGTTTGTGCTGCTGTACGAGGTTGCGAGCGTTTGTGCTGCTGTACGAGGTTGCGAGCGTTTGTGCTGCTGTACGAGGTTGCGAGCGTTTGTGCTGCTGTACGAGGTTGCGAGCGTTTGTGCTGCTGTACGAGGTTGCGAGCGTGTGTGCTGCTGTGCGAGGTTGCGAGCGTTTGTGCTGCTGTACGAGGTTGCGAGCGTTTGTGCTGCTGTACGAGGTTGCGAGCGTGTGTGCTGCTGTGCGAGGTTGCGAGCGTGTGTGCTGCTGTGCGAGGTTGCGAGCGTTTGTGCTGCTGTACAAGGTTGCAAGTGTGTGTGCTGCTGTACAAGGTAGGGAGTGTGTGTGCTGCTGTACAAGGTAGGGAGTGTGTGTGCTGCTGTACGAGGTTGCGAGTGTGTGTGCTGCTGTGCGAGGTTGCGAGCGTGTGTGCTTCGGTACAATGTTGCAAGCGTATGTGCTGCTGTACGAGGTTGCAGGCGTGTGTTCCTCTGAAAGAGATTGCGAGCATGTGTGCTTCGCTACAAAGTTGCGAGCATTTGTGCTTCAGTACAAGGTTGCGAGCGTTTGTGTTAGGTACGAGGTTGCGAGCGTGTGTATTTCAGTACGAGGTTGCGAGCGTGTGTGCTTCGCTACAACGTTGTGGTCGTTTGTGCTTCGTTACAAGTGTTTGTGCTTCAGTACAAGTGTTTGTGCTTCGGTATGAGTTTGCTAGTGTGTGTTGTGCTACCAGTTCCAAGTGTGTGTGCTTCGGTGCGAGGTTGCGAGTGTTTGTGTTCTGATATGTGGTTGCGAGCGTTTGTGCTTTGGTATGAGGTTGCGAGCGTGTGCGCTTCGGTACGAGGTTGTGAGCGTGTGTGCTTCGGTACAAGGTTGCGAGTGTGCATACTTCGGTATGAGTTTGCGAGTGTATGTGCTTTATGTTCATGATATTTTGTGTGTGTTGTATAATTTCTAACCTGTTCTATTTTTTTAGAGGTCAGAAGTTTAATGAGAGTCACCTGTTCATTGAAACAGTGCAGGTATTTTTCTCGAAGCGGATTTTCTGTGCAGGTTCCAGGATTCTCTCAGGCCCAGATGCATAAAACCGATCTGCGTATAACACCATTACAGCATGTAGACATGAAACCGTTACACAAGTGCATGATGGGAATTGCTACAAAGAGTCTACATGTTTCATTCAAATCAACACAACTGCACATCACTCTTGAGACTCATGTACATCACAGCACACTGGGATGTATTTTTACATAAATATCTCTTACACGGCGCTGCAAGCTGAGAGATGCGAGGAGAGCCGTGAGTGATTATCTGACAGTTTCATAAATCTTTACGCTCGTCTTTTGGAAAGGAGAAGGATTTGCCGTGTCGCTGAGATATAAATAATCTTGGTGAGATCATTTAAATTCAGAGCTTACTGTACACTAAAATCATAAAATAAAAATAAAATGATGTCAGAATTTGCTCAGCCTCAAGTTGTTACAAACCTATGTATACATTTCTTTGTTCTCCTGAACACAAACGAAGATTATAAAAAACATTGTATTTATTTTCCTACTATTTTTCCTAATGACATAATATTCTCGAATGTTTTGTATGGGAGCTGTTATGAATGTGATAATCACACAAATGTGCCAATGTTTGATATTCTGATTATAAGCAGCAAAATGCAGTCTGGGTTTGTGTTTTTTCTCTGCAGATCATGGCACATAAGCCTGCTGGACGAGGTTGAAGCGTGTGAATGTTCAGATGCCTCAATGATCCTCAGATTTCCATTTCCACAGTTGTCCTCTTTCATCACAGAGCCAGTGGCCGTTTACCTCCGAAGTCCACACCACGTCTCCCAGAGGAGCTCAGACGCAAGAGCACAGAATCTTACTTTGATCATCACAAAGTCTCTCTCTCTCTCTCTCTCTCTCTCTCTCTCTCTCTCTCTCTCTCTCTCTCTCTCTATCTCTCTCTCTCTCTCTATGTCGGTCTGTATCTGTTTCTCCTTCTGCTTGTGTAGGCTTCTTAGGCTTGTATCACAGGACAACAGCAGGCCCGTGGATTGTGGACAGTGAACAGTTTTTAACAAACCAGACAATCCTGCTCATTCACGTCATCCCAGTTTAGGTGAGGGAATTTCAACCGTTATCAATTTATTTAATCCTGAGGTGCACTTATCAGATCATTTTTACACACACACACACATATCTTCACACACACAAATATCTTCCTTCGTTATCATCAGAACAAAGAAATACATACGGGTTTGTAACAACATGAGAGTGAGAAAACGATGACAGAAATTTCATTTTTGGGTGAACTATCCCTTTAAGACAATGTAAATGCCTCATTTATGTTAAATGAACCAGTGCTGTGGTTCCTTAAAATCCTTGAAAGTTTGTGAATCTGGGGGGAAATTCAAGGCCCTGTGAGAAGCTTTTGAAAGTATACAGGTCATTAAAAGTGCTTGAATCTATTTTATGCAAGAAGTTTTCTGGAAAAAAATCAATTCCCTGTGTAGTGTAGGATAATATCATAAAAATGCTAGACTTTTTAAGCACATTTGCTAAACTGTTGGCTTTAAATATCTTCTGTATGCGAATGTTGATTCATACCAAAATGCTTTTTTGCATAGTTGTGTTTGACACATGAAAATGTCTCTGGTTACATATGTAACTGGTGTTCCCTGAGAAGGGAACAAGACGCTGCGTCTCCCTTGCCATACTTCCTGCGTCCCTGTAACAGCAATATTTCAGATAGCGATATTCTTCCTGTCTCCCGCGTCACCCTGTCTTTGTCGTTAAGCCTCAACATTGGTTGAATTTGATATACACATTTAGACGCACTTACCCCTGGAGGTGTCCCCAAAGTGTCATTTCAGTGACCCAGCGCGAGTTCCCTCGAAAGGGAACTGTAACAATGTATCTTAAAAGGTAACACGATGTAACCTTGCTCTTGAAATGTGTCCCCACAAGTAGTCCTTGAATTTGAAGGTATTAGACCTGGAAAGTCCTTGAAAGGTCCTTAAATTTGAAGTTAACTAAGGTGTGGGAACCCTGGCGGTCAGACCCTTCAGAGAACAGCTGATAAAATATAAATAAATAAGAGATACTTAATTATAACCCTGTATGTCACTGTTATTTACTGGCCTTTCTGTCAATAACGTCTTCTGTACAACGCCACACTACATTGTGACATAAAACAATCAAAGCTAAAATGTGCTCATATTTGTAGTCAGTTAATGCTCACAAGGCCTTCATGGATAATCAACATTAATTTCACACTGAATGGGCATTGAGTTGTTACCCAATTACAAAGCCAATTTGTCCAATATAATCACCCCATGTAGTCTCGTAATTGCCATGCATTTAATGTTTCCTCCAGTCAGTAATTGACTGACAATAGAAGATCTCTTACACTGTTCATTTGTAATCTGGGGATTCTGTTAAACTTGTTATTGAGTGTTTACACGCCATATAATCTAAATATCTCTTAATCTTTATGGAGAAGGACCTTATTGAGAGAGAGAAAGAGAGAGAGAGAGAGAGAGAGAACACAGAGTGCAAACAGATGTTATGATGGATGTATTATTTCTTAATTTCAGTGATTGTCCTGTGATAGGCCCTGGAGATTTCTCTCTATCTTTCTCTTTCACTCGCTCTGGTTGTTTTAAATGTGTAAATCTTATATTTAATGTCACTTGTGACAGATCTTTTTGCTCCAATCCGAGTCACTGTTGTATGTTGAAGAAAATTTGATTAATTAAAATCCAGTGGCGGCAGGTGACTTTTTTTTCGAGGGCGCACAATGCGAAGTTCGTCACAACATGTAGCCCGTCATGTGTGTGGTTGTAATTTCAAAATATGTGTTTAGCGCGTCGAGTGAACCTATGTGCATCACGTGTCTTGTCAACTGCAGACGCATCTAAAAGGTTTATGATAAAAGAGACGCTCGTGTTTGCCAGATACTCGCATAATCTAATGCGTAATCAGAGTTTACTGTTAAGTTAGTGTCTTGTGTTTATTTTGTGACCGTGAGCGTCTCTTTTATCATAAACGATTTTGACGCGTGTGCAGCAGACACTTATTTTGACAAAACACTAGGGCTGTCACAATTAATTGTTAATTGCTTAATAATTGTGACGATTAATTGCCTGTTTTATGGCTTTGGCAGTTATGACGATTAATTGTCTGTTTTATTGCTTTGACATTTAATTCTCATACATTTTGTTTGTTCATGAAATAATTTTCACACATTGTTGTGATTATTTAAATTAAATCTTTTGCAAGGTTTACCTAGCAATAAATATTAATACACATAACACATATTTCAAAGTAATTATTTAATGATTATAGTTCATACTGCTTATTAAATGCATGTATGTATTCTTTAAATGTATGCAATGTATCAGGTAACACTGTCAGTTAAGGAACGCAATCCGATACGGTCTCATTTATACAGGCGCTACAGCCCCCCCCCCCCCCTTGTGTTTTTTAAAGAGATGTGCAATCATTGTGGTGATCTGAAATTCATTGCCATAAGGTCAAACAATCGCGATAATGCCATTATTTAATCACTGTGACAGCCCTGATGCACACGTGATGCACATGGTTCACATGACGCAACAAACACATATTTTGAAAACACAAGCAACACACGTGACACTCCGAACACATATTTCGAATTTGCGCCCCTCGGATGAGCAGTCACGAGCTGCCATTGTTGAAATCCATCAGACTTTTGAGTTCAAAAAGTGACTTAAATTCATTCACACACACTTGATTGTCCCTAAAATATAATTTTTGGATTTCCTTTAATAAAATATTACAGAGAAATGAGCAAAAAATATATATTTTCTAAATGTACGATAGATCCAAAGGTGAAAAGTATTCACATATTTTTACTTGACTTTTTTAAGTATCTGTACTTTATTAGGGTTTTTTTTTACTTTAAAACTTTTTGAAGCATAGTATCATACTTCTTATTCCACTAAATTTCACATTAAATATCTTTTAATACCTAATTAGTTACATACAAAACTAAAAGTTTATATAAAAGTATACCTGAGAAAGTAATATATTTAAATATTAAAGGTAAAAACAACTTGTTTTATTAAGTAAAGTATTATGCATTAGAATGTAGTGAAATAAAAGCCAAAGAAAAACACTAAATTACTTAAATAAATAAAAAATAAATTTACTTGAGTAAAGTACTTTACGCCTCTGGTTATGTCACAAATGTTTTGTACATTGATAACAGTAAATGTTATAAATAAAAAATTATGTTTTGATAACACATGTGGTCAACCCGTTTTTATATGGGCCAAATATTAAAGATCGCATTATCAATCTCACATAACAATTAACATATTTAAACAGAGATTGTCACCTAGGCTTGCGATATGAATTCAATCTCATTGTTTTGATGAAATAAGGGCTGAAGTCCAAGCAAACGCAGGCGAGGATGCACATCACGGCTAAACTTTGCAATATATAATAATAATAGTCAGTGCAAGCTGTTCCTGAGCCAATGTGTGTCTTCTGAGATCATTATGTCTCATTACATCTCACAGAGCTGTTTACTGCTCGCCACCAGAGCAGCGCTCGCCTTCAGCTGCATTTCAAGGTGGAAAAAAGAAAGCTCTCCTTTATGAGAATAATTTATCACTATTAAAACAGTGCCTCTCTAGAAAAACGGCTAAAATGCTTTTCCAAAAGAATTATGTATCAAAAATTAAGAATGCAGCGGTTTGCCGGAGCGCAGCGCCCCGTGGGGAGCCGTTTACAGCGGGCGAAAGATCCTGCGCTGCCAGTGCGGCGTAATAAAACATTTGTGCTTCTAAGCCGCTCAAAATGGCTCTCGTTTTCCTTCCTGTCAGCGAGAAATGCAGTATAAACATGCCCTGTGTGTGCGCTGCCCATAAATGCTTTCATAATTCATATCTGTGCAACTAAAAGTCAAGTAAGTTTTTTTTTTTCAGGTGTTCAGCTTTTTTGCAATACTGTATATTGCTGGCTTATTGCAAGATTGTTTTTTTTAGGTAATAGCTTGATATTGGGATTACTGGGCTATAAAAACAGGGCTAATATATTCTGAAACATTACTCATTGGGGGTTCACATGTTTTATATTTCTTTGAGTTAAGTTTAGTTATTTAAAGTAATCCTGATTTTTATTATTTGTAAGGGGAAACGGTTTCCCAACTATAATGGGATGTTTTTTTTCCACAAGCTGTGTTCAATGTTCAGGTGGCAAGAAATTTGTGTCTTGTTGAATTTGAACACAGATCAGTTCCTGAAGACTTGAACATGTTGAGGCCAAAAAATACAGACAGATATGTGTCCGTATGATGAGACATTACCGTGTTCAGATGGGTTTAGAGATAGTTTGCATGTTTAAAATAATAATCATAATAAATTTGGATTTACCTAAGATTGACAGGAAGATAAATCAAGGAAGATGCAGTAACTGTGTAGAGTTTCCTAAGGTACGCATTTAATATTACTTTTGCTCATACTTTGTATTTAAATGTTAAACTTGTGCTTGTTGTGATGTGAAAATGCTTTCTTTATATTTTATAATTTTCCTGCTATTAATTCCTTATTTGTATACTGTTTTACATAAGTTACTGTCTGTTATCAAATATATTTCAGGGTTCCCACGGGTCCTTGAAATCCTTGAAAGTTTTTGAATTTGGGGAAAAAATTCAAGGCCTGAAAGTTTTTTTTAAATATACATTCATAGAGTGCTTAAATCTATTTTATGCAAGAAGTTTTCTGGAAAAAAATCCATATTATTCCCTGCGTAGTGTCAGATAATATCATAAAATTCTAGACTTTTTAAGCACCCGTGCTTACCTGTTCGCTTTTAATGCTTATATCTTCTGTATGCGAATGTTGATTTATATCTTAATTTCTTTTTTGCATAGTTGTGTTTGAAAACGATATGAAAACGTCTCGGGTTACGTATGTAACTGTTGTTCGCTGTGAAGGGAACAAGACGCTGCGTCTCCTTGCCATACTTCCTGCCTCCCTGTAACGCCGTCTTTGGCAATATTTCAGATAGCGATATACTTCCTGGCTCCCCCATCACCCTGTCTTTGTCGTTAAGCCTCACCATTGGTTGAATTTGATATACACATTTAGACGCACTTATCCCTGGAGGCGTCCCAAAGTGTCACCGCAGTGACGCAGCGTGAGTTCCCTTAAAAGGGAATTGTAACAATGTATCTTAAAAGGTAACAGGATGTAATCTTGCTCTCACTTCTACATTTAGTCCTTGAATTTGAGGGTGTTGCACCTGGAAAGTCCTTGAAAGGTCCTTGAATTTAAAGTTAACTAAGGTGTGGGAACCCTAATATTCACTGTGACTTTGCTTTCTATAGAAATACATTTGAATTGAGTCATATAGATTTAGACTGAAAGAGAAAGACGTTACTTATGATATAAAGTCTTGACATTTAAACATGGACATTTAGGTGGACGCTCAGTTTCTTTTTTTAGTGTAATTATAGGATTATTCTGGCATTTTACCATCTGCAAAATAAAATAAAACCCATCTGATTGCTTAAAAAAAGACGTGAAGTGTTATTCGTCATTCACTGAGGGACGAGTTTAATACTCACAAACCCGTAACTCTTAGCAAGCGCCACTAATTGTCAACTGTGTATGGCTAGATAGTACCGAAAGGGGTAAATACCCAAACATGAATCCTAAAGCATGTTTTGATTGCTTAGCAGAAAAAAAGAGCCTTAAAAAAGTCACGCTTTTGTTTACAATCAGAAGTGTCTCTTAAAAGTGAAAAGATACACCTGGACGCCTTGGAAGGAGACTGTGTCACTAAAAATACTCCCTAGTTAGTGAATGAAACACAAAATCCTCCCTATTGTATTTTTTTACATGTCTGATGCTAAATTCACCAGGGGAAGGCATTAGTAAGAAAGAAAGTCTGGCCTCAATAAACATGCCCGCCGTGGCTCATTCAGGCAGTGAGGTCCGTATTGTTTGTTTGCTATGGCCTGGTTTCCAGAGACCCTGAGAGTGGCCCAGTGAAGAGGGTTCAGAGAACAATGGTGCTCCTCATTGAACGGGGCGAACACTGCTGAACACCCTCTCTGGAAAATCACCCGGTCCGGTCACTCTCTCTCCCTGTCTCTGCTCACTCTTGAATGACAGCTAAATCATTAGAGAAGTTTTTTTCCCAAGCATGGCCACATGAAGCTTCACCGCACACAATAAATGTGTGTGCATGCGTGCGTCCGCGTGTACGTGTGTTAGTCTGTATGTACACACATGTATGTGTACTCACACCATGTGTATGTCTCCATGTGTGCGCGTGCGTGTGTGTGTGTGTTGAATCCGCAGCTGTGTAACTGGGAGGTCCTGCACTATTGTCAACCACACACAATGGCAAGAGGAGCCTGAGATGTTTCTTTACAAAGCGACTCACTCGCTGCCGTCGAGCGCCAGGAGAAGAGAATAAAGATGTCGTTGATGTACAAAGAGGTCACATGTGATGACTCATGAGAGTTTGAGGTATACACACACACGATAAGAACAGAAATCCATGAATAACATTCCTGGGATTCACTTTTTTTGTTATTGACCAAGTAAAGATTATTTTCACTACAAAGTTACTACTGAGCAATTCCAGCATTATGGATGTGACATTTGCAGTCAAAACTTAATATGTAAATTTTATTTGCAAATGCATTTATTTCCAATATTTTGAACCATCTGTTAATATTTTCTTAAACCCCTGATGAGTCCAAACATCAGAAAAATATCAGTCTATACTAAAAGGAATCAAGTGAGACAACATATTTTGTAGGACTTCTTTGAATAAAACCAGAAGCAATAAAACCCAACAAATGGAGATGAACATTAAGGGGCGGTTTACCGGACAGGGCTCATCTTAAGTCCCAGTCTAAAATCCATGTTTGAGCTGTTTTAATTTAAAAACACATTGTCCTGATAAATTTTAACATTGTTGACATTGTTTTGTCTGAAAGCAACACTAAAGAGTTTTTGCTCTTTGCTCCCCCTACAGGTTGGAAGCGGAATTGTCCATTACCACTGTCGTAAATAATTTAGCCTACTGCAGCAAAACTGGCTCTGATTGGATTGTAGGTCTGCCGTAAAGCAAGTTTTTATAGTTTTCACTCGAATTACAGGACCGCGGCCCGATGGTTGGAAACTTCTTTAGTGCGGTTTTGGCCGATAGAGGGCTGCAAAGCGAATGAGCGACTTTTTGGGAAACGTTATTTTAAGGTTAAAAAAACTCTTTGGTGTTGCTTTAAGATGCACACCTGTAGTGTTTTTGTAAGGTATGTTTGTAAAACTTCTTAAATGACCTAATATTAATAAGGCCTAGTCCTGGATGACCTAAACCCTGTCCGGGAAACCACCCCTTAAAGGTGACATAGAATGATTGAACGGGGTATTTTTTCCTTGTTCTGTGATGTGACATGTAGACAAAAACAAATTAGTTTGGGTCTGTAATGCCTTAGAAGCTTCTTAAAAACCTCTCTCAGATAGCTCTATGAGGGTGTGGGATTTTAAACAAGTGGTTTTGCACCTATTTGGCTCCCCCTACTGGTTTAACTTGCAATCTCATTACTGATTGGCTGACTTTGCTGCCACTCAAAAAATTTAGCCAATTATTTTAAAGTGGAGGGGCAGTGAGATGCCTGTGATGTCATAAGCATCAGTTTTTCAGATTGGGACGTTTTCTGGCTGACATTTCTAGAAGAGGAATTTCTATAAGACTTGGATGTTTAGCATGTCTAGCACTTTTTGTATGTTTGTGAATGCGGGTAGACTACCATTATTCAACAAAGACAAGGTAAAAATGTTTTTTCATTCTCTGTCCCCTTTAATGTTTATTTTAATTTCCTTTTTGTGTGCACATTTATGAGGAAGAAACAGTGTTATGAATGTGACCGTTCTGAAATTTGCACTTACTTAAAAATGCTTTAAAGGGGACATATTACGAAAATCTGACTTTTTCCATGTTTAAGTGCTACAATCAGGTCTCCAGTGCTTCTATTAACCTAGAAAATGTGAAAAAAAAACAGTGGTTTACCAACTGAGTTATTCTCTGCAAGCATGTGAAAAAATAGGTCATTAAAATTTGGCTCACCTTGTGATGTCATAAGGGGATAATACCGCCCCTTAATCTGCACTATCCAACCATGGCTCTGCCATTTAGTGCAGAGATCAGCTCATTGGCATTTAAATGAAACACCCAAAACCTAATTTTAACATGTTATGTTATAATAAACTAGAAAATGAATTTCCGGAGGAACTGCGAAAGTGTGCTTGCGAATTTAGTTTTTTATCTTGTGCATCCTTACATTGGAGTCCCAAGTTCATGTACAAAGTTTGGTTTTAATACGTGAAAGCGTTCCTGACATATGAACGACTTCCTGTTTGGCGGTGTAAAATTGTATTATTCTTTTTTTCTTTTGATGTTGTGCATCCTCACATTGGAGACCCAAATTCATGTACAAAGTTTGGTTTCCTGTTTGGTGGCGTAAAATTTAGAATGTTTTTTTATGCTGTGCATCCTCAACTTGAAGTGTCAAGTTCATGTACAAAGTTTGGTTTCAATACGCAAAAGCATTCCTGAGATATGAAGGACTTCCTGTTTTGGCGGCTACGCCGCAGATTTCGTTTGGGCTGTTACAGGCAAACGCTTTCAAAAAAAAAATCCTTTTAACTTTTGTGACGCTTGGCCCAAGGATCATGTAAGTCAAGTTTTGTGAAGTTCGGACAAAATTTGTGACCTGTGAATCTTTTTTTTCCGTTCAATCCAGTGGATTCCAGTGAAGTCATGTCCTCAAGCACTGCCCGAACGTTAAAGTTAAAGTTTGAACAGGGTCTCTGTGTCAAACGGCCACAGGAGCTGGCCAAAAATTAGGGTGGAATAATAATAATAATAAGAAGAAACTTATGAAAAACAATAAGTGTGCTTTTTGCAAGCACAGTTAATGAACCATATGGTATTTAATTGGCATGAGTACTTAAAACCAGCAAAAATTGACATCTAAGATATCAGTATGGTTAAAAACTTTGGGTAAAAGCTTTACTTTTCATAATAAGGTCGACATTTGGCATGGAATTGCTGTTTAAGTATTAAAGGTACAATAATGTTAAAAGTCTTAGTAGAAAAATTCTACCCTGCAAAAAATAGCCTTTATGAAATAATAAATTAATTAATAGATGTGATGAAATGAAATGCGAATGTGACCCTGTTTGTAAAATCATAATCCTAATGATGAGATTTGGAGCATCAAAGAGTGATTTCACACTTATTGATTTCACAGTGATTTTAATCTTTGACATGACCTCACTCAGTCAATATTTAAGATATCAAGATTATATTTTCACAAAATGTTCTTTACATTATATACAGAATATGATGATTTTATGTAGAAAACAGTAGTAAATCACAAAAATGGGTTTGGTTTTAGTCTTTAGAGATTGTTTTTAGCTTCACATGCCAGCATCTTTAAAGGGGACATTTCACCAGAATTTTTTATTGAAGGTTTTTGCTCAAAATACCATAAAGATAATTAATTATAACATGTTAAAATTGACAATTTATAGGAGTGAGCAAAATGTGCTATTTTGGGGTGTGTCCTTTAACATGCAAATGAGCTGATCTCTGCACTAAATGGCAGTGCTGTGGTTGGAAAGTGCAGATTAATGAGCTGTATTATCCCCTTATGACATCACAAGGGGAGCCAAATTATAATGACCTGTATTTTCACATGCTTGCAGAGTGGTTTACCAAAATTTAAGTTACTGGTTTGATATTTTTCACATTTTCTAGGTTTATAGAAGCACTGAGGACCCAATTATAGCACTTAAACATAGAAAAATTCAGACTTTCATGATATGTCATTTTTTAAAGGGATAGTTCATCAAAAATGGATAGCTTACAGTCACGTTGTTACAAACCTGTATAAATGTCTTTGTTCTGCTGAACACAAAGAAAGATATTTGTAATTAATCATGAAACAGAAGCACCATTGACTTCTATAGAAAGAATTACTAGAGTTACAAACATTGCTCGAAATCTCTTCTTTTGTGTTCAGCAGAACACAAATACTAATGCAGGTTTGTAACAACATGAGGGTGAGTACATTTTCATTTTTGAGTAAACGATCCCTATCTTTAAAGCATTGTTTTGCAGTTTTATAGCAGGTGAGACTTTATCTTGCACTAGATGCAGTTTCATTTAAACTCTGATTCTCCTGCATGTGCTATCACACCACCCAGAAACATGAGGCACCAATCTCCACCCTGTTCCCAGTTTGTCTTATTATTGCTCTGGCAATGACTTTACCCAGGTGATGCATGCGGTGCGACTCGGTCGGCCTGCGTCCTGACCTGAATGCAGCTCTATGGATCAGCACCACCCTAATAGCAGAGGCAGCGGCGCATGGCCTTTAAAATCGCGTGCAGAATAAAGTTCAGGTGTCAGAAGTTCAACTGATTTATAATGGTGAGGCGCGGCTTGATTAAGTGCTGATGTCACCAGATTCCTCAGCGCTTGTTTGCAAAATCAACCCGCACAGATCTAACAAACAAGACGAATGGCTGAGCGAGTCGCCGTAACCTTTCTGTTTCCCTTTCACGCTCCAGCCAATCACGTGCCAGAGGTAGTGCAGTGCTCTCTGCTTTGTTTTATTTATGGCTTTGCTCCCTGTGTAATGTACAGTTGAGGGTGCAACGCAAATACAAATGAGCGGCGTGTTTTCACACGTGTGTGTTTTCTGTCGCACTGACGTGTCACACAGACGATAATCCACCATTTTTTAAACCCTATTTTCCTCTTAACGATCACCCAGCCGCATGTCACCCTTAAGACGGAGTTTTTGCCGCAGGTATCCGTGTATCTTCCCTCCCTCCACGCCGACGTCTGCTGTAGTCAAACTTCAATTATTCTTCCCTACAAAGGATACATCACAGACTCATTCAAGGCGGGGAAAGCTTAAAAAAATCCCAGCGACACCGATCGGTTGCTGGCTGTGTCATTTGTGAATAAACAGTGTGTCAGTCTAACAGGCTTTTTCTCTTTTCTTCGCAGACAGCCTCTGTCAGCTTCTGGAGAAAAACGGCACCTTGTTCCTGACAGCTAGCGCTGAAGTGTTAACCAGAGCACACGTACACCAGCGTTCAATCCCGCTCAAGGCCTGCAAGCCGTCTGGTCACTGGTGACCCTCTTACCCAATTAAGGTAACTTTCTGAACTGTATAAGTTTCAACTGTTTATTAGGCTTCGTTCATACTGCAGGGCTTAATGCTCAATTCCGATTTTTTGAAAAAATTAGATTTTTTTGCAAGGCCGTTCACATTTCCAATAAAATGCGACCTTTTGTGATCTCCTGTGTGAACGTGAAATGACCCAGAAGTGACCCGCATGCGCATAAGAGTACTCCACGGTCAAGGACATCACTTGTAAGCTAACGTTAAACATGGATGTCAACAACGGTGTAGTCAACAGTGGAGCTCTTTTTGCAATATTAAAGTTATTTTCCCAACGGAGCCAGCACAATTACAATCTTCTGTTTTTTTATGTAAAATGTAAGGTAACATTTGTTTAATTATTCCTCGTATCATTTTAAAGCCACGATCTACAGAACATCACACAAAAAACATTTTGATAACTACACCTAAAAAAAATAAAGGAGATCCTGCCTTGGAAACTCCGGCTACAATTCAGTGTTTTTATATAATTTGGAGATTTAGCGCGTCAAAGCAGTCATGACAAAAAAAACGACAATGAGAAATGAAAAATAATTTGTGTTTGTTACTGTAAATGATAAAAACTAAGCTTTATATACATACAATTCATTAAACGTTAATTTATAACAAGAAAAACACTGAAATTAATGATTTTATAGACACTACGCGTTATTATTTAGCATAGAAATACCTGCTTGCTTTGACTTTGATCATCTCTGTATTCACTTTAGATACAGAAAGACCTGATGAAATTATTTATTTCAGGAATCTCTTTGCTATCATTTGAAAGTGAACACACGAAGACAGTCGTGTCAGGCATAAATATAGGTTTGGTGCAGATATTTTCCGTTTCAGCACCGAAATTTAAAGAAACGGCTTACCTGTTTTGTAGTTTAACTTTTGACAAAATAACCAGTTTGTTTTAAATACATTTTAAAAACTTATACCCGTCGAAAAACATCCGTTTTTTAATGTTTAGTTTGATGAACTCCTAAATATGAGACGAAGAGCACCTAGCACGTTCGGCTAAATTGCATGCGCAAGCATGGCCAGCACGCAATAGCGCAACATCGATACAGTACAACGAAACGCAATCCAAAATTTACAGACTTAAATTAGATCAGAATTTACGTTTACTATAAATACAATTTTTTTATAAAATAAGGTTAGAAGTAACAAAGTGCAGAACAAATGTGCAAAATGCCTCAAGTGCACGGAAACAAAACACAAGCCAAATAGATAAATCAAATAACCCAGAGTGATTTATAAATAAAATAAAGAAATTATTAAAAGAACGAAAGTATAGCCAGAATTGCCAGCTTTGTCTTTTAAATGTAGAAACAAAGAGGCAATGGTTTATAAACATAGAAACCTCTTATGGACGTGTCGACCGGTCACAGGGGTTGTTGGATTTATAAACGCATTTTAAAAATATTTATTGAAAGCTGCTACTTTACATATTATTCGCAGCATTATAATAATATGCTATATTAATATATTTGGAGAACGCTGTTATATGTGAAATCATATAACGTGTGCACCCATACGGCCAAAATTTAATGATGTGGAGCAGTGTCGCCCATGGTTGTTTATCTTATCGTTCTTGCCTACTTCAATGCAGAATTATGACGTTTGTAGCGTATCAGTGACGTACGGGTCGGATCCATGTGGCCTGGCCGTTCAGACGAAGGTCGCATTTCAAAAGATCGGATACGTATCGGATTCAGGACCACATACCCAAGTGGCCTGGGTCACATTTGAAAAGATCGGATCTGTGTCGTTCAGACTGTCATGAAAAGATCAGATACAGGTCGCATAGGGGCAAAAAAATCGGAATTGGGTCGTTTCAGACTGCAGTATGAACGTAGCCTTAGATTCTTGTTCCCTGTGCTCAATGCTCAATTGGCAGATCATTGAAATAGCTGTGCAGAAGGTAATAGGTTTGATCCCAGGTAATGCACTTTGGATGAAAGATGCATTTCTGTCGAAATGCATACAATAATAATTATTGAATTCTCATATCTTCCAGAAAAACTATTTTTTTGTGATCGTTGCGGGCAAAAATTCTCAAAATTGCGGCACGTTTTCTTAAAAAAAATGCGATTGAATATGCAATTTTATGCTATGAAATTGCGGGAACTTGCAAAAACAGTTTTCAGCTTTTGCAGCTTTTCAATGATGTTCACGTCACAAAATCACGTCACTTCATAACGTTCCCATTGCAACAGGTGACATGGCTGCGCTTGTCTGAAGTAAATGCAAAATTTTTCAACTTTCTGCTAAGATATGTGATTTTTGCTAGAGATTATGAAATCATGGACGCCCTGCATATTTTGCACACGGAAATCTGCAATTTATGCTGCGAAAGTGCAGCATATCTGAAAAAAATGCGTCCCCCGCATAAATATGCGAACTTTGGCTGATTATGCGTTAAATCATGTGATCGCATAATCACGTTTTCTGAAGGGACTGAATTCTGAAAATTATCAACTATAGTCAACTGCAATAAATTAACTTATGAAACCATGTTAAAGCAAGGGCTGGGACGATAAATTGTGCAATTCTGCTTGCTATGTTTTTTTTATGAATTACGGTGAAATGCAGTTACTTCCAAAAGCCAGAGGGCGCTCTCGTGCAGAAACTCAATATGCGCCGGAGAAGTTGTACCATTTACACACGCAGTTCCACAAAATGCCTATTAGCATATTGATATTGCTGTTCATCAAACCTTTTCATGCAATTTCATGATAATAAAGAATATTCATAATGATAATGTTTGACAAGTGTTGCTTTTTCAAATTCATGTTATAAATGACTGTGAAACTCTCAGTGATTTTATACTGAAAAGGACTTCCTACTGATCAAAGAACCATTGTGCATGAAAAGCTGTGCATAATATCGCCTTTGCGATTCAGAATCGATATCAGATATCATTATTAGTATGAATCGTGATTAATCGTCCCTGCCCTAGTTAAAGCAAAGTCTGTTTTACGGAAGTCGCACCGTGTTTGCATTGGGCAGTTTTTTCAGTCATCCAACAGTCTACTTGAATGGGGAAAGACCATTGTGTTTTTTTTTTCAAAATCATGTGCTAAAAGCACAATTAAAGGTGCAGTCTGTACATTTTTGCAGCATCTAGTGGTGAGGTTGTGCATTGCAACCAACGGCTCGGTCCACTGCTCACCTCTCGCTTTTGAAACGCATAGAGGAGCTACGTTAGCCGCCACCGGACAAACATGTCATCGTCGGAGACGACTTAGTCCGTTTAAGGGCTTCTGTAGAAACATGGCGGCACAAAATGGCGACTTCCATGTAAGCGAACCCTCTGTATATGTAGATAAAAACATCTTATTCTAAGGTAATAAAAACATAATGGTGCATTATGAAAGGTCTTTATACACCCCTGATCATATAGTTTTGTATAATATTTTCCATTTATGTCAAGAGACCCTACTAAAAATTACACACTGCACCTTTAAACAACATATTTCTGACCACCAATTAAACCTGACATCCACTGTGCCATAACTTTTTTTTAAAGCTCAAATTGTGATAAAAAAAACTGTTTTTGTGGTCGTGCCTCTGTACAGAGCTCCTCCCCCAGAGAATCATCAGCATTTTTTGATTAATGATTGGTTGTTTTAACTGGAAGGCAGGATTTACGTTGCCAGAACAGCCATATTCAGCATCATCCTCTATAGCAGTGCTCAATCTTGTTATATAGACGGTTTCATCGGACGCACGTGATACACGTCTGGATCCGAACTTTACTTCCGTTTAGTTTTTTTAATGGTCTGACTAGTTGCTAAACTGATCTCTTGAACAAATGCCTCCTCGAAAATAACAAATGTTTTGGTTTCCTAGGTAATCTATGTGTTGTTTTTTTGCTTGTTATATAAATAAACTACGTTTAAAGAACTTTGTTGTTATTTATTCTTAGCGGAGCTTACCCGAAGTTATGTGCGGACCGCGACAGGCGCTTGTTTATGTTGTTACTGCTGAAACGGTCCATATGAAGAGTTTGGTTCCAAAACGCGATAAGCCATTTTTTTTTTATTGTTACTGCCAAAATTAGTATAAAAAGTCAGTATTAAAAAGTAAATTCTTCAGTTTACACAAAATCTGATATCCGCTGTGTTATTCTGTCATCTTTTCTCACTTTTTTCCAAACAGCGATTAACGTCAGTCCTCCTTCTCTGCAGAATGCAATAAATCCACTCAACCAATCACAGCGCACCATTCCACGCATTGTAAACAGTAAGGGCAGCACTTTGAATACACAAGGAATCCTAGTTTTCCCTAGTTTTCATCTACTTTGTACTTTGTGATCAACAAACAAACAAAAACAAAATAGTAATTTTGATGGCATTGATAAACCTGTGGTGGTTTTCTGTGACGGGGAAGAAACGTAAGCCATCAAAATCGAATAATTTACGTGAGAGGTGAAGAAAAAATGCTGGCTGTTGCGGCATCAAGCTTCTGTCATGCTAACACATTGACCCCAGAGGATCTCATGTAAAACTTTCCATTATTTCACTCAAAGTCAACAAAAATCGAGCCGGACCAAAACATTTTACAGCTGATCGCTGTCAAAAAATGTCAGCTTTGATGTCCCAAGGATGACCGCAACAATGACAAAGTGTTAATATGACAAAGTAAGTGTTTTGATTAATGCCATTAATGTTTATTTTTTAATCAGTGTATACCACTAGTCAATTAAATGAATATAACATGGCAAAGATGAATGCACATTTATATTTTGATTCAATAGATTTATAGCATTTTGAAAAAAAAATTATTTATTGCATATTGATTTAAATTTTTATTGTTATTATACCTTAAAAAGGCTATGTGAAAGTTTGTAACAGAAAATAGATGTTTTCATCTTGTCACTTTCTTGTTATAGAAAACATGTTTTTACAGAAATTTGTCAAAATGGATTTATTGCGTTTTGGAACCAAACTCTTCATATGCAATATCTTTAAAGTCAAGCAGAGAGTCATTAAATTTATTCTGCATGTTTGATTGTTTGTAGCAGCCTGTTTAATGATTACAAGTATAAAAACAAATCTATAATTAAAGGTTATTTTTTGCTTAAATTTCAAAGAGAAATTCTCCAAAAGATGCTTTTCAGCTGTGCATTGGCTCTTGTCCTGGCTGAAGATGGGCCTGACTAATTGGTCATAATTGTTAGTAGTTCCCCTGCATGGGTCTCCTTCAGGCCATTCCTGTGTGGTCAAGAAGAAGATCTCCGTTATTGATGTGACAACGCAAAATTGAAAACCTTTGGCGGCGCGTCAACCCCTAATTAATCCCACTAATTTCATTTCACCGCGGCTCTTCAGCTATCAAACGAATACGATTACAGTGGCGAGAGCCATTTTGCGGCTGGAGCGGAGGTTACTCATGCTAATTAGCAGCTAGCCTGAAGAAGACAAGGGCCTGAGGGTCGGCCAGAAGAGTCCTAAATAGAGCTAAACGGTCACATAATGACCCCAGGAACACGTAGCCATGCGCAGTCTCATTTTCATAATGTATTACACTCAAGTCCACTTGGACACAATAGGACAAGAGGCGATTAGCGGGCACTGGCCTCAGACCGTGCTAACCGCTGCTTAGCCTTGGTTGGGTCGCGTGGCTGCTGTTGATGAATTTTGGTTTAATCTTTGGAGCAACGAGATGCCATAATGTCATGTTCACCTCATCATTCTTGTATAAAAAGCCTGTAAAAAAGTATCAAACTCTCACATTCATCAAAACTTTTGTCACTTTCTTTTTTTCAGGCTTCAAATAGATCCAAAAGAAATTGTTCATATTTCATGTGACTAATAGATAGTGTGAGATACATGATATCTTCATATAATATTTCTTTGGAAAGACACAGAAATGTCATTTTTTGCATGAACTAATCTTTTTAGATACGTTCTCGATAACGTCTGATCAAAACATGAATTACAAGCAGTCAGGCAGTGTCTGCATTCACATCCTCTTAATATACTTGAGATTTAAACGCTTTACATGCGCCACATTAATGAACTTAGTCAAGGATCAATAATTGATCAGGCCATGGTTATTTAATGGGGTTTAATGGAATATCACTCTCTTCTCTTTACACACAGAGGCCAGAGTGTTTACCACGTACCAGCACACCATAAATATATCATGAGAACATCCTTCAATAATTGACATAATGCAAGTGCTGGGATTCCCGCTGCCAGTGGTTGGCATCTGTGCGCACAGTAGCCTGAGGGACGGCCGGGCCGAGGGTCATCTTGTTTTTTGGCGGGAGGTTCTGACGTGTTTTGTGTTGTGAATGCCCGAGTCGAGGTGGTGGCGTGATCCAGGGATGAAAGATGCCGCAGACGTCCCGCGGCCTGGGAGAATGACTGGCAGAGGAAAGACGAATGCTATTCATTTAATGATGCCCACCAGTCCGGTCCAAGCTGACTAACGTATGCTGAGAGCAGAGGTGAAGGAGTGCAGGCAGGTACAACATGCAGCACACATCCAAATCTGTTTCAAAACCCGGGAGTCTAGTTTTTAAGAAATCTGAGCCTTAGACATGGCAAGAGAATTATGGATTACACTATGAGGCTATATAATAATTTTGGGCAAAATTAATTTGTAAATATAGCTGCAAGCAGCAATTGCGGGGCCAAGCACCTTCAGCGCAATGAGCACCCAAAGCACAGCAAAAACCACACGACGCAGCAAATGTGCAAAGCGCAGAAAGCGCGCAATACAGAGGCCGAACCCGAAGCAAAGCAAATGCAGAGCAGAACCACTGCAGTGCGGAGCAACAACAGTAAAGATGGCAAAAATATAACACGTGTGGAAAACCAGACAGTTCGAGAAGAACGTGTTAAAGTGAACACAAAAGGAAATCTCAATAAGTGAAAGTAAGAGCTGGGATTCGAACCCATGACCTCAGGTTCCCAAAGCACAGCAGTTACCGCATGCGCCACTGAGTAAACAATTAAACCACTGAATTGGTGTTTCCAAGCTATAGAATAGAGATTTAGAGCTGTAAACATTGATATCCAGCAATTACCAAAAGTGCAGAAATTACAACAGAGAGCACAAATAACTGAAATACAATGTATAGTATGAGATTCACAAAACTTAAGTGAGAAAAAAGTTAAGACAAAATATCACTGCACATGGGATTCGAACCCATGACCTCCGAATCTCATGGCATGTGGTTAACCAGATGCACAACTCAGCTAACACAGCTCAAAGGGCAGCAAAAAAACAGCTTAGGTGCTGCAAGGATTGACATGTGCCAATCAACACAGATGCAGAACTGACAGTGCAGAGCAGAACTAACAGAAATACAATGTATATGAGAATCAAAAAGCTCAAGTGAGATTGAAGACAAGAAGATCATTCTGTATAGTAATGCTATACAATGTAATATACAGTCACATTAAAGACACACTATGCAGTTATTTTACCTTAATATAACAGCTTCAAAGTCATTTCGATGGTAAACGAAGTCATAGTATGGCGAATCATCCCCCTGTTGAAGCTCGGGAAGGACGCCGCTACCAAAACCAGCAATGCAAGCTTGAGAGAACCGCCCCTGACAAATCTCGCGAGAATCACGACTTGCTTTACGGCAACGACGTCACACACGTTAGGCTTGTTCGACTTCGTGCAGCGCTGCAAGAACCGGTAGTCGGATGACGTAAAAGTACCGCGAGAATGATCCGAGACGGCACTTTGACGTCATCCGGCTGTTGGTTCCTGCAGCGCTGCACGAAGTCAAACAAGCCTGTAACAACAAGCCTGTAACAACAACTGCACGCGCGCATTTGAGACGTGATGCTCGATGAGGGAAACAGCTAAGAAAATCCGTTCGGAAGAGAGTAGAAAGCGAAAAAGAGAATCTGACCGAGTTAGGAACCGGACAAGAGTCCCACGCGGTCAGGTTTTTACTCGTTGGCGTGAGCTAATAGACAGCCCTGGATGCAAAAGGGATGCTGATCTGGCGATCTTGTTGATGGACAAGTAAGTAAATCTTTTATTTGTAAATTTGTTTGCGGTCTATGTTGTATGTGGTTGCGCTTGCTTGTAGTGTGTATTTTTTTACTAAGCTGTTCATTCATCCAGTGTTGATAATTAGACCAGTAAAATAACTTCAACAAGGGTCTAGCTAGCTTACGATCATAAGAGCATTTAGCAGACTTGCTAACAAACACTCGTTTCTCTTACATGTTTTTTTGGCCATCTAAACTCAAGTGTTGTGTTGTGATGTGTACGTAGTCATTTGTCTAATTTCGATTGCTTATGGCCAACGAATAACGGCCAATGTTATGAAATAATGCAACGTATACAATTAACTTTGTCAATACATTTTGTAATGTTTACATTACAATTAAAAAACAAATGAAATTATACAGTAGACATAACGTTAGACTATAGACTGTTTACTTGTGATTAAGCTGCAATCTTGTAAAAACGTAATAAGCCAGCAAACGCGGTAGGCTACTTTTATTATTATATGCCTACTCTACACTTGGCATAAACTTCATATTATCCTATTACCATCATCTGTAGTTTAGTAGACATGCAGTAGCCTAATATTTGTATGAAACTGTGAAACATTCCCTGGTCATTATCTTCGAAGTCCATCTCACGCCCAACACTATCCTAACAGGTACGTACAGAGTGGGCGTGCGAAATTACGACAGTTGCAAGTTTTCCCCAGTGACTCTAGGGGTCGCTGTTTGACAAAAACATCAAACTGCATGGAATGCCTTTAATTTACTATGACAAATAGACAATGTCACAGGCACGGTCAACTTTGGAGTGGTATTTCTAAGAAAGAGAACAGAATATCAAAAATCTGTTCGGTCATTTCTGTGTGGATTGCTCCAAACATTATACGAGCAGTACCTGGCATAAAATAAACAAAATTTGTAAAAGGAGTAGCGAAAAAATCATCTACCATATGCTTTACAATAACACATGAACAGAATGTTGGAAAATGACAAACGAGGTATCGTTGCAATCGGCATAAACCAGTGAATACAATTTCACAAAGAAATTAATATCAGACAAAGTATTCAGAAGTTATAAGCAGTTCCATAAGAACTGTTATAGTTTATAACCCCTAGGTGGCGCTGTACTCTGACTTCCCAGGTACCTTCAGGACATCATGTCGAAGCTCCTTACTAATTTTTGCGCGGATATGTCCAATAGTTCAAAAAATATAACAAATTATGTGAAATTTCAAAATGGCGGACAGGCGGTTCGGTCAAACCCGGCATAATACACATCGACAGATGCGGCATGAGGTAAGCAATCCATAGACATCAAGATCATAATTTTCTGACAAACAGTTCAGAAGTTATGGGCAAAAATAGCCTATTTTCATATCTCATGACCCATAGGTGGCGCTGTCACCAAATTTGAGAATGAACTCCAAGTTCATGATCCACATGAAGTGTACCAAATTTCATTTCAATTGATCAAAGAATGGCCGAGCTACAGCTTCAGAACCATTTTTGCGTCAACCTCGTTAAGTTTGCGCATTTATTACTTTTGAAAAAAGATAAATATCAAAATTCTGTTCGGTCATTTCTGTGCGGCTCACTCCAAAGTTCACCTGTGCCAAATTTCATAACAATTGAACCAAATTTGAAGGAGGAGTAGCGAATAAACGGAATACTGTACATTTCAAAATGGCCGCTACTGTAATGGGTGGAGTTTTACTGTAAGGTATTAAAAACAACAAGCATGAGGAGAGCAATCACGTGTACTAAGTAGAATTTTCATAGATCAAGCGGATCAGCAGTTATAACCATTTGAACATTGAATTTTTGCACTGCTGGTGGCGCTATAGAGTTAGGACTAGAGACCCCATTTTTGGTCACATGACTTTTTAAGACCTCCACTACAACTGTGCCAAATTTCATCATTTTCCTACGTACGGTTCATAGGGCTGCCATAGACTCCCATTGGGGAAGATGAAGAATAATAATACTGACAGTTCCAATAGGTGCCTCAGCACCTTCGGTGCTTGGCCCCTAATAATAGAGTACTTTGGTATTATCCAACATGTTTGTTAAAGGGGACATGTCACAAGACTTTTTTAAGATGTCAAATAAATCTTTGGTGTCCCCAGAGCACATATGTGAAGTTTAAGATCAAAATACCATATAGATAATTTATTATAGCAAGTTAAAATTGCCACTGTTTATGTGTGTGCAAAAATGCAATTGTGCTTTGAATTGGATAGTGCAGATTAAGGAGCCAGGATTATTATTAAAAGGGCTCCTTATGACATCATAAGGAGAGCCAAATTTCAACGACCTATTTTTTCACGTGCTTGTAGAGAATGGTTTACCAAAACTAAGTTACTGGGTTGATCTTTCTTTTTCACATTTTCAAGGTTGATAGAAGCACTGGGGACGCAATCATAGCACTTAAACATAGAAAAAGTTTCATGCCATGGCCCCTTTACATTATTTGTTGTGTTTTAAATTTTTGGTTTTCTAGTAGCAGCGTTATTTATGTTTTTTTATTGTAAGACACAAGCAGGGAGTGGCCTAGTTGTGTGCTGGTTAATTAAACCACTAGTTGAACATTGGAGAAAGCACAAGTTAACTGGACCGAATAGATCCGGGAAGCCTGTCGCCATCACATGCAGTAGTAAATGTCTTTAAAAACCTCTGACACATTGCGGTGTCTTAAAAATCTCAGCGTACATGTCAGGGTCCGATCAGAAATATTCAGCTCAATGTGATGAGATTTAGATTGTGAACAGTCTGAAATGAGGTAATAATATTCCATATTAAATTTTATTGGACCGACTATTTCCAAAAAGGCTGTTGCGTGTTTTAAATAGCAGTCTCTCTCTTTATAAAAGCATTCATCGTGTGGCTTAATGCGGTAATGTGCTGTACATCTGGGCACCACATTGGCTTCCACGGTGGCTGTCTGGCTCTGGCACCCATCGTGAGCCCATTACAACCCAGTCTGCCAGGCCTCCAGGAGCCCGAGCGATGGGCTTCAGGCCAGACCACTCCAGAATTCTTTTAAGCAAACAGCAACCCAAAGAAAGCAAAGATGCAGGGAGTCACAGATCTAATGTTTGTCGAGATTTTCAGGCCAGAGTGAGTTTAAAGCTTCCTGGCAAACGTGCCAAACATCAAGGTATGATGAACATGTGACTGTACATTTTAAATGGGCTATAATAAACATTCCAAGCGTTCCACTGTTCACCTTTAAAACATTATTACTGCAATACTCTACGTTTATGAGTGCGTTTTGTACACCATTTTTTTCTTTAAGCTTATAAATAATGCACGGCTCATACAGATGCATCAATGCACTGCAAAAAATGATTTTCAAGAAAAAAAATTCTTAGTATTTTTGTCTTGTTTTCAGTAAAAATATCTAAAAATTCTTAAATTAAGATGCTTTTTCTTGATGAGCAAAACGACCCAAGAACATAAGTCTAGTTTTTAGACCAAAAATATCAATTTTAAATGATTTTTTGCATAAAACAAGCAAAAAAATCTGCCATTTTTTCTTGAAAATTTGCTTACCCCATCGGCAGATTTTTTTCAATGTGTGTCGTTTTTGTAAACATTTTTTTTTTCTTTTGTTTTTACCGTAAGCCTGATTATAAAACGTTATTTTTCTCTGATCAAAATTTAAAGCTGTCACATCACATATTATAATCATTTTCTTAGAAAGAAAAGCTTTTAGGGAAGAATTGATATACTCAATGCTGGGTTATTTTCAACCCAGAGTTAGGTAAAAGACAAGAAAACCCCAGCCATTGGGTTAAATTGCACCATAAAATGTTTATATTTGTAAATCTAAATGTGACAGAGCTTTCGACGTTGCTGCCCCTAAACTCTGGAACAGTTTACCCCTTACTATCAGGGCCTCTCCATCGCTCAGCGTTTTTAAATCAAACTTAAAGACTAATTTTTACATCCTTGCATGTGATGTTGTGTACAGTACTTTTGATGTTTTTTATATGTGTATATGTGTTTTTCCTCTCCTTTTAATTTTTGATTTCTGTTGCTTCTAAAGTAACTTTTTATTGTAAAGCACTTTGGATCAACAATGGCTGTTTTAAAGTCAGTCCCTCCAGAAAAACGTGATTATGCGATCGCATGATTCAACGCATAAAGTCCGCATATTTATGTGGGGGCTGCATTTTTTCAATTACGCCGCACTTTTGCAGCATAAATTGCAGATTTCCGTGCGCAAAATATGCAGGGCTTGCATGATTTCATAATCCCCGCATTTTTGTAGCAAAAATCACATATATCTTAGCAGAAAGTTGAAAATGTTGCATTTTCTTCAAACAAGCGCAGCCATGTCCCCTGTTGCCATGGGAACTTTATGAAGTGACGTGATTATGTGACGTTCGACTCCATTGAAATGCTGCAAAAGCTGCAAACAGTTTTTGCAAGTTCCCGCAGTTTTGCAAGTTCCCGCAGTTTTGCAAGTTCCCGCAGTTTTTGCAAGTTCACGCAATTTTTGCAAGTTCCCGCAATTTCATCGCATAAAATTGCATAAATATCCCGCATATTCCTTAGCATTTTTTAAGAAAACGTGTCGCAAGATCAAGGATTTGTGCCCGCAACAATTACAAAAAATCTTTTTATAGAAGGACTGTAAATTTGTGCTACTGTATATAAATAAATTGACTACCAAGCAACGGGTTGGGGTTATCCCTTTTTGACCCCATTGCTGGGTTAAAAAATTACCCTGCATTTTTTTAAGTGTATACCTTCAATAAAAAAATTTTAACTAAAACATTTAGGCCTGTGGCCGGTTGCATAAAACTTTAAGACTAGTCTTAAAATTTAGTCATGAATTTTATTTTTCAAGACTGATCATAACTGTTTCAAGTATGTAACATAGAAAGGTAGATTGGTCTAATTTAAATCCAAATAATAAGACTGATTAGCCCTAACTAATTGCTAGTTAGTCAGAATCATTCTTAAGACGCAGTCTTAACGTCACAGCTATGTTTATGCAACCGGCCACTGGTTTCACAGACAAGGCTTAGCTAGAGTCAGGACTAGGCCTTAGTTATATTAAGATGTAAAAGCATATTTTATACTCATGCTTTAAAAAAAGACGTTGTGTATCTTGAGACAAACAATAGTACTGGCATATTTCAGCGCAAGTTACTTTTAGTTTAGACAGCTCAAACATGTGTTTTAGTCTAGGACTAGCCATAAATCTTATCTGTGAAACAGGGAGTTATATTTATAAAACGTTTTATTTCTATTATTTATTTATAAAACGAGACAGTTATAAAAGTTTTTATTGCACTAAGCTGAATTTTTTCCAAACTATTTTAAAGAATCAAATAGCAAGTTTAAGAATTGTTTTTCATTTTAAATTTAGTACCACTATAATGGCATTTTGGTTGTTTGGCAATTGGCGATATCATTGATGTTAACGTTTATAATTAGTTTGTTTGTAATATAATGTTACTTTTTGTTCTTTATTACATTCATTCATTCATTGAATGAATTCTCGATATGTGTTTATGAACATGCATAAATATGTTACCGTGCTAATCAAAGGATTTGAAATTGGTGAAAATAATGAGGACCACAGAATAGTGATTCAATTTTTTATATTTTACAGAACTGAAGATTTACATCAAAGGGTATACTGCCAGGGTTGGACTCAATTACTCAATAATCTGTCAAAACTGTACAGCATTTTCAACAAGCAGCCTCTGGTTACCATGGAAACATACCCTGTCTCCAACACTGTCACATCCTAATGGTTGAAAAAAATCACCTAACTGAGTGAAAAAAACACGTTTCCTTCCATAAATCAAGTGTTTATTTGTGATAAGATCCATTTCATGGTGCTATTCCCATCATGGTTTGTCTTTAACAGATAACAGCCCGCCTCTCCGTGATGTTTTCTCTATCAGTGCATTAAGTCGTCTCGGGAGATCGAAACGTGCCGTCCCGTTTCGTATGTACTGCTTCGTATCCAGTGATGTCAGAGTGAGGTAATATGTTGGAATGAGAATATATGGACGTACACAAACTCTGCTTTTCGTGCGTGCCGTGTTGACGCCGAATTATCGTTTTCATTCAACAAATTAAAATACACGTTTTTCTATGTAATTCTTTGAACGATGCTAACAGGGCTTCAGTGACTACATTGCAGGATTTAAGGCACATGACAGTCAGGCTATCGTTTGCTGTTTACACTTATCTCATCATTATTCACATTGTAATCCGGCATCCTCACACAGACCCCTGTGTGTGAACATAAATAAGAGGTTGACGGTTGAATCAGTTCCCATCAGCTGCAGTCTCAGTCTCTTTCTGTAAACATTGCTGGGGGACATATAAAATTAAATGCGAATCCAGTCTCTTTAATAGTTTCAAAGACTTGAAAATGATCAACAGATCTGTCAGTGAGACTTAAGTCTTCCCCAAGATTCAATACTCTAAAGCGGCTCACGGACAAACGTGAGTCGTCGTAAAATCTTTTGACTTCAATTGGCCCTATCACTGGCCTCTACAAAAGATGCCCAGGTAGATCGGTTTTGATGTTTTTTAATGACAGTAGGTCGTTGATGAATGACTATCACAATGAAATGGAGCAATGAAATAAAGACGATCAGTGCTAACGTAATGCTGCATTTCTAATTTCAGTGGATTTTTCCACATGAATTGAACAAGATGTTGAAGATGTTCCTCTTTGAATCGGAGCCGAACCCTGGTCGCATCCATGACCGGACTTCACAGGAAGCAGGTGTCTGTGTGCTCGCGTGTCCTCTGAATGATGATCATCAGAAAAGGCTGGTCAACGTGCTTTGCGAGGGACTTCGGCATTCGTGAACGTCCAGACTGCCTGGCACAGAGGTCAGTACAGATGTGACGGTTGGCATGGTGGGGTTCGTAAGGTCTGTAAGGGTGGTGGGGGTACTGGACGGACTCATGGAGGCATTGGATATCTCTGAGGCAGGTCCAGACGGTGTTCCTCCAGGTAGGGTCGACCCGTCCGAGGCCTTGTCCACACCTGTGTTCTCCTGACGGAGAAGGTTCCTTCTGAACTTGGCCCGAGCGTTCTGGAACCAGACCTGGTGTGACAAAATAGCGGCAGTTAGAGTCGAATCCATAAAGGAGAGAAACGTGTGAAAATGTTGTGATACACAGGGGACAGACATTTGTCTCATCAAAGCTTCATGACGGCTTTGTTTTCTGGCAATGATAATTAACGCTTTGAGATTGCATTCTTCATTTCTGCTCGTGAATATTTTGTCTATTTCTATTTTTTTGTTGTCTTTGGTCCCCTGATTGCTGTGCCGGAGCATTTACAAGCCAACTGCGTTTTGTTTTTCTGGTTTTGATAATGGCTGACAAACATATGAGCTTATTATTTGCAGATCTGATCTAAAACGCAAACTTTATTTACAGAAGAGATGCAATAATATTACATTTTTCCAACGATAGCTGGTTATTCAGAGTGACATATGCCGATACCGATAGTTTGGTGGTTATATTAACTTGCATTTAAATTCTGAAGATTACATTTTCTGAATGTTAATGACCATTAATATTGAACATTAAATTGAGATGTTTCTATAATTTTTTTATACACAGAGCTCAAATTCATTGCATTTTCCTTTTGATTAAGAGGATATATCGGCCGATAGTGAGAAAAATTGCTTTTATCGACCGATACCGATTATTGGCCAATATATCAGTAAATTTTTATACTCTTAAAAGTGCTGGGTTGTTTTAACCCAGGGTTGGGTCACTATTGGACAGAACACACTGCTGGGTTAAAATGACCCAACTGCTGGGTTGATTTAACCATACTGCTTGGTTGTTTCAACTCATAACCCAGCAAATGGGTTAAAACAACCCAGAATTTTAATGTAATGTTTTTATGTAATTCATTGAGATTTTTTCTCTGTATCTCCTTCTACATTCCTCCTGTGAATATCAATGCATTAAGAAATGTGACTGTCATGCATATAAATTATATTTGGTTACAATTTTGATTCCTCTTAAGTTGGCGCTGAAGTGAATGAATGTTTAACACGTCTGTATTTGCACTGCAGGAAAGTGCAGCTATAGTGATACACTGAACTGAACTTTTGACAAAATAATGTAGATGAATATAAAAAGCATGAGGTTAACATCTCAAGCTTGTTGTGAGATTACATTTATAGCAGCAAGCCAAAACCATTTTGCTAATTGGAAGGAGATTTCTGACCTGTAGCACACGCTTGGTTAGTCCTGTTTTCTGGGCCAACTGCTTCAGGTCCTTGGCATCAGGATTGTGGTTTATGGCGAAATAAGACTTCATGGTCCTTAGCTGATGGTGTTTAAAAGAGGTTCTCATGCGTTTGGTCTTCTGGTTGGTGCTGTATTGAGAGTCTCTGTCCATTGGATCTCCGTCATTCTCATTGCAGCTCAAAGCTGTTTGATTTGAAACAAAGTAAGTAGATATAAGCTACAAAATAAATATTTTTCCATTTTTTGATGCATTGAAAACATTTTGGTTTCAATGCATCAATAGAGAATCACATGCAATTGTAATTGACTGGGTTTTTTAGTAAGTTTCTTCATTGAGCTAATAAAAATACAAGCGTGAGAGTAAGATGGCTCAGTGTTTCATCATATACTGAAACGGTCAGGAGGTTCTCTCCCCTCGGTATTTTATTGTGTCTTTATGGCAATCCAGAAATGTGTTTAGTCTCAAATTTAGGCTGGATAACAAAAAAGCTGGAGCACAATGATGTTGCTGTGTTTGCAAGTTACTGCATATATAATAATCTGCACTATGATGTGGCCTTAAATCATATTGTGTTTATCTTTCTTTCTGAACACAATAAACATACTGTTGTAACTACAATATGGTTGTATTTGTAATGTAATTTGCATTGAACTAACAATGAACATTACTTCTACAGCATTTATTAATCTTAGTTTAAGTTCATTTCAGCTTTTACTAATTCGTTTTTAAGATCAAAAGTTGTATCTTTAAACATGAACAATTGTATTGGCATTAACTAACATTAACTGATTAAGTTTAATAAATGCTGAAAAACTGGTTCATGTTTATGCATTTACTATTGTTGCAAATACAACCTTATTGTTAAGTGTTACCCATGTTCTTATTCAACAGTATAAGATTTATAAAAGATTTGTTTTGCATCATACCAATCTGATTATTTTCACTTTTAAAAAAAAATTTCTGCCTTTAAAAACATCCTTTTCTTGAGCATCCTTATAGCACTAAAAGATTTGGCTATTTCAGAACAGTGCAAAATGCCCCCTGCAAATGGACATATGAATCTTTCTGTTTATAAGATGACTGTTGAATTTAATTGTAAAATAGCCCACAGCATTCATCGTTGGGCACGAGTGTTTAGGAGATAGGCCCTTCTCAATGTGTCAGAAATGTGTTTGCGCCAGTTCCACATTCTTGGCAGAAGTTTATGTGTTGCTAGACGCATGACAGTTCGAAATTATGTTTTCTCTGACAACTACAAATATTAGTCATTGAAAATCGTCTGATCAACACTTCAGATAATTAACCTTGAAGGCTTACAACGCTACACATGGTGAACAAATGTTTCCTCCTGACAGAAATATGGTCATTGAGAAATACTGTTACCTTTACCATGATAGATGTCAAAAACAATTATCTCTAACACAGAATTATTAATCTGCACGTGTTAACTCTATTAAGCAATAATGAATTATTGTTTATCATTTTTCAAGGTTTTTCCTTTTATTTGTGCTGTTGTTTAAAGTGTGATCTGATGGGGGCAGCAATGATCTGAAAGCAGAGAGAGACTTTATAGTTCATACACTTTGTGTAACACGTCGGTATTGTTAAGATGGTTGTAAAGAGTTGATCTGATTTTAAAAGTACCATTTAACATATCATTTTCAATCTGTAATATGAAATATTGGGTAATAAGAGCTGGATAATCCAATGATTAACTGAACAAACGAAAGATCCATGACAACAAACGTTAACAAAAATACCAAAGTTCGCGTGTAGTAAAAGAAATAACTGTAACAGCATTACATGTTTTTTGTTTGTTTGTTTTTGCGAAATTACCACTCAAAAATACCATAACAATATAAACATAATAATAATAATAATATAAATGTTATACCAGAGGTTCTGACATAAACGTGAAATAACTTGACGATCTCAGAAACGATGTTTGCATTTTAAAACGTTCAAAATGATATTTTCATCGGAAATAAATAGCGTCAGTAACATCTCATTTGCTTCTCGCTTTATTCAAGTCAGACTTCTAGAAGTAAAATGACTGAAAACAATTTCTGATCTTTTTATAGCACACGTAGAAACAGTGTAATGGTAAATTAATTTGTTAGTCTGCTTGGAAAAGTTTCACGTGCTCCCTTTCTCTCTCACTCACATACACACACACATCATCCCTCCCTCTTTCTTTTTCTTTCTTTCGTTCGTTCTTTCTTTTCTACTTTCTTTTCTTTTTAATCTTCTAAAAGTCTCGACTAGCATCTAAGCCATTTTCCACTTGTCAGCCCCTGTAGTCGTCATCATTCCTCTGTTTGGTCCTCGAGCAGGGGCCCAAATGCCCCGCTGAGGGGCCCGAAATGCCCGAGCGAATGAGTCACGTTGTTCAACACAAACTCAAGTGTTTGGCAGAAATCTGTGATGTGTATCGATTGTATTAAATAAGTGAACCATAGTGCATGATTCGTGCAGTTTTATTTGCGTACAAGTGTACATTAAAAATACCAAAAATACGGAGATTAACGTAAAATAACATAAAACAAATATATGTTTGATGTTTTTTTACGTTATTTTATAAGGCTAAGGCTAAATATGTAACAAAGACATAAGGAAAAATATAACAAACAGGGAAATTAAAAGTATTTAATTAAATAATAATAAGTATTGTTTTATTATTAAACTTAAATACTTTAAAATAATTTTAAATGATTCGCCTGTTTAAGCCTGCTTTTAATTTTTTGTTAAGTATATTATTTAAAAGAGCTAATTAAAATCATATTCATGTTTTTATTAGCCTGAGGTGATTAGATGTCAGTTTATTAAATCGATGCCACATTCAATTATTCATGTGTCGTAAAGCACTAAAAACAACTTTCTGCTTTGGCGGTGAAAGTAGCATGTTTTGTCTTGCCCTTCAAAGTCAATAAAACTTTCGTTTATTTAACCTTAACTATTAAAATATCGCAGAAAATTGCAGTTAGCAAATAACTAGCAACAATACCAACGAGAACATTGCCATGTGCTCTTAAGTAAAAGTTGTGATGGTCGATTTATTGTCGACTCAATAACAGGCATTTCAGATAAGAAATCCAAAAACATGATGTGAGGTTCTTACCTGCGTTGTACGCCGCTAAGTCTGCTCCGGGCCCCGGGCTCTTTCTCTTTCTCGGTCGGCCCTTCTGTACCGTGTTCACGCCGTTATAATAAGAAAGTCCTAGAGGTCCCGTGCTGCCCAGTCCTTTATTAGGCGTTACATCCGTGTGATTGAAATGCGTGGGGAAGTCTCCCTGGATGAGCGTTTCAAAGTGTAGCCTGCAGTACACTAGACTGTCTTTCATGCCGAAGTGGTCCCCAGTCGTCAGCATTTTGTTGCACGTCGTGCAGGTGAAACAGTTCAAGTGGTACACCAAATCCCTGGCCCTCATGACCATTTCCGAGGCCGAGATCCCGAGGTGGCACCGGGCACATCTCTGCACCGAAAACCTTCTGCGGGAGAACAGAGCAATTGTGACCCTTCAGCACACTTCAAACCCGAACGTGAATACAACACATTAAATGCTTTGCATAAATAAATACCGACTATTGTTGATGGGAAATGATCGAATGCACGTGCAGTGTTTTGATATCTGGCCCTGTGTAAATATTCTGACGTGCATGATGCATTAGCTCATTCAGTGATAATGTCTCCAATAATGACTAAATAACCTACAATTGAGACAGTCACGTGCCATAGTCTAATTGAAAATGGTAATGGGTTAAACGTTTACTTATATGATTATCTTAATGGGCCTTGCTTGATTTATAAATGATATAATGCAGGCTCAAGAAAATACCAACTTAACATTAAACAAGGTAGTTTTTCTATAAATAATGCGTTTCTTTTTTTTCGAACAGATCGTTTAATAAAAATGTTATAATTTGGCGTCCAAATAATATACTACACGATTTATGTTTTGCATTTATGTTTTGTTTTCTTAATTTAATAGATTATATATACATACAAATGAAATACGTTTGGCAAACAACAAATACCACTGTATGTCGATAATGAATGTATTAAATTGTCAAAACAACACGAGTTATTGCGGTATTTTAACAAAACGATCAGCTAGCCTACTCCAGTACTCCATGTGTGTTTTGCACACCTGTAATAATCCTCTTTGCAGTAGATGCTTCCATCTTTGCTGAAGCAGGTGAGCTCAGACTCCAGGTTTAGTTTACACTCACAGCACTTCAGACAGCGCATGTGCCACTGTTTATCCACGGCGAGCAGGTAATAGCGATCCGAGATCTTTCCTCCACAGCCCGCACACAAAGCCACCCGATCCCCGCTGATAGAGGGCATATTCTGCAGAAATACACATGGACTCAGTAAAGACCTAAACACAAACACAAGTCTCACACAAACAATATTTTACTCCAGCACTCATTTCTGTTATACAAATGCATGGGAATTAGTAACAGATAAATATATAATTATTTAAAGCGAGTATAGATGCAATACTTGGCATAGCCCAAACACTATTTTAAATAAAATGTAATTTTTTTAACAACAACAAAAACAAATTATTAGTGTATCACTAATGTTCAGAATGAGGTGGTGTAATATCTTATTCACAATCCATGTGCTTGAGCAACAGTGGACTGTATAAGAATAGAAATTTTAACTTCTTTTTTGTTTAATAAAATATTGATATTCGATAGGAAATGCCAAATATAAATATATTTGCAATAATACAATTTAATGTAGTTTAAAAAATAAAATAAGAAAGACATTTAAAGAACTCTGAACGCAAATCGCCCGCGGTCCTTTAATAATGTTTTTTTTTACCATTGTCTGCATTTTGGTCTGCAGTATAAATTAAACTGTTAATCATCCTTAAGTATCACAGCTGCCAAACAAACTGATAAATTTGTGTAATTTCCAAAGTATTAACTATAAAGGGTTCAGCCTTATATTTTAAAGTTAATAACAAACATTAAGACTTAAAAAGATGTAAATTTGATAAGTTCCCACCTAATGTCTGTCTGCTATTTTTTGTGGGTACCTTCTCATTGTAATTAATTTTACTTTGTAGATAAATTAAAACACAGAATGTCGATTTCATTATTGAGCTTCACATTTATTTATGAAACTCATATTGATTGTGCAGCATAAATGGCAAAACTTAAATTTACTGATATGATGTTAATTCTAGAAACGATATCCTTCATAGAATAATACAATCAGTAAAAGCAACTAAAATAGTTTGCAACTAACATTTTCTCGCTGTCAGTGTTTAAAATGTAATACTTTTCAAATAGTTTTCAGGTCGATAATGTCAAATTAATTTACTTTTAAATGTTTTTGTAAAATCTTTTATTTTCAAAATTAAATAAGACTATTTGTCGCAAGAACAAACTTAAAACGAATCGAATGCATTTATCGTATGTCGTAGATTTATTTGACTACTTGGAATACAGCCGTGACAAAAGACCACAAGCAATGCATTGAAGAACAGGCCTGTTATTTTGGTTTCACAAAAGTTTGAAGTTTGTTTTAATAAACAAGATCGAAATCACGTCTCTGAGCCTCTATATCACTGTCTGGATAACGGTTCAGTTAACATGGGCTATCAGAATTTTCAGGCAAGCGCCTGGAGCGAGAGGCATGGCTTTCTCCTACCGTCTCTGTTTCCCCCATATCTATGGCCGAGCTGATAGTCGCCGAATCGCTCTTTCCTCTCCGCTCCATTTCTTCCATAACACCATGCATCTCGCCTCCAGGCAGACCGTGGAAAAGCATCGTTGCCGCAGATGAGACCGAATAGCACGTGCTTCCGTCAGATCTGCAACCCAAGATTTCCGTGAGACGCACTTCTAGGTCTGTGCAGTTCATATGACCTCTCTCTTTCATTAAAGAAATCCCGTTTGAGGATCTGATCGAGCTAATCGTTATTCGTTTATCAAGACTGTCCACTCCGGATGCATTGAATGCAATAATTTCTCAGAGCGCAAAACATGCAGCAGGTACAGATAGTATTGGTGTTGTAACCTATGTGAGCATTCCAGAGCTTTGAGCACATACCAGCTACTGATGCCCCCTCTACATGTGCAACACTGGACCCTCCTATTTCTTCGTGAGTAACTTTCTGTTACCACATTTAGGACATGCATTTGTCAGTGTTAGATCTCAATAGTTTTTCAATCTTCTCTTGTCTCGTCAGAAATCAGTCTTGGTCTGTTGCCACACAGAAAAAAAATCCGACGTTGCATCACCGAAGAATAAAAAATATAATCCCGAAATGCCTGGGAAGCGACTAAATGAAGATAGAGATCGTGTAAGTGATTATATATTCATTCTCGTCTCTTCAGTTCCTTCACGACAGTTTGTTATGACGCGCGCGCGCAAAGCGTCCAACTTCAGCAGCTTGGATGCGCAGGAAACGCTACTAACTCAATGGTTTTAATAAATGAGATGTCGTATGTTGTATTTTCTGTTGTTGTTCGTCCAGCTTGCAGTAACCTCAGCGTGTAGGTAATTGAGGAGGAGGTGGAGTTGAGGACACTTTTGGTTTGTATAATCCAGTGAGGCAGTGAGGTATAGGCTGATCCAACCTCCCTGTGCTCTTCCCTCTCCAAACGCACGCAAACCCAACGCGCCTTTTCTACCGGGACTTTTACGTCACGCCGTTTCGTTCGTGATTATTGGCTGTTCGAACTCCTGATAGACTCGGGTATCGAATTGTTGCGGAGATTTTTGTCAAATGGACTGAAATGTCATGGTAACTCCAGACTTCCTAAAATACGCATTTTTTATGTCGTTATATATAAAAATGTATTACTACTTTAGACATAAATAGTTTTTTGTAAATGCTGATAACATGCCTGTAAATTAATTTGTTTGTATATACATTGGAAATGCATTTAAAGTAATTAATTAACTTTTTATTCGTCTTTGAATCTAAATCGCTTTTCTATCAATTATTGATGTTAAAATGTTCTCATTTTGTTTTTTACTGTTTAACTGTTATTTTAGCGTTTCAGATGAAGTGTGACTTTATAAAAGGGATGCAGATGCAATGTGACGATAAAAAAAATCTCTTTTTTTAAACCACTAGGCTGATTGGTCTGCGGATTGATCTGTTCTAGCAGACAAGCTGCTCGGGCGTAATACGGCACCAGACCCGGGCAGACCCCCGGTCAGACCCCAGTGACTGATTGAAACAAAAGAAGAGCGGAATATACTTCACACCCCTGACAGCATTCAATTTACTTTTACAGAAATGACTGTGAGAAGTCCAATTAACGTCAGAGAGATACTGAATTCAGCTGCTTTGTAAATCTAACACAATTTTTTTTGTCCTGTTTAATAAGGTTTAAAAATCTACAAAAGTTTAAAAAATAAAAATCTATATTTTTAATGTACATGGGTTACCTCATATTTTGGGTATTTTCCAGGCCACCAGCAATACTCAATGACTTTTTAAAAATGTACGTCTTTCTGCAGACGTTCTGTAAAATATAAGAACAATTACATTACACTTTACCAAATACTCTTAAAATGTATTCGCTGATTTATTAATGTTTAACGTCTTTCTTTTCTTGTTTTTTTTCTTTAAAAATCTCCATGATGTGGGTGTTTGGAAAGCAGAGACAACCCTCACAATGAATATCTTGGGTCATTCATTATTAATGGCCGTAGTCTTTTGTACTTCATATGGACTGCTGTGAGCCACTGCTTCCAAATCCCAATAGCCCATATTTATATTACCTTTGCATCCATCCAACATAATAGGTGTTGATTCCAAAAGAGTGAGATCTGTCAGTGGTTAAAGAAGGATGGGAAATTATCAAATGCACAAAACAGACTTGTATCAAAGTTTAAGACAATTAAACTTTAATTTAAATTATGCGTTTATATAAAGTTTAACATTATTAAGCCACATATTATCAGATTTTGCTTTCAATTACTCTTAGTTTTTTGTTTTTATTGTTTTGTTTACTTTTGTTTTTAATGTAAGAATTCATAATGCACTTTTAATTGGCGCTCTGAACTTAATTGGCGAGTCAGTATTAATTTCGGGCCCTGGAGAACAGCAGTCCTCAGGAAAAAGCCAGTGGGAGGAACGAAGGCCCCACGTGACTCGTGTAAAGAAATAGTCGTGATTGTTCGCCTAAAAATGATCAATTGATTTTTGAGTGGCACTATGGGCAGAGTTAACACAGCATTTATACTCTCTAAGGAACTGACTTTAATGCTATTTGAAATGAACAGGGACTTCTCAGTGAGCTGAGGTTTCACAAAATGATGAAACGTTTGCAATTCTGTTAAATGTTTAATATTAAATAAAAAAGATTTACAGAATAAGCTTTTAAAAATCGGATAGGGTGCTATCGGTTTTCCCATTGCGTTGATGCTCAGAGACACATTTGGCGACTTGCACATAAAAAATTAAAAACAATAAAAAATCATTTTTCATTTAATAAAAACTCATGGTTATCATTTGGATAATCTCTTTGATATATTTCCAATACCTTTATGAACACTTTGCACGTGTAAATTTAAGAGTAATAGATACAAGACCTAAACGCTGCCCTTTAAATATAGCACCTTAAAATCTTTTAAAAGGTTCAGGGAAGAGCTCGCCAGGTTAAATACTTAAAAATTGTAATATACTTCATTCTCCAAAAACGCCTGCATGTTTAAATATCAAAATTAATTGTGACACATTATCAGCTCGGTGACATAAACAGACACCTGGCTTTATGACAAGACCACGAGTCTAAATAAAGTAACAGGCGCTCATTAGAAATGCCACTTTGTTTATGTGCCTAATAAGGTGGATAGTAGCTACTGTATTTAAAAAAAATGCATTATCTAATATGTGGGGGAGTGTATGAAAAAGAAAAGTAGCTTAAATAAAAATAAATTTTCAAAAATTTGGATGACTTGGGTCAATCAAAACGTTTAAGAGAAAAAAAATATACGAATGGGTTAAAACCGTAATTATGGACTATTCCTGAGTGACGTTTCGCCAAATTCTCCACGTTTGCAGTCGCAGTAATAAATAAAAAATGCATCTCATTCCTGCATAATGGAGGATTAATAGATGGACATGCAAGAGAAAACAGCAGCATGCCCCCACTATCTTGCGTGTGTGCCAATACTGCGAATAGGAATTCCTATGATCAAAAACGACTGAAATATGCAGGACATTTATAAACTGACACAAACATTTAAGTTATAAAATGAAAAACAACAGAAATGCTTTCCGTTCTAAAAATACAGACTGATCTGCCACGAAAGAAACAGGTGCAGCTGCATGTAGAGTGACAAATATATCAGTGATGTATAACAATTTGCCACAGAGATTGTGACCTATTAAGATTATCTTTATATCAGTAGCGGTAGTGTAATCTTAGCCTATATTAGTAGGGATGTAGTAGACAGTCTATTTATAAAAGTAGCCTATCTTCAGCATTGAAGGGCAGGCGTTAATATTAAAGTTTTATTGCACAAATATGAAAAGGCATGTTAAGCTCCCAAATCCTTATGCAAATGAAATCCTGTATAATACCCTTAATTGAATACATGCATATTTATAAATGTGCGCTCACTGTCTAGAATAATGTTGGCTTATACATTAAACATTTTAGTGCGGGATATCTAAAGGCGTGTGTGAAATATGATATTTCATGAATGTGTTAAATTAAAAGGAAAAACTGTAAAGGACAAAATGCAGATACTCTAAACCTAAATGGCACCTTTACCGTTCTGAGCACAGCTTTAGGTTATGTTTTTTAGTGTGCTGTTTTTCTGGTCTATTTCACCTTTCAGAATAATCAGCATCTTTGTTTTTTAATGCAAGATTAAGGTTTGTCAGACCTCTGATTTCATAAACGTCTGCTTACTATTGTTCTATGTTTTTCAGTCAGATGTAATAGTGGGACCCCCGAATTTAATATGGTTTGTTCTTGAACACCGGGGAAACCGGCGCGTTTTGTCTGCCGTCTTTGTGCGTCTCCCCGTGATATTTCCCCCCATCGCGGATCAAACCGAGCGCGCCGCTCATATTTCTGCCATAAGATTTGGGGAACGAACAGAGCAACACTGCCTACCGTCACCCAGTGAACGGATCGCTAATCTTTTACAGAGAACAGTGTAAGCTGGGCTTTATCTCACGTTTAATAATAGTGCTGGGATATTTGATATAAAAAACAATCTAGTGTAAAAATGAAATAGATGAAATTGAAATAAAAAAGAACAGATAAAATGTTATAGACAGAAAGACTAAACAAAGTCAATATAAAGTCATACCCAGACATAATAGTTTAACTGGACCACATTGTTTTAATGTTGGTACACTCAGGGCATATGTTGGCTTGTCACGCGCGTTTGCTCAGCTTTGATTTAAAGTGGAGAAGTAGTGCTTTTCCTTGACCATTCTTTTAACCTATTAATGAGTTCAAGCTTTGCCCTTTACCTTCAGTCTGAATGAAATTCTTCCAATGAGGTGTGAGACCGGAAACTAGTAACAACTTCCTCATCATCGCACTCTTCCTCTGATATGAGGACAGAAGACTGATGCTGAGCTGTCGAGTAAAGAGCCTTTAAATGTGTGTGTTAAAATAAAATAAAAATACACTGTATTTACATGGAAATATGTAATGTGAGGTTAGATTTATTTTTAAAATATTCTAAAAACACATAAAGTCAAATAACTTGGATTGTTTTATTGAGAAACAATAAAACTTAAAAAGCTTAAGTTTTATGTTATGTTATAATAATAATCATAATATTAAGAATAAAATTAGTTTCAAAGTCTAAAAACATATAAACAACAACAAATAATAGCTGTTTTACAGTTTATGAGTTTATGAGTGGATATCTTCTCAAATCTACGCTTTAAATAAGTCAAACGAACTTATTTTAACACATTTATGTTGATAGATTGACATTTCAAAAGCTCGATTGGCATGGCAAGAATCAGCCTAATTTTTCAAAGCATTAAAGTATCGCGCGACTTCATATACATAAGTATTAAACGTATATGTGCCTTTCACTCAAAAAAAAAAAGAAATTCCGTTTATTTTTATATTTTTACATACATAAGTTGTAACAACCCAGCATTAAAAACAATCCAGCCTTTTAAAGTGCATGAGAAATGGTGACATTAACATACAACTTACTTTAATAATGAAAATCAGTCTTCAAGTTCACTTATCAGGTATCGCGATACACGTGTTCATTATTTAAGCTACTCGTGAAAGCGCGCGCAAGTGGACGGCAACTATAAGAAATCGCCTCAGAAATGTATCAAGAAAAATTACTTCAAAAGACATTTTCAACTTCAAAAGGCAATTTTTAAAAACTGAGTGGTGGGCAACTTTACCAATTAGATGTGGGGTAAAATGGCCATTCTGCTCGGGCCCTCAGTCTCATTATACACTCACACATTTGGAGTTGATTATAGACTGACTAACTTCTGGTGTTAACCTGTCAGTCTGGGGCCAAAAACCAGAAGAACACTGATAATTTTTTTTCGACATGGCACCCTTTTTAAAGTTCAGCACCTTCCTAAAGAGGTTTGTATTTTATGATAAGTAAATGGATTTTTCTGATGGATCTCCAAAATACAAGTGACATAAAGTGGCTTTATTAAGTGAGTGAATTAAGGTTAGTTTATTTACTTATTAAGACAAAAGTTTGAATTCTCCCTCATTTGCCAAGTCTGCCAAATGTAATACATGTAGGCATCAATGATTCATTGTGGTCTTATTGATTGTTTTGCAACTTAAATATAAAAAGCCAAGAGATGTTTTGAGAACTTTGTATGCATGTGAGTTTATCCTCATGAATAATGATAGGACGAACAAGCTTTCCAAAGAAGCTTTTAGTCGGTCTATTTGGGTTTTGTCCCACACTTTTGGAGAACCTCTGGCTCAGTTTAGAACCAGGAGGAAAAACATTTCTTTTGTTTGCCTCCATCCTTTCTCTGATTATTTGTCCCTGTAAGAGCAGTGAGCTCCATCCAGCATCTGCAGGCTGGATTAGCTGGAGAAGACGGAGCTTGTATTATATCCTGAAGGGGCTTGTACTGTAAAGCTTCCCTCTCCTTGCTTTTCTCCTCCTAAACATACCGCTGACTTGAATAGGAGGATAACTCTTTGTTAACAGGGCAACTATTAACTCACATGGAGTTAATCAGAGTCAGTGGAATGGTGTATGTATTAACATCTGAATGGGCCACAGTCTCCACTCTGCACTGCTTTATATGGTAGGTCCTCAAAAGGGGGACAAGGCTTTGCGCTTTAAATACTTCCTATTTCCAGTATTGGTTTGGCTTGGATGAGAAAGCTGTGTTTAAAAGTAAACACTTGCAAAAACACTTCCTGTTCTTAGTAATGTGATGTTGAATTCACATTAATCATCTTTGACATCCATTAATCGCTCATATTCAGTTAAATAGCCGAACTTGGCTTTAAAATGTTTGGATCACCAGATAAGATTAATACAGTGAGCGGCATGAACGGAGCAATTGCACAAAAATATTGTGGAGCATTAATGTGCTTGTTCTGTTCGTCTCTCGCTATGCTGACAGCAGTGTTAAGACTTAACTGGTCAAAGACAATGTGTTTCCTCTTTGTCTTTAGGTACACGGATAACGTGACCTCTTCATTCAGACCCCTGGCCCGCCGAACAGGAGGAAACACTAATTAACATCTTACAGCTCTCACTTGTTCTCAACACCAAGTGTGAAAGCGAATGTGTGCAAGTGTTATTTGAAGCATGAACAATTGAATATCTTCCTCTTTTTTAACATTCAGATTTATTTTTGCATCATCAGGAAGATTGAACCTGTCGTGCACCTAGTACTTGGAGGATGCTGTGGAGGATTAAACGAGAAGGCTAATGTTGTGTAAATTTCCTAAATGTCTATATGGTATCAGCTCTTCTGTCCTCCTCTGATTAGCTCTGCATGTGCTATTTGCTAAGCCTGCGGCCCGCTCCTCTTAAAGGCCTCGCTTATTTGTTCTTGATCATTTCATTGAATCGCTGGACTGTTGTCGGGGAAAGTAAAGCTGATGTGGAAACGCAGACTTAGTGGGATTTATCCAAGGGAGTGAAAAGGGCCTTTTCTCTGGTTTTGTTGGTTTAAACCTTGTCTTGCCACCCACCCCCCTTCCACCCACCAGACTAAAAGCTTTTGACATCTTCATGTAGTTCACAGTGGGCAGGCATTGTTTGCTCTTGTCAGGAGAGCGGATGGGGCTTTGCCCCTGTGAGCCTAGTGGCACAAGCGCAGGACTTTGCCGTGGACGAAAAGGGAATGGGGGGGCGGGTTCTCCGCTCCAGTTCGGGCCAAAAGCGGAGAGCTCCTCTCCAACCCCAGCCCCCCCACCCCCTTTCACATCCCCACAATATGGTCATTGTCCAGCAGTGAATAACGCGGCCACTCCGGAGATGTGGGCCGCTTCTCGGGCTCTGACTATGAACCAGATTTCTTTCTTCAGTGTGAATGAAGTCTAATCCATGTAAATATGGGACTTGTAGATAGGGGCTTTGCTGCAGAGGGGAGGAACGTGGAGGGTCGGTGGGGGGGTCAGCAATTTAACCTTTGACCTGACAAATAAGGAGCATGAAAGTTCCAGAATTGGCAGACAAAAAAGGCCTCCTGCAGCTGATTGAGTTTTCTTTGTGCCGTGCCACCGTATGAGAGTGACTGACAGATGACATGAGAAGACGAAGACATGCGTGAGTGACTGCATTACTGTACATGCAACGTGGAGGTGAGGAACAAGGTTTTATGTGTTTTTTTTACAGTTGATTGAAGTCTGAATGTTTTTAAGCTGATGGCACATGTCGATGCCAAACCGTAAAGGATGTCAAAGGAGTTTTTTTCCTGTACGTATTTCTCACACGTAAAATGTGAGCTTCCAAAGACCCCCACAAACACACAACACCCGAATGTTACTTGTAAAAACTTCAAGGGAGTAATAACAGAGCCGGTAAAGACACAAAACATGCTGTTAACCCCGATGGGCTGCTACCTTCACAATTGTGCTAAAACTTTATCTGCACACACTGCTAATTTTAAAAACAATTTATGATATATGTCAGATCCAAATTTATTGAAAATTTTTTGCAGAATTTCCAATTGGCTAATTGATTTTGTTAGGGTGGATAAAACACACAGGTGGCTGTTCATAATATCTTCGACTATAACGTCCAGAGTTTGTGTATGTGTCTGTTTGTGTGCCGTAGTGACCCCACCTTATCCAGACCTGTTCTTTTCATGACTTCCTTCCTGCTTTTAGCGTTTTATCGTTTCCTCTAGGGTAAGACAGTTTAAGAGGGCTGTCGTCTGATTGGTCCTTGTGCAGGATTTCAATCAATTAGCGATCTGTTCTAGTGGACTTTAAACATACACGTGCATTTGTTGGTGTTGGTCACCGATTGCCATTTCTCTATTTCCAGGTTCTTGACGATAAAGTATTGTTGTGACCCATTAATGTAACTTCGCAAGAGCAAACGCATGGCTAAAGTGAGTGTATGTGTGTATCTGTGTGTGTTTGTGAGCGTCTTGATTAGCTTGTATGTTTTCTTTTCCTTTCATGTGTTTTTGGTCTCCAGTGCTTTGTTCCTTTTATAATTACAGGAGTGTTCTCCTCGGAGAGCTCCGGTAGCCGCAGTGAGAAGCGCTCGCACACGCACTCCTCTCTCTCCCCTGCAAATACCCATTAAAGTGTAGAGCGAAAGCTGTCTGTTTATACCTTTTATACAGGGGCACAATTAAAAGAGAGCTAGATCAAAAAGATGTTGAAGTTGCTTTGGCGGGGTATGGTTCAAAAATGCAGAATATTGATGGCAAGCCATCATTTTTTTTAAATCATCAGGGAGAGTATGATCATTAAGATTACCTCAGCAATTCAGCCAACACACACAATGCTTCTCTTAAAAAAGCAAAAGCTCGTATTATCTGCAGAAACACCACGCCAGCATCATTTTAAGACATTATTTTAAGAATATTCTACTTTCATAAATATTTCAATAAATAATTTACTCAACTCCATGTTATCCAAGATGTTGATGTCTTTCTTTGTTCAATTAAGAAGAAATTAAGTTATTTGAGGAAAACATTCCAGGATTTTTCTCCATATAGTGGACTTTAATGGACCTCAACAGTTTGCAGTTTTAATACAGCTTCAAATGGCTATAAACCATCCCAACCGAGGCATAAGGGTCTTATATAGCAAAACGATTGTCATTTTGGCCAAAAAAATAAGTCCTTTTAATTGCACTGGCCTTGTGATTCGCAAGCTGAACCTTACGTATTATGCATCATGTCGAAAGTCATGCGTTACATATTTAAAATATACACTTGCGGACCATTTTAAACAAAAAAACTGACACTAAGACATTAAAGGCGCAGTGTGTAACTTTTATAAGGATCTCTTGACAGAAATGCAATATAAAATACATAACTATATTATCAGTGGTGTATAAAGACCTTTCACAATGAACCGTTATGTGTTTATTACCTTAGAATGAGACGTTTTTATCTACATACATCGGGGGTCCCCTTACATGGAAGTCGTCATTTTGTGCCGCCATGTTTCTACAGAAGCCCTTAACGGACAAACTTTTTACCAAGTTGTCTCCAACGATGACAGTGTCATCCGATGGGGCTACCGTAGCTTCTCTATGCATTTCGGTGAATGATAGTCTGAAACGTTGGTTGCAGTTTGCAACCTCACCACTAGATGCACTAAAATTTACACACTGCACCTTTAATATCATTCCACATACAACAACGTCGGAGCGGTCCTCTTTCTCCACACTTGTAAACAATGGGGCGGTAGTTTCGCATACATCATGCACGTCATGCGTAATACGTAAGGTCATGTTGACGCATCATAAGGCTAGTGCAGACGAGAAGTTGTAGTTTAAAGGGCATATTTTATAGGCAAAAATTACAATCGTTTTGCTAGATAAGACCCATATGCCTCAGGTTGGATCTGTTTAAAGCTGCATTAAAACTGTAAACTGTTGAGGTCCACTACCTCTAAAGTCCACTATTTGGAGAAAATTCCAATCTGATCTCACGAATTTCCGTGTTATAGTCAGGGAATATTTTGCTCATTTATCCGTGTCATTGTCACGGATCTCCGCATTTTTCCGTGCCCATACAACAGACTATCTTTTCCGTGTCAGATTCACGTATTGGTTACTCATTTGTTTTTCCTATTTTCTTACAATTTTCGCATGGGTTTGGGGTAAGAACGACTTTCTGTAAAATAAAATGAGATCCTAACCCAAACCCAACTATAACCCTATGGTCAGGCGACAAGTGTTTTAAAATCTGGATTTTTTTATAAACCAATAGTTAAAGTGACATCCTAACCCAAACTCCAAATCTAATCCCAAACCCACGTGAAAATTGTTTAATAATAGGAAAAACAATTGAGTAACCAATACGTGAAACTGACACGGAAAAGAAAGTCTGTGGTATGGGCACGGAAAAATGCGACAATGACACGTATAAATGAGCAAAATATTCCGTAAATATACCACGGAACTTTGTGAGATCATGTTGCAAAAATCCTAGAAAGCTTTCATTAAAAAACTTCATTTATTTTCAACTGACCCAAGCGTGCCGCACAAGCCCTGAAAAGTGAAGCCAAAACGTCTCGATCGCCCCCTAGTGACTGGTCCCAGTAAACCCCGCCTCCCCCATCTTATTCAATGGGACTTGAGACCAACTAAACAATTTAATTACACTTCAATTATCTTTTTTCCGAAGCTGGTTTCTGTCATTTACTGTAGTTTTTATCACGCTGATCTGTTGGTTTTTAAAATAAGTTTGCTTTTAGTTATCTAATGCTATAAAAACAGTGGTGTCACGTCATGATTGACAGCTGTGATATGCACATTCTGCGAGGGCGGGGCCTTGATTTCGCAGCTTTACTTCCTGCTTACTACTGCGCAGGACTGGTCCCGAAATCGCTACTGCACAGACTCAAGACCCAAGATGTCAGCGCCATATCAGGACACTGGCGGCTTCACTTTTCATCAGTGGAAGAGAGCGAACGGAGTCGTCCATCTTTTTTTACAGTCTTTGAACTGACCAAAGAAAGAGATAAACATCTTGGATGAAATGTGGGCGAGTAAATTATCAGAATTTTTCTGATATATCAGCTGTTATTGGTTGAACAAATGGCTGTGTGCCAGTAGTATTTCAGTCCTGCTGAATAGATTAAAACATGGTAAAATGTATTGTTGGTAGCTAAATGTATTCTGAAATAAAAACGTTTAATAATTGAACATGCAAGGCTGCGGGATGTGTAGCTGTAGAAGTTTATGAATGACATGCGTTTGAGTTCTTCGAAAAAATCAGCGGGATTCCTCGTGGGCCTGGTGAGATCTGTAGGTGCAAATAAATATGTTTGCCATTCCGGTTGTCAGAAGCCCTCTGAATAAAATTAACGTATGTGCATGTGGTTTACTGTGAATAACTGTGACTCCGTTTCCTCTCTCGATGAGTGTTTTGACCCTCCTTTCTTATTCTAGGAGTCAGCGGCTTTGCCTTTTCCGTTCTCGTGTGACGGCCTGGGGAACGGCCAACGTGGAGCTGTCCTCCTTCAATTCACACTCATCTCCCCTGCCTCGCGAGTGTGAAATTATAAGCTCCAGAGGACTCCCTTATTCACATTTTACAAGACTCCAGGTTATTAGCCAAACAAGGCGCGCATACACTTCCCCGTACCACAGTTTTCACAGTGGAGGATTTGGATCTTTATTCTTGCTTACCCCCTGCTTCTTCACCTCCGTACCCTTCTCATTTATGTCTGTCTTCCTTGAAGGCCCCGCGAGTTGGTGGACTAGGTGTGATCACGGCCTGATGTGAAACGGGGTTTGACTCGAGTGAAAAATCGGGGCGAGATCGTGTTCCTCTCTCTCACCTGACACCTTTCATATGCACTTTTATTCAGATCTCTGTCTCTTTTTTCCAGAACAAGGCAAAATGGTTTTTGCCACGTCCATTTGTTCTCGAAAGAGGAGACAAATTACAAATGTGCTCGCGAGCCTTTGTACTTGAAATGGCTTTTTCATACGCGGAGAGGAAGCTGATGAAAAGCGTCGAGCACATCAAAGTGGATTGACGGCGGGGCCGTTTGAAAGCTTTCGAAAGTTTCGCCCGATCACAGGTCTCCCCTCTCTTTCTAGTCCGATTTTAGTTACGGGCTCATTTGAATTAAGCTCGCCCGTCAATTAGCGTGACTTTTACCCCGGCTTGCCGGACTTCAAGGGCGCAGAACTTTCCTAACGCTGCGTGTTGCGTGAAAGCCTGGCATGCTGTTTCCTTCCTTTTACCAGCAGCTTGTAGGAAACGGTTAATGGCCTGCGTTCGGCCGGGAATGGAGAGGTATTTTACGGGGGGTAGAAAAGGGGGGTTGTGTGTATGTGTGTGTGTGTGTTTGGGGGTTAACAATGAGTAGAGCAGTATAGGTGACAGGTGAGTCAATCAAAATTAAAACATATGCTGCCCTACCCAAGACCAGATGCTCGGAAAGAGGGTGGAGTGTGTATTTGAGACAAAGAGTGTAAGTTGTGCGTTAGCGTGTGTGTATGTGTGCGAGAATGGGACAAAAAAGACTTTTTGTTTCTCAACTAGTCACATGGGGGCTGGTTTGTGGCCGGGAGAGCCAATATACAGAATTAAAACTCGTAAAAGCATCGACCGCCGCCTCTGAATCACATTTCTTGCAGGACGGAAGGCCGAATGTGGGCTTTATGGTGTGTGTGTGTGCATTGTTTCTCTATATTTTATTATTTTTGTAATGTCCAGATGTGGGTTTAGTAAAATGTAACTTCTGTTTTTATTAACAAAAATTGATAGCATGTACAGCTTTAAGCATTGAATAGCATTTTATGAAGCGTAATTGTTCATTAGCACTGTCGTAAATACTGCAGCATAGCTGGCTCTGATTGGATTGTAGGTCTGCCGTAAAGCAAGTTTTTGTAGTTTTCACTCGAACTACAGGACCACTACCCGACGGTTGGAAACTTCTTTAGTGCGGTTTTGGCCGATAGAGGGCTGCAAAGCGAATGTGAAAGTGCCGTTCACCCTGTTTTGAGTGGATGAACCACTGAAACTTTTTTGGAAACGTTATTTTAAGGTAAAAAAAAACTCATTGGTGTTGCTTTAAACTAAATGTCTATTACAATTTCAAGAATGTCTTTACGCAAAAACAACAACGATTTTACAAACAACAGACTTTGGCAAGCTCGCACGGCCAGTAGTTAAACATGAAAGGTGGTGACTGAAAACGAGAAGGTACCTATGGTTCTTCCGGTGGTGTTAACAATAAAAACTCAGAAATTTCGCCATCAACAAACCAACAGAAGCATTATTTTCAACAACACCCCGCGCTGCCTGTGGAAATCTTGAGTTTCGTTGAGCGACAGCGGAGTTAACAACATACCTACTGTAAATGGAAAGGGTATTTTAGTTTTAGAATATAACTGTATAAAACAATTTTGTTAAATAAAAGTCATTTCAGTTTTTTAAATACAAAAGCAAAATAAAGCCCTTTTAAAAACACCAAGTGTAGCCACAATGTAGTGAAATAAGAGACTTGAGTGTAACCATCTCGTTTTTTTTTTTGGGGGGGGGTTGAAGCCTCTTAAAATGCTATAATCAGTTACTCGTTTTAAAGTTATTTATACTTGTGCAACCCATCGAAAATGCAGCATGGAATATGACACATGTCGACATTTTATTAGTCTGAAATACTAACAACAGCCGACATATCTGCGCGCTTTCATTTCTTCCCCGCTCTAAGTAAACATGGTTGCGTCATGCGTGTGGTAACTTCCTGGTGTTTGCATTCAGAGCAGTGAAGAAGAAATGAGTTTGCTTTGCAACGTTAGCTTTAGCCATAATGGGCATTACTATGTTTATATAGAAAATCAAAGATATGTACACTAAATGTCGCCTTGAATACGGCAGTTCATTGGATCGAATGCGTCAAAGAGAGCCGCCATCTTGAAACAGGGGAGCCCTGCATCAGCTTCATTGTAGGCAATGGTGTAACGGAAATAAAATCACCATAAATCGTCATTTTCTTGGTTTTCTTTTGGTTCGTTTCAACAGTCAGACATGTATGTAACATTGAGTCCAGAAAAAAAATTATGTTTTGATATTATGAAAATCTACTTTTTCTAACTATAATGCATAGTGCTAGTAGGCCTAACATCCATACGCAGCACATAAGTTCGGCATCATCCATGAATTCGAAGTACAGGCGTAGATAGCACTGTTACCTAGCTATGACAAGACCCCTGTTCCAAGATGGCGGCGGTTTTGACGCATGCTTAGAACCCCAAGGCGAAATCTAGTGTACATATCTATGAAGAAAATGGTTTCGGATCGGTACATGGGTTTAAGTACTCGGCCGTATCGGAATCGGAACAACCCTAGTCCTAATATAACTAAGGCCTAGTCCTGGCTTAATCTTAACCCTGCCTGGGAAACCCCATAAAGTGCAACTTCTCTAAGTTTATGAATAAAAATGAAGACAAACAGGATTGTTGTAGGTAAAATATGTAAAACATTAAACTAATGCAATGTTTTATAAAGTGAAAGTACGGCTGAGATGATGAAGAGTGTGAGAGCAAAACTACAAGAGCTGAAAGAAAGAAAAGAGACAGAAGGGATTAGTGTGTGTGTGTGTGTGTGTGTGTGTGTGTGTGTGAGAGAGAGAGAGAGAGAGAGAGAGAGAGAGAGAGAGAGAGAGAGAGAGAGAGAAAGAGAGAAAATGTGTGTGTTAGTGTGTGTGTGTGCGTGTATGTGTGTTGTATGTGGTACACACTGTGAGTAAGGTCCAACAGGACGGCTAAGCTCCTCCGGGGGACTTTGGGCAATATCCTGTTAGAGTGGAATGCAAATCTGTGAGATTGTGACCAGAGGCCTGGCACCACAGTTCACATAGACACGCCTGCCTCTCTTTCCCACTGTCCTCCTTATCCCATCAAAAAGCTCTTTTACCTGTCAGTTTTTTTTCTTTTGCAAACATTTATAGAAACTGGCATGTTCAGTTCAGTCACCTCTTAAAAAAAACCTGCACCAAGCCACCTGATGTAGCACAGTTTAGTAAGACCCAAGGGGGGCGCCCATGGCAAGACTGACCTGAATAGTCTCAATATGAACAAAATCTTTCCAGCATCTACAGAGAAATGGCCATGCTTGCTTCTTAAAGAGATAGTTTATGCAAAAACAGTCGTAATTTACTCACCTGTATGCCGTGATTTATTTCTGTAAAAGACAAAATTTGAAATGTAATTTGTCTCTGATGTACATTTTAAGTCCTATTTGGGTTTCTGTATGCTTGGCATTTCACAATCTGTCAGATGACGCGCAGCAACTTTATTAATGTGACACCTGGCGTCTTCACCCATCATGTTTTAATTTCAGCGAGTGAGAATTGTTATATGTTGTTTTCATCTTGACAGCTGCCGGCCATTGTATGATTTCATTGAATTTACAACAGATGTGAACATTTATCATTTTATCATTTCACAGAAAAAAGTCAAACAGATTTGGATCAACATAAAAGTAGCTAAATGATGACAGAATCTTCATTCTTTAAATCATAGACGTGTTTTATTACAATTATTTCTCGTATGTATCGTTACCGCACAGTGAATGAATGTTAAAAGCCAGATCTGTTGTGTGGTTTATGACTTTTAACTCTGGAGGTGTCTGGTGGGCTGCGTTCCTGCCTGGAGTCTGTTTGTGGTAACGGATTAAAAGTTGAGACACTTTCATCCGCGGTTGATATTGTTTAGTCATCTTAGTCATGCCTCCTCTCCCACGTTTTCATGAGTCACGCCGGTTCTGTTTTAGGTTCCCCTCTTATTTAAATGACCACCAGTGAGGCTCAGATATTTTATGAACAGAAGTTTACTCAGATGAAATGTTGCTGTTTTTATTGGGAAATGCCTCGGAGACGCTTCAGAGTTTAGAGGCTGGGTTTCAAAGGGTCTTTCTGCCGGTAAACTGTGATAGGAAGTGATGTCAAGCACATGTTGGGAATCATGTTGGAGTCTGTAGGGTGAATTAGCTGTGAGTGTCATTCTGTCTGCTGAGATCTCGGGTGTTGAAGATTTCACAAAACATTTGGACTCGTCTTATAGCGATACATTTATTGTCGAATGGAAACTTACTGTATGGGGCAGTTCTATCTAATTGCATTTACAAGTTTTATTTTTATCTTGATTAATGTTGAGTTGTTGTAACTTATAACATAAAGTTCAATTAGTTTAATTTATTAAGGATGGTCATAACAGACCATACTGATATAGACGTATCGTCTCACCCCGTATCCCATTTGGAAAAAAATATAACACCCAGCCCTATCTTGTGGTAAAATGTATAAATTTAAATATAAATGTGCACTGGAAAAATTATTTACGTTTAATCAACTCAGATTTACAAGTGATTTCAACTTACTGTTATTTATCTAAACAAGAGATGAGTTGCTACAACTCAAATAAATTAAATTAAATTAAATGAATTTTACTTATTTCAATTTTTATTTATAACAACTCAAAGACAAATAAAATGACTTGAAAAACTGCATTTTTGTTTTCTATACATGCTTTTACACTGTGTATATAAATGCTTAAAGGGATAGTTCACCTAAAAGTGCAAATTCAGTCATCATTTTCTAATCCTAATGTTGTTGTTGTTTTCTGATGAGCACAATAGAATATATTTTGATAAATGATGGTAAGCACACAGCTGATTTTAACCATTGACTCCCATAGTAGGAAAAACAAATATGATGGAATTCATTGGGTACTGTCTACTATGTGCTTACCATCATTTATCAAAATATCTTCTTTCGTGTTCATTAAAATAAAATAAAAAACTCATACAGGTTTAGAACAGTATGAGGGTGAGTAAATGATAACAGAATTTTCATTTTTGGATGAACTACAGTATGCCTTTAAGGGAAATCATATTTAATCGTCTTATCTGTTCAATATTTCATTTAATAATAATAATACATAAGTCTTATATAGCGCTTTTCAAAGGGCGCAAAGACGCTTTACAAAATGAAACAAACAAACAAAAAAAAATTTCTAATCACACTTTTAGTTACTAAAAGGACAAAGCTACACGTCTCTCAATATGATGTCATTTATCCTCCATGCTATGACTATGAGAGAACAAGCAAAATGATTTATAAAATAGGTGGATTTTTCTAGATAAATAAATCTCTGGTTTTGCATCACATGTAGTTTAAGCTTTAAGTGTTAAAGGATTAGTCAATTTTCTTAAAACAATCCAGATAATTTACTCACCACCATGTCATCCAAAATGTGGATGTCTTTCTTTGTTCAGTCGAGAAGAAATTATGATTTTTCTCATTTTAAATGGATTTTAATGGACCCCAACACTTAACAGTTTTAATGCAGTTTAAAATTGCAGTTTCAAAGGACTCTAAACGATCCCAAACGAGGTATAAGGGTCTTATCTAGCGAAACAATTGTCATTTATGGCAAGAAAAAAAGCACTTTTAAACCACAACTTCTCATCTTCCTCCAGTCCTGTGACACACCAGCGCAACCTCACGCAATACGTGATCACGTCAAGAGGTCATGGATGACGTATGCGAAACTATGCCCCAGTGTTTACAAGTGTTTAGAAAGAGGACCGTTCCGATGTGGAATGATACTAATTAATGTTTTTGTGTCAGTTTATTGTTTAAAATTGTAGGCAAATGTGCGTTTCATATATGTAACACGTGACCTTTTCACATCATTACGTAATTACGTGAGGTCGCGCTGGCGCGTCACACAGCCGGAGGAAGAAGAGAAGTTGTTGTTTAAAAGAGCATATTTTTTATTTTTCTTGCCAAAAATGACAATCATTTAGCTAGATGCAACCATTATGCCTCATTTGGGATCGTTTAGAGTCCTTTGAGACTCCAATATTAAACTGAATTAAAACTGTAAAGTGTTGAGGTCCATTAAAGTCCATTAAAATGAGAAACATCCTGGAATGTTTTCCTCAAAAAACATAATTTCTTCTCGACTGAACAAAGACATCAACATTTGGACGGCATGGTGGTGAGTAAATTATCTGGATTTTTTTTAAGAAAATGGACTAATCCTTTAAGTGTTATTGTTACACCTTTAAATCAGTGTAAGTTTCACGTTTGAAAAAGTAAAAATGTTTGTCTGTGCGCATATAGCAGGAGCATTTTTTCTCTAATGAAGTGTGCGTTCTCCTCTGTTTTCTTGGATGATTTGCGTTTTGTTTGTTTTAAATTAGTGCTTGTCATACTAGTTAATTGGATTGAGTCACAGAGTCCCAGATTTGGAGTTGCACTCCAAACAGAAGCACTCTTCTGTGTTGACTTGGTAATTTGGTCCAGCCCTGTATGGTTTTGTATGGTCTCTATTGCAAAACAGCAGCAGCACTCCAGGCTCTTAGCTCCTGAAAGGAAGCCCAGGGCCATGCTGGTTAGTGCAAACTCCCAAGGGATCAGAACAGGAAGAAAACAAGCCGAATGAACATCCTCTGGTGTGATTGACACAGCGCTGGGCTTGTCCGCTTAAATCTGTGTGGGTCTGAAGAGACGGCTTCGGAAAATCAGGTAAGAGTAAGTTTAACTGTTGTTAGTGAATATAGTTGGTTTAATAGACGAACTACAGTAAAGCTCTGTGCAAAGAGACAGGGGAAAATTGCGTGGAAGGTTAAAATGCAAATTTCGCAAAATCTTTACCACAAAATGATCCAAAGCATCACTTACTGTACTTTCTCCTGCTTTTCTTTTTATCCTGCAGTTTCTGTCTTTCCACACAGTTCAGGGACGCCAACGGTTGGCGCTCCCTGTGTACACTGGTTGCTTGGCAACCAGTGCATTGGGACTGTGTGATGCAGCACAGAGGCATACTGTGCACTACATACAGATAAACACGCTCAAAACACACAGCAGCATCCAGATCTTAATAAAGATGCAATAGCTTCATCTAGTTTCTTAATGCATTTAATGTTCATTAGCGCTGCATCCGAAATCGCCTACTGAATTAGATGTAGTATACTACGGCTTTATCATTAAAACAATATGTTATACAAACAGTATGTGTGGGTGCAGAATACATTTCAGACATAGTGCATCTGCCATGTTTTTTATTGTTATGTGACCTGTAAGTCCTTTGACCTGTAACGCAATCAGAACCATGACCATAATTTACGCATGGGCTGTTAAACTAATAAAACTTAATTATGAGGAATATATTTTTGGTGCCAAAATTACTTCGAGACATTTGGTTCATTGATTTGTGGTATTTTTATTATAGGCGGTTTTATAAGACGACCTGTTTACATGGCTGGCAAGAAGTAAACTTCCGGTCTGTGTTTGTTTATCGGTCTGGCTAGTGACTAAACTGACCTCTGGACTAAATACTTTGTCGAGATTAAAAATGTTTCGGGTTTACTAAAAATGAGGAGGGATGGCAAGCATGGATCACCGCTGTGTGAAGAGAGGTTAGCCAGACGAGAATTCAAGGATCTGTAGCTAACATTGTACATATATTTATTTAACACAGTAACGTTAGCAGACTGATCTTATGGAAAGTCGTGTTATACAGTAGTCACGCAAAATTTGACTAATTTATTTGTGTCCATGGCACAAAATTCAGCTTTTTTCATGCCTTGAGCCAGCCCAGTCTCACGAAATTTCATTATATAGTCACGTAAATTTTTGATTCTTTTTTTGTATAACGAATTTTTACGTTTTCTCGTGATCGTATAACAAATTCCTGTTTTCGTGTGATTTCACGTATTGGTTACTCAACTCTTTTGTCCTGTTTCTAACTATTGTCGCTTTGGTTTAGGGTTTGATTTACATAAAATGACATCTCTAACCAAACCCAACTCTAACCCTTACGCCAGGCGACATATAAAAAAATTTATCCGAAAAAAATAGTATAAACCAATACATAAAGTGACATTCTAATGCAAAGCACCAAATCTAACCCTAATCTGAAGCAACAATGGTTTTAAAATAGGAAAAAGCAGTTGAGTAACCTATACGTGATATTCACACGTAAACAGGAATTCGTTATACGATCACGAAAAAACTTGGAAATTTGTGATAATATCATGAAAAAAGAATAAAAAATGTAAGTGACTATATCACGAAACCTTGTGAGACTGGGTAGCTTGGGCACAAATGTCTTTTTTGTGACACTCGCATTAATATAAATAGTTTTTTGTGTCTGTTGCATGACTTTCTTTTTCGTTTCGTTTCATTTTATGTATTGTTTTCTCATAGTTTTTTTCCTGTTTTCTTACCATTGTCATTTGGGGTTGGGGTTAGAATCACTTTCTGTTAAATTTTTAGACATCCTAACCCAAACTCCAGGCGAGAATAGTTTTAAAAGCAGAAGAAAAACATGTAGAAACCAATACATAAGAACATCCTTACCCAAACCCCAAATCTCAACCCAAGCGACAATGATTTAAAAATAGAGAGAAAAATGACAAAACAATACATAAAATGACACGAAAAAGAAATTTGTACCACGGACCAGAAAAACTATTTTTAGAAATTCATCACGAAAAAGACGTTTGTGCTCAAGGCACAAAAAAGCAGAATTTTGTGCCATGGATACAAATAAATTAATAACATTTTGCGTGACTATAACGCAACTTTCCGTGAGATCATGTTGAGCTCAGTGTAATAGTTGATACACTTTAGCTATGATTTAAACTAAAGTAATTTATTGGTTATTTATTAAGCTTATTATTAGAAATAATCTAATCTAGAGTGACTCTGTTGTTATGCAAAGGCTACCGGCTATGGCCATTTGTTTATGTTTTTGTACACCAAAGTGTTTAAAACGTGGCTGAAAACGCCAGGCGGATGCCGAAAGTAGGCACTTGCCAGTTTTATTAGCTGAGCACTTTGGTTGCTGATTTTGATTTGTGCTGGTTTGTTGTTTTTCTTGCCCCTCCACCACTGTGATTGGACGTCCGAAGTGACATTGACAAGCTCAGCGTTTCAGCCACAGTTGAACATTTTTTAGCTCTTGGCGCTCAGCACTAATCACAGAAAAAAAACGCAAAGTAACGTGCAAGCTGCTGACATTTTTAAGAAGTGCGTACTTCCATTGGAAACAATTGAAAACATATCAGCGTAAACGCCTTGGTGTGCACACCCCCTTAGTTTGCGTGGCCTCATCGTATAGCAAAGTGTCCTTCGAATGCACACTTAAAAATCTAGTGGACACACACTTTTCACCTAGTGTAGATATTTCATAATACCAGTTTAGTGGTACCACAGGTTGCCACTTTAATAGGGATTGTTTTGGAGCGATTAAAAGTGGTTTAAATGTTGTTGTCATCATTTAGTTAAATATTTTAGGCATTTAGGCTAAATGTGGTTAAATGCACTGCTGTTGTATTTGTATTTCCTTTTTTCTATAAATTTAGCAAGTTTTTTAGTTTTCCTACTAATATTAAATGTGAATCTATGCTACAACTGTTCACAAATTGAACACTAACTTCCAGCCAATCCGGTCCAAGAAAAAGTTTACCATTGTCTGTAACAATATGTGCAATTGTAAAAAACCTCTGGACACTTTATTATGAAGACGGTGCTGTTTACAGAAGCCCTATGGCTGTGGCCTGCTTTGGACAGATCAGACATGTCATCTAGCTGTCTCAATTTATGGAGTTTGTGCTGTGGCCGGCCTCAACCCATAGCTCAATGGATAAAACCGGATCAAATCACATCCCTTCCAGTATCCATGGGCTTCCCAAGGATACAACAACCTTCCCACTCTCAGAAAAAGATGATGTACTGTACTGATGACTGGTTTGAAGTTTGTCCACTATGTTTTGCATTTGGGTTTCCAGAGTATAGGGAGTTCATTTGTCGGTTTTTATTAGGTCAAAGCAGATGATTTGAGTTTTTTACCTATTCATCAGGAAAACAAGACCTTTAATTTACCATCCTATTGTGTAGTTGTGTTTTGTATTGCTTCAGTGTTTGTATGCTTATCGTAATTGCTAAGACAACATGCACATCAAAGTTTCTTCAGCTACATGCCTCTTCTAATGGAAGGGTCTACTGTAATCGGCCACGTGAAGATGATGTCTCTAATGATGTTTACTCCAGACGGCTTCTAGTGGCTTCAAAATGACTCGTAATGATCCTTGACAGTACGTTATATTATTGGGGAAATCTTTCAAGAGGTATTTGAGAGAGTGTGCTTTCTCTATTAATCACAGACATTGTTAAAGCATAGCTTCCAGTGAAATGAGCTGTCAGTCCTTTACTGCTCAACACTTATGGAGTAATGAGGACACCAGCGTACTGTCTGAAGTCTTCAAAGAGCCGTCTCCATCAGTTACCTTTCCTCATTGAGTGCTGTTTAATGTGCCTTTGTTTCTTTCAGTTTTAGTTTTTCTAGGCTCTGATTGATAAGCTTTCTTTTGTGGCCTCGGAAAGTCATGGAGATAAGTTTTGCAGCCATTTTTTTTGGCTTCAGTCTAAGAAAATATTTTTGATTCATATCGGGAATACACTGTAAAAAATTAGCTGTAGTTATGCAGCTCTTTCCCAGTAACTTACTGTAGATAAGTGTCCCAAAATGGTCGGACCCCAGAGGGTTAAACTGTACTCCTTTAAATGTGTGTGCTCTTACTGTATCACCCATGTGATGTTAAAAATGAAAAATGTTAAAAGCAGGTGTAAACAGGACTGTACTTAACTCTTTCACCGCCATTGACGAGATATCTCGTCAATTAAGAGAAAACGGAAGTATTGCCCTATGGCAAGCGGCTGCATGTCCGTGTCTGTTTTAAAGATCGCTCTGAATGGGATCTCTATGAAAAGTCCGTCACAAAAATTGAATTATCTCTGCTTTTTGCTCAAAATGTGGTGTTTTTGCAGAATCCTACCCATATTCAAAAGCTGATAACAAAAGAACCACTGAAGGTAGGATGAAACGGTTTTTTTTTTTTTTTTTTTGAAAGCAGAGGGTCTGTTCTTTCATTTGGTATATTGTATGTTTATATATTATAAGAAGAACATTTTCTGGAAGGCATTAAACTTTGGTCAAAATCATGAAAAACGCTGGCGCTAGCTGGCAACTTTTTAAAAAAAACGCTGGCGGTGAAAGAGTTAAAAGTGAGCTGACCAAATGAATGGATGCACAAATGTACCCTATCTGTGAACATTCACTGAGTTTTTATTGCCCTTCCCAGTACATTGAAGATTGAAGATCTGGAGCCAAAGTTGAGGATTAACCCGGAAGCCTTTATTCGGTGGAATGACACATTTAACTATGAAATCAGGTAATGAGATTACAGCGCACTCATACGGTTTGCTTTAGATTCCCATTTTGTCTTGAATGGCCCCAGCAGTCACCAGCGGCCTCGGCAGGTACCAGAGGAGACTTTTGCTTTTAAACTGTGAACTAACATAGAACATGTGTTCTTGTGTTGACAGCTACACTCGATGGAGGCGGAGGCTTGTGGGAACGAGAATGTGAGACCGGGGAATTGATGTCTCAGAGATCTGTCTCCAGATCTGTCACAAAACCAGAGGCTTTGTTTGGGATTCGGATCTGCTGTTCGGAGATCAGCGTTTGGCTCGGAGGGTGTGTCACGCTCTTCAGCTGTTGATTATTGACAGTGTCTCATGTTGTCGTCAAAATGAGAGACATCTGTGTAGACGAGGGGTTTGATGCACAGCAGAAGCCTGGAGATGGCACGCTTTGACACGTATGAATATTAATGGCTAACATTCATGTGGCCATAAACGATAATCCCGTTGAAAGGGAATCGAGATTTGAATATAAAACCCTGTATGGGTTTACAGGATGGTCGGTTAAGCACATCTTCGGTTTTGGCTTGAAGTCACCATAGATGACTTTAACTAAGACATAGCAGGGCTCACTGCGGAGACTCTGCCAATGGTGGTTTAATTTCAAACTGGGCAGATGTCTCTGCATTTAAATCTTTGCTTAAATTATCTTTTTAGTTATGGATGTGTTGGGGAAATCCTCACTGTGGTGATAAGGCGTGCTTTTGATTTACCTAAAAAAAAAAAGGTCCAGCCCATGTCCCATAATTCCAAGTGTTTCCTTTGTGTGTCCGTTCCAAATAAATGTCAAAGTCTCTCACTTCGTATGGCATCCAGGAGACCATTAAATGTCTTGAATTGAAATGCAGCTGAAGGAACTTGTGTCACAGAGAGTTCAAATCTGCTGAACGCTGAGACTGGCGCACCCTTAGTGGGACTCAGATTAGATGGATAAAGAGGACACACTTTCTTTTCAGCTTGACAATAAGCATTCTCAAGCCAGACTGTGGTGTGTTAAGTTGTTTTACAGAATAATTCATAGAAGTTCATAAACTCTCCATATGCAAACCAGCGAAGAGTTGATTTAATAGAAAGAGGCAGGCCAAACCCACGCTTACGATTATGCATATCTGCTTGTCTTATAAAGGTTGGGATGTGATCATCGAAAAGCTGACATCTTTAAACCTCTGTGTAGAATTCCCACGGGACTGTTAGATAAAACTTGTGAGGAAATGGGCCTCGTACGCACCAACCGGCTGGAATGGTCGTCACTTTCAGGGGATTTGACTGAACAAATGACAGCATATGGTAGATGCAGGGAAAACTGGGTATTGTTGTGACTGGGGCGAGAGTGTCCCCCCCTCCCAAATTATTTCCTCATTGTGTTGTCACAGACACACCGTGAACTCTCCTTCTCGCACTTTAATTAGCCTCCAGGAGTTCAGCGGCTGGGTGTCCGCGCGTCGCTTTGAGTCGCGTGTTGGAAGACTTCCACTCAGGAGAATCAGATCAGCTATGATTCCTGTCAACGCCCCACTACTCCCAGTCAAAACCAGTGCGACACCAGAACGCTATCAGAGATCTGACAGTCACTGTCTCATTCAAAACTAGGTATGCATCGATACAACACATTTGTGTCGATACTGAAATTCCCTTTTGAATGTCAGGATAAAATCTGATCTGATCATCGGCTGTAATAAATAGCTTTTATCTGCCGATCCTGATTATAGGATAATAAATCCGAGCATCCCAATTTGAAACACACATGCACATACACACGTATGCATGAATTGGCCACCACAGCTCCTTCAGCATCATACTAGAAGTCCAACACAACTAAGTGTAAATAAAAGCGAGTTTGATGTCTTATTCTTTGCCTTGTATGTGAACGTCTTGAGTCATCTATCCGCCAATTTGTTGCCAGTGGGAGGTCAGCCGGTTGTACCACGGGACTTTCTCTCACCATCTCTGTGTACAAGTCTATATGGTACAGCGTCTTTCTCCACTTCTCTTCCCTTTACAGGGCCCTAATAAGCAAACTAGGCCCAGCTGCCCCTCCCAGTCTCTGCCAGGAGTCGCTATCATCTTCTGATCAAATATTAATGCCACGATACTCTACTTGCTCACTAATCCACAGCCAATTAATATTATCTGTCAATTATTTACTGATCCTGAGGTGTGCAGTCAGGTCCCCGGGGGCGACATCGACCAGGGTTCAGAATGCATAATTAACTTCCTCTCCTCTCACCCAGCCAGCAGACCCCCCCCCCCACAAAGCACCATGTGCTCTTTTTTGCCTTTAACCCCCTCCCAACACTCTTTTTCATCTACCTTCGTATTTTACCCCCTTCTTTTATATTTCGCCTTTCCTTTTTTGTTTATGTGTGTCTTTTAAGTCTAAATGTCTGTCTTTGTGCTGTTTTTACAGAGGGCTACACGGGGGGAGTCCATCAGAGACATTAGCATATCGAGCGTCAGGAGCTGAGTGTCAGGAGGAAGGGGAATTTGACGAATCTCAGAGGATATGTGTGGATATAGAGGTGAATGCACATTAAATAATGTACAATAAGATAACCTGTGTTACTTTAGTGTAGGGTAGAGGTGAAATATGAGACTTGTAATGATCTAAATGATCTGATGTTAAATAAAGTTCAGCTATGTTATTAGATCAGTAACGTAGCTAAACTCAACACTTTTTTAAATTGAGAATGTTTATGATGGATGGATACAATAGATAGATAGGTAGGTAGGTACAGTAGATAAATAGAGGGATTGATGGATGGAGGGGGAGAGAGAGATGGATAGATAGATGGGGAGAGAGAGTGAGAGAGAGGTGGGGTAGATAAAAAGATGGATGGATGGATGGGGAGAGAAAGAGGTGGGGTGATAGATAGATGGATGGTTGGTTGGATGGAGATGGATGGATGGATGGTTGAATGGATGTAGGGGGAGGGGGGGTAGATAGGTAGATAGATAGATAGATAGATAGATAGATAGATAGATAGATAGATAGATAGATAGATAGATAGATAGATAGATAGGTATGTACAGTAGATAGATAGGTATGTACAGTAGATAGATAGATAGATAGGTACGTACAGTAGATAGATAGATAGATAGATAGGTACGTACAGTAGATAGATAGAGGGATTGATGGATGGAGGGGGAGAGAGCAATGTATGGATAGATAGATGGGGAGAGAGAGATGGATGGAGGGGGGAGAGAGAGAGATTGATAGAGAGAGAGAGAGAGAGAGGGAGAGAGAGGTGGGATAGATAAAAAGATGAATGGATGGAGATGGATGGATGGATGGATGGATGGATGGTTGGTTGGATGAATGGATGTAGGGGGAGGGGGGATAGATAGATAGATAGATAGATAGATAGATAGATAGATAGATAGATAGATAGATAGATAGATAGATAGATAGATAGATAGATAGATAGATACGTACAGTAGATAGATAGATGGATAGATAGGTACGTACAGTAGATAGATAGATGGATAGATAGGTACGTACAGTAGATAGATAGAGGGATTGATGGATGGAGGGGGAGAGAGCAATGTATGGATAGATAGATGGGGAGAGAGAGATGGATGGAGGGGGAGAGAGAGAGATTGATGGAGGGAGAGAGAGAGAGAGAGAGGGAGAGAGAGGTGGGATAGATAAAAAGATGGATGGATTGGATGGATGGGGAGAGAAAGAGGTGGGGTGGATAGATAGATGAATGGATGGAGATGGATGGATGGATGGATGGATGGTTGGTTGGTTGGATGGATGGATGGATGGATGAATGGATGTAGGGGGAGGGGGGTTGAATAGATAAATAGATAGATAAACTCAACAATTTTAAAAATGAGAATGTTTATGATGGATGGATAAAATAGATAGATAGGTAGGTAGGTACAGTAGATAGATAGAGGGATAGATAAATTGCTGGATGGAGGGACAGAGAGAGAGAGATGGATAGATAGATAGATAGATAGATAGATAGATAGATAGATAGATAGATAGATAGATAGATAGATAGATAGATAGATAGATAGATAGATAGAAGATATATATATAGATAGATAGATAGATAGATAGATAGATAGATAGATAGATAGATAGATAGATAGATAGATAGATAGATAGATAGATGGGGAGAGAGAAAGAGAGAGTGATGGATGGATATGGATGGATGGATGATGGAAGGGAGAGGGGGATAGATAGATAGGTATATATGTACAATAGATAAATAGAGGGATGGATGAATTGATGGAGGGCGAGAGAGAGAGAGAGATATATTGATAGATAGGATGGGGGAGAGAGAAAGAGAGAGTGATGGATGGATGGATGGATAGATATGGGTGGATGGATGGATGGATAGACGGATAGACAGACAGATAGATAGATAGATAGATAGATAGATAGATAGATAGATAGATAGATAGATAGATAGATAGATAGATGAGGTGAGAGAAAGAGTGATGGATGGATGGATAAATATGGATGGATGGAAGGGAGAGGGGGATAGATAGATAGATGGATTGATTGATGGATAAACAGACAGACAGACAGATTCAGACACATCTCTGTGACACACAAACATATGTCTATCACATACATTTTTCTCTACTGAAAGTCAAACTGCAGTCAGTCTTAGTAAATTGGCAGCTGTTGTGTATTTGTGTCATAAAGCTAAAATCAGATGCTTCTGTTGTGGTTTGTGAGAAGTCATATTGGATTTGAACTAATTTGAAGTGATGTCCTCAGAGCTATTACAACTTACTCACACACATGCTTCAGTCAGATTTACATTTCTGACCTCCAGCTTAGACAGCAGCAGAAATCAACCCAGAAGTTTAAAGTGATTCTACATTCTTGCATTTAATGAGCTATACTTGAGTTTTGATATGCTGCCATCGTCTGTGTAAGTTAAAGAAACAAAGCTTTCATCATTCGTCGGAATCGTGTGACAGTGTGTTGCGCGATGGCTCACCGGACCGCAGGGGAATCATGGCTTTATTTTTACCATTGGCAACACCCCAGAGATCTGGAGACTCCAGCGGCCGCAGTCATGGTCACAAACACCAGCCATGGGAACATGCAAGCTTGAATCACCTGTATGCTTCCAATGAGAGGTCGTGGTTAAGACGGTGCAACGAAGGATTCAATTTAGCAGAGAGAACACCTGCTTTCACATATGTTTGGGATTGATTCCCAGCGAAGGGACCTGGCAAGAGAGGAGAGGAAAGCGTGATAGTTTGTACAAATGAAAGAAGATGAAGATGGTTACATCAGGAGGGTTTGATAGATGCAAGACACGGCAGAGTCTCATTGAAAGTCTAAGGGATGTGAAAGTTTGATCATTTTAGACTAGCAAGCCATAGACAACAAAGTATTTTAGGAAGCAGATAAATTCGGGGAACTTAATTTAACTTGTATTGCTTGTGTTCTCGACCAGTTGAGCTACAGGAACAAAGTGTTCAGCTTTCAGGAAACTTGCATACTACTGAAATGAGTAATGTTGATAAAGAGCTCTTGATACACACTCAGATATAGATTTTCCAGATTTTAGAGTTAACATGGAATGACATGCCCGACCCATGAATTTAAAAACTATGAAAAACCAACCCATTTTTCAAAAAGATCAATATTTTAAACTTTACAAACTAAAGTAACTAGCTTCCGGTAATGACAGACGCACATTTACGAGAAAGAGTTCCCGGTGTATGACAATGTAGGGTACGAGATGTTTTGCTCTCTTGTTTTCCTCTTTGTGCTTCCACGTTTGTCACTACTTCACAAATGCTCTCTTTTTTTACTTTACAAACTAAAATAACTAGCTTCTGGTAATGACAGACATGCATTTACGAGAAAGAGTTCCCGGTGTATGACAATGTGTAGGGTACGAGATGTTTTGCTCTTTGTGCTTCCATGTTTGTCACTACGTCGCAACATCTCATATGCTACATCATATGCTCTCTTTTTTTTTACTTTACAAACTAAAATAACTAGCTTCCGGTAATGACAGACGCGCATTTACGAGAAAGAGTTCCTGGTGTATGACAATGTAGGGTACGAGATGTTTTGCTCTCCTGTTTTGCTCTTTGTGCTTCCACGTTTGTCACTATGTCACAGATGCTCTCTTTTTTACTTTACAAACTAAAATAACTAGCTTCCGGTAATGACAGACACGCAATTACGAGAAAGAGTTCCTGGTGTATGACAATGTAGAGTACGAGATGTTTTGCTCCCTTGTTTTGCTGTCTGTGCTTCCACGTTTGTCACTACTTCACAACATCCCGTATGCTACATCATATGCTCTCTTTTATTTTTACTTTACAAACTAAAATAACTGGTTTCCGGTAATGACAGACACACATTAACGAGAAAGAATTCCCGGTGTATGACAATCTAGGTTACAAGATGTTTTGCTCTCTTGTTTTGCTCTTTGTGCTTCCATGTTTGTCACTACGTCACAACATCTAGTATGCTACGTCATATGCTCTCTTTTCTTTACTTTACAGACTAAAGTAACTAGCTTCCGGTAATGACAGACACACATTTACGAGAAAGAGTTCCCGGTGTATGACACTGTAGAGTACGAGATGTTTTGCTCCCTTGTTTTGCTGTCTGTGCTTCCACGTTTGTCACTACTTCACAACATCTCGTATGCTACATCATATGCTCTCTTTTTTTTACTTTACAAACTAAAATAACTAGCTTCCGGTGATGACAGACACACATTTACGAGAAAGAGTTCCCGGTGTATGACAATGTAGAGTACGAGATGTTTTGCTCTCTTGTTTTGCTCTCTTTGCTTCCACATTTGTCACTACGTCACAAATGCTCTCTTTTTTTACTTTACAAACTAAAATAATTAGCTTCCGGTAATGACAGACGTGCATTTACCAGAAATAGTTCTTTGCGTATGACAATGTAGGGTACGAGATGTTTTGCTCTCTTTTTTTGCTCTTTGTGATTCCACATTTGTCACTACGTCACAACATCTCTTATGCTATGTCATATGCTCTCTTCTGGATGCGAATTGCTTGTTACCGGACCTAGTTATTTTAGTTTATAATGTTTTAAATGTTAATTTCCAGTAAACAAAATAACTTGAGAAGAGTTATAGAACAACCTTTTGCACAGACTCGTTTCCCTCAAAACCTTATTTCATTCATCATTTGTAATATGGCCTCTGGTCTGATCAAAGTTCATTATGAAAGTTAATAAGGTCAATTTTGAGTTCATGTTGACCTGATGAGATCTTTAGTCACCACTTTCTGCCGAACGTTGAATGCAGTTCAAAGACGACTGACTGACGTCAGTCACGTTACACAAGTGCAACAAGTCAAGGAGGTGGACGGCCGTATGAATCCTGTGTCTCAACGGCCCGTATCAGGTTTCACAGAGAGCTCAGAGGGACGGAATGAGAGAGAGAGAAATCTTTAAGAGCTGACGGCTGCTGTTTTATACCACCTGTGTTTCCGGCAGAGCAGTGCCGGGGTCCTGAGAGGGCTGCCCCACCAGCTGCCCTCCTTCACGCCTGTTTGTCAGGAGCTTTCAATAAGTCTCACGTGCATCCAGTTTGAAGGGAAGAGTGAGAAAGCGAGTGAAACGAGATGCTTCCTGTGCTTTAACTGCCGAGTGCCTTCGTTAAGGAAACCTGTGAAATCAGTTTAATAGGCTGACATCACCCCTGGGCCACCAATGGACCACGTCTCCTGAGACCTCTTCTGCTCTCTCATCTCTTCTCTCGTTCTTCACTTGTTCTCACCTCTCTCTTACAAAGAAACATCACTCTTCCTCATCTCAGGATCTGTGAATCTGTACCCTAGTGGCGGACAGAGATGGTAAATTGATATAAATTAGAACAAAAATAAAAACAAGTGATGCTAAACTACTCAATATTTAGTATCTTGTGTAAATGTGGAATTGATGTGGATCATTCGGATGGTAAGAGGGCTGTGATACATTTTCATTTTGTTACTCAGGACATCCAAATCCAGGTGTCCCGCACTGCAAAATCATTTTCTTACTCATAAAACACGGTTTTTACACATTCTTAAAGGAACACGCCCACATTTTGGGAATTTAGCTTATTCAACGTATCCCCCAGAGTTAGATAAGTCCATCCATACCTTTCTCATCTCCGTGCATGCTGTAACTTTGTCTGACGCAGCCCCCGCTAGCTTAGCTTAGCACAAAGACTGGAAGTAAATGGCTCCAGCTAGCAAACTGCTCCTAATAATTGACAAAAAAACGCAAACATTTTCCTATTTATGTGTTGTGATTTGTATAGTCACACCGTGTACAAATAACAAGGTCATAGACACAGCCATCTTTTAACCATATACATTCTGGGAACTATATTCTCAGAAGGCGAAGCACTGCTACTTGGGCGGAGTGATTTGCACAACTCTGACCGAATTCTCTGCTCCTCACCGAGGGACAACCTTCCGATCTCTCTAATGAAGCCAATGCGGAAATGACTTAGGCTATATCCACACGAAGCCGGTGCATTCCCTATCCGATCATTTTTTTTCCTTGCTCTAAAAAAATAATCCGTAAACACGAAACCACTGAAACCGACTGAAAGCGGTGTAGTATATATGCCGGACCAGTATGGGGCGCTGTAATTCTGCCACAGATATACACTATACACGGAGAAGAAGACTTTGAGCATGCGCTTAGCCAACGTATGGTGTTGTCCATTATCGCTTGTTGGTCACCACAATTGCATAGAAGCAATAGATTTTGCTGTAATAAAGCTAGTAGGCTTTAGTAGCTTCTGTAGCACGAACACAATCACGTAATCCGCCGTTATTGTTGTTGCTGTTACGTGTGACGCTTCCGACACGTGATGTGATGACGTTTTCGCTTCACAAAATATACGGATTGGCTGTACAGACGAAACCGCAAGGGTGTCGGTTTCAGATTTATCCACTTTAGGACCCGGTTTCAAAAAATAGCGGATTCAGTCTCCCAAAACGCCGGATCCGTGTGGATGACACGCCAATACGATAACAAATTTATACGTATACAGTGATACGCGTCTCCGTGTGGACAGCCCCTTAAACTGCAATTCACTGACTGGCCGCTTGAGGCTGGCTCCAAAAGGGAGTCAATTCCCATAGACTCCCATGTTACAAATGCCCAACTTTACAGTAGAAAATAATGTTTACAGCCTGGTAAAAAAGTGTTTTTGGTCTAAATAGCTAATTTTGCCCTTCATGACAACTGTGAGGGGGGTGAATTTGTTTGTAACCCATTTGTTTAAATTATATTAAGCCTTAAACTTCTGCATAATTAAGGGTGTGGCCGCTTGAGTGACGGTTGAACAGCCACTGCTGTCACTAGACTCGCGAAAGGCGGGCGTGGTTTCACCTCAGCTTCACCCATGTCCCGCCTCTTTACCCATTTTCGGTTTTCCGCGAGTGATTTGCGGTGACGCGCCCAAGATGGCGATGGCAGGCAACGCCTACTTTAAGCTTCAAAAACGATCTTCGCAAACCAATGGGTGACGTCACGGACACTACGTCCATATTATTTTATGGTCGATGCTTCTCACCAGGGGGCTTCTTTGGTGCCGCGAACAAATCACTCCACCCAAGTAGCAGTGCTTCGCCTTCTGAGAATATAGTTTTCAGTATGTATACGGTTAAAAGATGGCTGTGTCTCATATGAACTTGTTATTTGTACACACTGTGACTATACAAATCACAACACATAAATAGGAAAATGTTTGTGTTATTTTGTTATTTTGTCAATTATTAGGAGCAGTTTGCTAGCTGGAGCCATTCACCTAGACAGAGTTACAGCACGCACGGCGATGAGAAAGGTATGTATGGACTTATCTAACTCTAGGGGATACAGTGAATAAGCAAAATTCCCAAAATGTTGGCGCTTTTCTTTAATATATATTCCAATGTGAATCAAAAGCATCTATATTTTGATTTCAGAGAAATTTAATAAAACAAGTATTCTTGTTTTCCTTCTGAATTTGATTATTTTTCCTACCCTGTCACCAACCTTTTCTTGTTTTATACAAACACATTTTTTTGTTAGATTTCACTGAAAGCAGAGAAAAAAATCATTATGTCCAAACGCACATTATGTCCAAACACCTTGTAAAAGTGGATTTTGCATAATATGTGTACACCCTTTAAGTGTGTTTGTTATACTTTAAATATGTACTGTAAACCTATGTTTTAGGAAGGGGTGCTCACAAGAAGTTCCCCCAAAGAGTGGGAGTCCTTGGCATCATAAAATTTGAAAATGGTTTAAACACTCTTTAAATACATCTGTTAAAAACAACACATCAGTGTTATTATTGTAAAAGAAAAACAATAAATGCGTTGTCCCAAACTAGACACATCTTTCTGTTATTATTGGAAAAAAAATTGTGTGTTACTTTTAACACAGCTTGTGTTGTCACTGTTATTTATTTTTACACAACATGACACGTAATGTGTTAAATAGCATAACATAAAAATGAACATTAAGCCCATTTTAAAGGAAAGCTTTAAATAGGTTTCTTTAATATTAGTTATTAAAATTCATTAACTCAGTATATAAATCAAGACATTCACTGCTATAACTATTTCAAAGGTCTTAACCCAGTCCAGTACCCAAGCAAACATTTTTTAAATACACCATATTGAACTTTCTTGAGAAATCAACCGATAATTGACTGCATATTAAAAACATGCAATCTGTATGTAAAATAATTTAAATAAATGCATTAAAATTACATTTATTTATTCCTTTAAACCTTTAACTTTCTTTTTCTCATCAAGGCACGTGCCTCACATAGAGTCCAGACGGCCGCCGCCCCTCCCTCGTGCTGTCTGACATTACTGAATTAAAGATCTTCTTCTCTCTCTTCCAAGGGGCAGGTCTTCTGAAGGCATAATCATTTCTCTTTATTCTGCCTTTTCTCTTTTCCAGCACAGGGAGAACCGGAGCAGAGGGATCACGCACACCGGCTGCGTGAACCTGGGGTCAGAGGTCGGCCGTTTAATGGGGAGGTTCAAACGTTGCTCAAAGCGAACAGGAGTGCGAAGGTGTCATTAATGCCAAGCAGGAATGTTCCAATAAAAACAACGCTTCCTCATGCAAAGCTGCCCATAAAAGAGCACAATAAATATCTCATTAGACTGATAGATGCTGAACTGTGCATATATAGACTGGAACGAGACGTCTGAAGAACGCACGATGACATTCGCTAACAAGACGCAGCAGGCTCACCCTTTATGGATGAACCAAAAATATGTCGCGAGAGCCGAAGCATCTGCATTGCTAATGAACCTTATTGTTCTTTATGGGCCTTCTCACATTGACTTATACGTGACATTGCCTTTGGGTGAGATATGAAAGACGTACAGCGATACTTCTGTCTGCAGTTCTGAAAATCAATCTCTTTATCAAAGTCTTTCTGTTTATGAACGTACAGAAGATGAGCTCAAAAAAATCTTGGTAAGTGATTTTATATTTAAAAAAAATATTTTTTTACTTTATTGCATGTGTTAATTAAATCTTTTTTACAGTGCTGCTACTTTTTTAGGAACACATTTTCTGAAATTTGTTTTGTGCTTTATGTAGAAATGTTTGTGGACCAACCAAGCTGTAAAATTATTACAATTACTTTTCCATGAAGTCAAAGTGGACAGTTCTTCAGAATTAAGGATTTGTTCCCGAATTGGATTAAACCCTATGACTTGGACAAATGCATACATAAACGCACACGTTGTGTCTGGACTCTGTTGAGAGCTTGTAGCATCTGTCTCCAACAGAACTCCAAAAACCCACGATACGTCCCCGGAAAACTCTCCCCCTACCTCCCTCCCTCCCTCCCTGTTTCTGAGCTCCTTCACTTTTCCCGGTTTATCTAAACAAGCTGGACTAATCCCAACTATCAGGGGATGCTCTGTCAAAACGTGCGGCAGGGGCCCTAAGGCGAACAGAGCCGGTGAGCGGCGCGCGGCAGCTCAAGCGCCTCACCGGTGACAGAGCAGAGGGCCCGGATTAGCATAATGCCTATCGAAGTGTGTGTGTGCGTGTATGATGGATAGAGAGAGAATGAAAATGGCTTGTGTGCGCATATATTGAGAAGCAGAAAGTGAAAGCATATACATGTTAAAATTACAGGACAGGTGTGGTAGGGTGCATGTATTTGCGGTGTCCTGAAGCCGTGTCACTGGTTAAAGTTCAGGTCAACTTTTCATTCTCCGTGTCCGGAGCGGCCCTTCTGCTCCTCTGGGTCCGGTGGATGGGGTAAACCGATCCGACCGCATCTACAGAACCAGATTATCTGAATATTCATGCCCTGGGCCTTCAGGACCATCAGAACCCCTCTAAAATCCTTCTGCGGTACCCCAGTGATGTGCTCGAGGTGAAGGCCAACTCGGAAAGAGAGAGAAGCCAGAGAAACGAAAGAATTAGTGAAAGGTTTGATAAATGACTCTTGCGTTTTTCCTTACCCTGCATTTTCATGAATTAGAACATCTCGTTTTTTTCTGATCTGATCGGGTGTGATGTCACATGATGTAAAATGTCATATTAGGTGGCAAAGCACATGCACTCACAGAAATAAAGGTATAAAAGCTATCACTGGGAAGGTGCACTTTCAAAAAGTACACTTTTGTTCCTCAAGGGTACTTCAAAGACACCTTTGGAACCTCAAAGGTACAAATCTGTACCTAAATGGTACATATTAGGAGCTTTTTAAAGGGTACCGTTCCAATGGGAGCTTTTATTTTTGAATGTGTGCATTTGTGACAGCAGTCGAGATGCATTTATAAGCATTTTGGCTCACGAATTTCCATGGTATACCGTAGTCACGTAATATTTTGCTCATTTTTCCGTGGCATTGTCACAGATCTCCGAAAATTTCTGTGGCCATACCACAGACTTTCTTTTCCGTGTCATTGTCAGGGATTGGTTACTTAACTGTTTTTCCTATTTTCTTACCATTGTCGCTTCGGTTTAGGGTTAGATTTAAATAAAACGACATCCTTACCCAAACTCAACTCTAACGCCCCATTCAGACAGCCAGTGACCAGCAGTAGCAGAGCGACGCAAACTCATTCATTTCAATGGAAACCGGGCGACTTTTGGCGGTACGAGCGAAAGTCACCGTTTGTGACCGTATGGGCATGTCAAGCGAAGTGAGAAAGTTAAGAAAAGTTTTACTTTATGCAAATGTCGAGCGAATTTCGGGAGCGACTACCAATGAGAACAAAGCAGTGAAGTTCACGTCACCCTTCTCTCGTCAGTTACTGGCGTGGATGGTACTCATTTGTTTATGACAAGCATATTTAGAAACGCCTCATTGAAAGACACGGGCGAAACACAGCGATAACGTCGCCGGCTGTCTAAACGAGGGGTAACCCTAACGCCAGGCAACAATCGTTTAAAATGTAGAAAATATAAAAGAATAAATCAGAAAAAACTGTATAAACCAATACTTAAAGTGACATCCTAACGCAAAGACCAAATCTAACCCTAAACCGAAGCGACAGTGGTTTGAAAATAGGAAAAAGCAGTTGAGTAACCAATCCGTGACAATGACACGGAAAATAAAGTCCGTGGTACGGCCACGGAAAAATTAGCAAAATAATCTGTGACTATACCACTGGAACTTTGTGAGGTCATGTTGTTGTTTAAAGACAGGGTTAGGTTAGGGTTAGGGTCATCGAGGTTTATTATTCCAGGTTCTATTTCACAAAAGCAACCGTTACATTTCATGGTAAGGATGAAATTTGTATGTCTTAAGAGAAATAAATGTTTTTAACTGAAAAATGAGAACCTCGATGACGTATGTGGTCAGCAAATTTCAACTTCCGGAGGACGCACCCGAAATCCTTGCCATGATATGTCTAGGAAAAATGGCATGTATGGTTACCCTATTTTTGCTAGATTTATCAGTGTGTGGTTTTAGCATCAGTAGGTCCGTCTGGACAAAACTTAAAAATGCTAACGCTGATCTCAAAATGATCTCACGGAAAGTCGTATTATAGTCACTCAAAATTTGAACAATTTATTTGTGTCCATGGCACAAAATTCAGCTATTTCTACATGCCTTGAGCACGAATGTCTTTTTTGTGACACTAGGAAAAGTAGGAAAAACCAATGAGAAAACAATACATAAAATGAAACGAAAACTATTTATAGAAATTTGTGTATGTGTCACTAAAAAAGACAATCGTGCTCAAGGCACAAAAAAGCTGAATTTCATGCCATGGATACAAATAAATTGATAAAATTTTGCATTACTATAACAAAACTTTTTCGTAAGATCCGTTTGCTAGTTTGTTGCTAGGGTTGCCAGATGGTTTTAAGTATGATGTCTCTCATTGCTTAAAGGGATATTTCACCCAAAAATGTTTACTCATATTGTTACAAACCTGTATAAATTTCTTGGATCTGCTGAACATGAATGAAGATATTTTTAAGAACGTTTGTAACCAAACTGATCATGAGCCCCATTCACTTCTAGAATACTATGGAAGTGAATGGGACCCAAAAACAGGTTGACAACAAACATTGCTCAAAATCTCATCCTTTGTGTTCAATTAATTCCTACCGGTTCGTAACAACAAAATAATGCCAGATTATTCATTTTTGGGTGACCTATCCCTCAAAAAACAACATGATTTGCGGTAACGTCCAGCATAGGGAAGATATACACAATAATTTCATGCTTCGCAAACTCGTGTCCATCTCCATGACCTGTTGTCATACATTTCAAGGTCCAGGCCTCCTGATTTGTCTATCTGTATGTGTTGATGTGGATCACTGGTCTTGTGTTTGTAACTGGGCCGCATCTGTGGATGCACACTGGGCCTGTGTGTGTGTGCAGCAACTCATTATCCAAACGCCGAGCATTGGGACACTGGCCTCTGTCAGCAGCCCAGTCGCCCCCGGCAACTCTGCATCCCGACTGTCTCATCCGCGCGCGCACACACAGATCCCAACGCCAAGTGAACTGTAAGGTTTAGCATCGGGGCCCAGGCAGTTGCATCGCCTCTTATTGTTTCAGAACCAAAAGCCTAGTGGGACCCAATTGGGGCCTCATTACTTTGTTTTGAAAAGCTTTGGTTGCGATTTACACACAGAATCTTTGAATAACTCTTCATACGTTTAACTTCTCGCAGTTCCGTTCCATATCTTTGTCTCCCCGAGATTTGTTTTACGCTACTTTTCTTGTTTGTTGGCTTATTTATGCGCTGTGTGTTTGCATCCTATCACACTTTTTGTAATATTAATGTAGTGAATGCTCACCCCCAATCCCCCCACCACACACACACACACACACACACACACAATGTCAATTAATCTGTAATATTCACTATGGCTTATTGAAACAAATGAGCATCTTGTGTTTGTTATTGCCTCTAATGGTTTCCTAATGTGCTGGAGTCTGTCGGCTTAATAATGAAGTATCAATATGGCCCTTCTTACTTATTAAGGCTTTTCATCATTCGCTGGACACTTGTTTCAAAGCAGTTTGATTCGAAGAGAATATGCGGAATAATAGTGCGACGAGACGCAGCGTAGCAATCATACATTTCGAGTCCCGATCAATAACGCCTCTTTTTCGCAGCGAGAAAGTCACGGATGAAGTTGTTTTGAGCATTTTAACAGGGGACGGAAAAGACACGCTCGCGGTAAATAATGACCGAGTCGCATTGCACGTAAAAGCAAAGCAAAGCCTCTGGGTTTATTAACACCTCGGAGCTCTGTCAATCAACTTAAAGCCCGTCCCAGCGCCCAATTATCTTTGAAGCCGGGGCCTCGGGGTCTGGACGTGATCAATGAGCGTGCTTCATCGTCGATACGGGTGCTGGAGGAGACCTATTGATCAGTGGACAGCCGCTGCGAGCGGGAAAAATGTCAGATTGAGCCAGCGAGAAGGTGTGCAAGTGTGTATTTATGTAAGAGTACAGTACACAGGCCCATTTTGCGTCCCTGTAGGCGTACAGTATGTTGAGTGGATTAATGTTGTGCATTGTTTCTTTTAAAGCCGTGATTCAAATGGGTGATTCTCATGAAATCCAGACATCAGATTTTTTTTTAAAGCCCTAGAAGCCATTTTTTTGCACATATAAGATTAAGGTCTGAATTTACTATAATCATTATTTTTAGAGGATTTAAAAATATTTCCTATAAAATTATTTACATTTTTTAGATTATCATTATCAAAAATTATCATTACCGCAACATGATATTACATTAAATATATGCATTTACAAACTCATGTTTCGGTAATGAGAACTAAAAAGTTTTCTAGGTACAATGACAAACAAAATTTCAACTTTTATCTGGAGAGAAAAAATAAGAACTGCTTACCTGGTAGCGATCTTGAGCGTCACAGTCAATTATGTCCCTTCCAACAATTTTTTTTTAAATTTTAGTTTCTTGAGGGCTTAAACAATGATTGAAAATTGTTGCGGAGGATGAGAAAATTGGTCTTTGACACATTTATATTCCTTATTATTGTCTCTACATTTACCAATGATCACCAAATACAACATGTTTCTTCAGTGTAAATGTTTATAGTATAACATGCACTGAAGCTTTTAATTTTTTTGATTTTTTAATTATAAATATTTTTATGTCAAAGAACCCAAATCCAGCCATTGACACGTTGTGGTAATGAAAATTTTCCCCTTAAATGTGGAAAAAAACTACAAAATTGGTTTGTATGATGTCATTAGAAATCATGTGCAAAATAGTACATGAAGAGATGTTTGTAAATGTATGCTTCTTATTTTGATACTCTTACTTTGCATTTACTTTTTTTATCAAAATGTTTCATGACACCTCATAAGTCTAATTTCGCGAAAATCACCCAAATGTGACCTGTCACTTCTCAATAACGTCATAGCTATTGCTCATACTTATGGGTGAATAAATCTGATTATTCTTAACTATTGCACAAGCAAAATATCTCACAAACGTACATTTGTTAGGTTTAAAGTGATAATGAAACAGCTGATATATGGAAAGCATTAATAAAAGTAAAGTGACACTTTGTGGTTGTCAAATGTTAATTAAACATGCTAATGTGATAATCTACACCTTTGTCTTGCTATAGCACACAACTGTATGAAATGAAAAGGGATCACTTTGTTTAAAAAAAAGTTTGCTTTGATGTTTTTTACATTTATTTGAAGTATTCAATGTTTTAGTTTGTATAAAGTGTGATCTCTGTGTGTGTGTGTTTGACCGGTGTATTTATTAGGTGGCAGGTGGGCAGCATCAGGGCCAGGGGAGGCAGTGGCACCGTTGTAAAGCCCTAAAGCCCCGTGGGACTCTGGGATCAGGAGGAGGGGTCACAATCCGTCCCACCCGCCTCTCGCTGCACCTCAGCGAGGCCGACATACGCACTCAGGGGGGACGACCAACAACCCCCTTCAGAAACAGAGCAGCCTGCACTGTAATTAAAGCCTGGCCCAGACGAGAAACCGCGACTGGCACAGCATGTGATGAAGCAGAGAAGATCCCTCACTGGTCGGACCAGTCAGGTACAAAACCAGTCCAACACGAACAGACAGAAACATACGCGCACTGAATCACGTGAGTAATGAATGTAGCAACCACACACACATGTGCAGTCAAACGAGTAAAGCACAATGCTGTAAAAAACTATACTGTAGTTTTTTTCTCCATATTCAAGTTCATAACAGAGTCGGCCGTTTGTATTTCTATAAAAAAGTTAGATTTTGTTAATTTGATCAAATGGATTTATTTTCATAGTGACTATAAAGAAAACTATTACATTCTTGTAATAATAAACGTAATACCTCTAAAAATATTGCTGCTGTCATAGTCTGGTGCTACCACTTTTAGCATAGCTTAGCACAATCCATTGAATCTGATAAGACCATTAGCATCCCGCTAAAAATAATCAAAGAGTTTGGATATTTTTCCTATTTAAAACTTGACTCTTCTGTAGTTACATCGTGTACTAAGACCGACGGAAAATTAAAAGAAGTGATTTTCTAGGCAGATATAGCTAGGAACTATACTCTCATTCTGGCGTAATAATCAAGGACTTTGCTGCCGTAACATGGCTGTAGCAGGCGCAATGATATTACGCAGCAGCCGAAAATAGTCCCCTTAGTAACTTTCAATGGCAGCGGACTATTTTTGGGCAGTGCATAATATCACTACGCCTGCTGCAGCCATGTTATGGCAGCAAAGTCCTTGATTATTACGCCAGAATGAGAGTATAGTTCCTAGCCATATCGGCTTAAAAAAATCGCAACTTTTAATTTGACTCTTCTGTAGTTATATCGTGTACTAAGACCGATAAAAAAAACAAAAGTTGCGATTTTTAAGCAGATGTAGCTAGGAACTATACTCTCATGCTGGCGTAATAATCAAAAAGACTTTGCTGCCGTAACATTGCTGTAGAGGGCGCAATGATATTACGCAGCAGCCAAAAATAGTCCCCTTAGTAACCTTCAATGGCAGCGGACTATTTTTGGGCAGTGCGTTATATCACTACGCCTGCTGCAGCCATGTTACGGCAGCAAAGTCCTTGATTATTACGCCAGAATGAGAGTATAGTTCCTAACCATATCTGCCTAGAAAATCGCAACTTTTAATTTACTATCGGTCTTAGTACACGATGTAACTACAGAAGAGTCAAGTTTTTAATAGGAAAAATATCAAAACTCTTTGGTATTTTTTTAGCGCGATGCTAATGGTCTGATCAGATTCAATGGATTGTGCTAAGCTATGCTAAAAGTAGTACCGCCAGACCCGGAGATCAGCTGAATGGATTCCAAAACTGTAAAAATCAATTGTTTAACTCTAGGGGAGCTGGAAAATAAGCATATTTTCAAAAAAGTGTCTCTTAAGAATTTTCCATTTATTCATATTATATTTAAAGATTTCCATTAATACATCAAGACTAGATGGGGAGTAAAAATGTATTGCATTGTACGAAAAAAAAAAACTTCGGCTGTCTCACTGGGGCCCAATAAAATAACAGTTTGTCTTAGCTGAATGTACACACGTTTCTGTCACTTTCTTCTCTAAATCTGTTTCCCATTCGGTGTGCGGGTCCCTCAGCTGGACTGATGTCTCGATGATGATGGATGATTATTACATCTAGATGGCTTTATGATGTATGCACTCGTTAAAACTAAAAGCCTGATCGTTTCGCTCCGGTAACCTTTCTGTACATCATTTTAAGTGTGAAACTAATAAAGCCAGCATTTATTTGAAGGACAGGAAATTAGGAGGCTTGATTCGACCGCTACTCAATAATCATAAGCTGTCTAGAATCCTGTTTTTCTGTTTTCTTTATGTTGTTTGTTAAGATGAGATTTATAAAAAAATTAACACTAATAAGGGATAAAATATTTAACCCAAGCACTGCACATTTTTCAGTTTTGCAGCACTTGAGTTAAAACAACTTGGTTTTGCAAGTCAATTTTTTTATGTTACTTTAACTTAACAAATTATGTTAATTTGTGTACTACTAACGACTTCATTTAGATGTTAAATAAGATGTCTACAATGCTGTGCTGGAGACAAGGCTTAAAAACAAGTTTTTAAACGAATCCTGGCAGTACACTAGGGATTTGTAAGAATATGTTGGTTACAAACGGTTCATGCACACAATAATAATAATATTTTGTCATTATTTGTTTACACTTTAATTTCAAACCTTTTATTTATTTTCAACTTTCAATTCTCATTTGCACCACTTTTTAAATTTGCTTGTGAATCATGTGATTGACACAAGGGTTAAATAATGATGAAGATTGTTTATTTGTCTGAATGAGTGCATTTCTGTACTAAAGTACACAACTCGACTTACTGCCCTGACCGTAGCTGACAGGAAATGAAGCGATCCTGGCAGATGCTGCACATCTCAATGATCTTAAATTAATCTTACATGTTTCACATACTGAGCTGTGGGCAATATCTCCTCACCCTGCAGACATAAACCACACACACTGAACACCCCATACTAGAAAAATTAATTAGCTGTTTGTCATCTAAAGTTGATCTCGGGGATTTTGCTTGTGTGGCTGGAGAGGAGGAGGGGATTTTGGGAGTGGGGTATAAGCGATACTATCACAAAATAACATATTTTTAAGAGCCATGGGATTCATTGGGTTTGTTTATAAATGTGACCCTGGATTACAAAACCAGTCATGAATAAATAAACATTCCATTGATGTATGGTGTAAAAGGATAGGACAATAACTGGCTAAGAAAATCTGAAATAGTATGAAAAAATTTTAATATAGAGAAAATCGCCTTTAAAGCTTTCAATAATTTTTGGCATAAAGAAGACATTGACCATTTTGACCCATTCGACGTATTGTTGGCTATTGCTACAAATATATCCATATGAATTATCACATAAAATGGCATGCGGGCACAACAATTCATATTTTACCTCAAACTATAAAAGTATATTATTATGGAAAATAAAGCTTTGTTACCATTTTACATGGCACTATTTTAATATGAGTAATTACAAAGCATATTATCTCTCATGAATTATGCTGGTTTTGCAAAGAGATTGCTGTGTAATGGAGAAACTAATGAGACAATAGGTGCTCTTTAACTCAAAATGCTGGGTTGTTTTAACCCATTGCTGGGTCAAAAATAAACATTTAATTTAACCCAATGGGTTGGGTTTGTTCCTTTTTTTGACACAACAGCTGGATCGTTTTAACCCAGCAGTGCTTTCTGTCCATAGTGACCCAACCCTGGATAAAAACAACCCAGCATTTTTTAAGGTGTAAAGTCAGATATTACCACAGAAAATGTGTTATGAACCACCCAACCAAATTTAAATGATGAAAAAAAACGGCAAGTGAATCAAATAGATTATCAAAATCTTGGAAAAATAAGCAACAATCTCTGCTCTCAAGTGATGGGGCGTGGCCACTGTTTGTGCTGCAAACCACGCCCACTCGTGGGTAAGCTCCAGTCTCTCTCAACTTTCAAATACTACTACAAGCTAAATAGATGCTTGTGATTGTGTTAAGGGCGGGACCATGTGCGGTGGCTCAAAGGCATCACCGAGCCACCGTTTTAGGCCCGCTTAAAAATTTAAAATCACGAAAAAAAACCCTGGTTATTGATCTAACTTTGCAATTTAGTGCACTGTCATTCTGGCGTGATTCAGAAATACATTTCTAACATTTATAATGGCTGTGTCCGAAAACTTAGGCAGCTGACTTGTTGCCTCGCTGCCTCATGAGGCAATGACTTCGGAGGCATGAAGGCAGCTCCGAGAAATGCTTTCAGATACACTGCGTGTTTGAAATATAATCAGAGAGCGCCTTTGTGATAACTAATCACACATTTGAAAACTAAAATACTAATTTCTCACTAGAAATGCAATTAAAATGTGTAAATATGAAGAGTTTGGTTCCAAAACGCAATAAATCCATTTTGACAAATTTCGGTAAAAACGTGTTTTCTATACCAAGAAAGTAACAAGATGAAAACCACTATTTTCTGTTACAAACTTTCACATAGCATCTTTAGGTTATAAAAACATAAAAAATTCAAATCCATAACTTGATTTTCAAAGATTTATTATAAAAACGAATAATTTTTTCCACAGAATGCAATAAATCGTTTTTAGTTTTTTGTCAAAATGCTATAAATCTATTCAATCAATGTATAAATGTGCATTAATTTTTGCCATTTTATATTCATTTAGTTGAACAGTTGTACACACTGATTAAAAAAATAAACATTAATGGCATTTATCAAAACACTTACTTTGTCATATTAGGAACAATGTCATTGCTGCGCGGTTATACTTGACGTCTTCGCTTAACATTTTTACAGCGATCAGATTCTCATTGACTTTGAGTAAAATAATAAAAAGTTTTTCATAAGATCCCCTGGGGTCAATGTGTTAGCACGAGAGAAGCTAGATGCTGTCGGGTGAACAAGCGATTGTCTCCCAAGTGCCTCTCGCGTAAATTATTAGATGTTGGCGGCTTACGTTTCTTCCCCGTCACAAAAAAACACCACAGGTTTATCAATGCTATTAAAGTCGCAATGAAATTGAAATGAAAAACTATATATGTATTTTTAATAGTGTGGTATTATTAACAAATGACTTATCTGTGAGCTTCATTATTTTTTAAAAATTCGTGTGTGCTCATAATCTTTAATCAAAAATGCAAATCTCCTCCCCTCCTCAAAACGATCTCTCTTCACTTCCGGTCAAAAGTATGGCAGGTGGGCGGGGTCCGGGAGAAGATCGCAGTGATTAGCAATTAGCAACACGACCCAACTTCAAACGATCCAATCAGATCTCGATGGACAAATTCAAATCCAGCCCTGCCTTATTTAATCTCAAAAGCCGTTTCATTCGGATATACGTCACCACGGGGAAAATAAGGCAATCGCTACTTCCGTTTCATGGCGACTTTAAAGTATTATTTCGTTTTTGTTTGTTTGTTGATCACGAAGTACAAAGTAGATGAGGAAAACTCGGACTCTGTGTACTCAACGCGCCGCCATTGTTTGTTTACAGTGCGTGGAATGGTGCGCTGTGATTGGTTGAGCGGATTTATTGCTTTCTGGAGAAAAGGAGGCGTGGCGTTTATTGCGTTTTGGGAAAAAGGGAGAAAAGATGACAGAATAACACGGCAGATATTGGATTTTGCGTAAAATTAAGAAGTTACTTTTAAATACTGACCTGATATAATACTGATTTTAGCAGTAACTCATTTTTTTTTTTCAAAAATGGCGTTTATTGCGTTTTGGAACCAAACTCTTCATATACATTTATTTACACTAAATTTGTGCTCCAGCGGCTTTCTTGGCCGCCATTTTATTTTTTCGAACTCGACCAGGCTCGACCAATCACATTCCCCATGCGCACACCACATAGAATTGTGGGACAAGATCTCAGGAGTCAGGAAGTAAACCTAAAATATTGGATTCGGACATGCCTTGATGCCTTTCTGCCTTGGAATGCTGCCTCAGAAAGCAGCAGTGTAGAGTTTTTGGACGCAACTAATGTGTTAAGAAACCATTTTCAAGATTGAATTTTGGGCTAAAATGTGACTTTTGTTTGCATGTTTGTGTCTTGGCTTCAGTTAATTACTTCCAGACAGTCTCTTTCATATGTCATTAAAGTGTTGCTGAGTGCTGACGTGGTACAGTACATGCAGGGTAAGTTTTATTAACTCATGTGACTACTCGGTGTAGTTTGACCAAGAGGTCCACTGAGCTTCATGTTTGCTGCTTGTAGCCTTCACAGATTCAAAAACATCACTGTAATTGCTCTGGCAAAATTTGCACTCGAAAATGTACAGAAAATCAAAAAAACGTTTATCATGGCAGAGGATGGGGAATAATCCAAAGGCCCGTTGGTAGATATTGTCACATTTTTCACTGAAAGTGTAAGAGCTGAGATGTCCTTTCCTGTAGAGCATCTATCCTGACAAATTGCAATGTAACTTTTACAATATGCATATCGTCTGATGATTTATTGGATTTGGATGGAGAATGAACAGTCGGTATTCTGACTGTAGACGGTTCATCTTTAGCTTTATAATGTGTGTTAGCTGTCAGATGAAGTTGAAGAAATATCTCAACTGCTCAGGTTGATATGTGTTTTCTCCCACACATAGGCTGCCTGTCGCCCGGTGCTTTCCGCTGTTTTCTTTGTTGTAAGGCTGTATTCCCCTGGCCCAAGGGCTCATGGGTAACAGCTGAAGCTGTGGCGGAGGGGCCTTGCCAGCCTCAGGGCCCCTGCCACCCTCTCTTTCTCTCTCTCTTTCTCTCTCACTCTCTCCATCTCACTCTTTCTATGTTACCCATATGGTCCGTCAAGCGCTAATTCCCCAAAGGCCTGTTAGCAGCACACAGCCTCCGTCTTGCCCCTCCTCCTCTCTCTAGTCTCTCTCTCTCTCTCTCTCTCTCTCTCTCTCTCTCTCTCTCTATCTCTCTCTCTCTATCTCTCTCTCTCTTTCTCTCACACACACACACACACACACATTGTACCACACAACAGCCCAGTATCCCCAAGACATTTTCTCCCCTCTCTCTCTATTTCTCTCTCGCTCGCTCCAGCCTTCATCTGTCTTCCATTTCTCCGGGCTCTCCTCTGTTATATGGTGTGGCGCAGTTAATACTTGAATTTATTGGTCCCATTAGATAAATGAATTATCTCCTTTTTCGAAGCACAGGAAACCTGGCAGACTGAAGTCACACTCTCAGGGCGCACAGGTACATGGATCTGATCTTACTTTGCACAGCTGTCCATCAAAGACAGAGTTTCAGAACGGCTGCATGCGTTGTTCCTTTGTGCTGTCCCTAACTTTTGTCTGTATGAGCACAGGAATAAAATCCTGAAAAAGATTCATTCTCTGTCAATCATGTACACCTTTGCATGCCTTTTCCTTTGGGATAGCACTTTACAAATGAGTGCTTTAGTTATTGTATGTGTTTTAATTATTAATGGTATTTATTTACAGGTAATTCAATCGAGCAGCCAACACAGGGAGTGATTAGTTTAGTCTTTAATCACTCATTTGTTTTGACGTCTGCTTCGGGGACCAGAGGGCCTCTGTCTTTCTAACGGTGATTTGCTCAGGTTAAATGTGAACTCGTGTTTCTTCAAACTCTCTCTGGACCGTCCCCTTTAAACACAACAGACTTCAGCTCTTATATGACAGATGTTTGCTGCGCATCCCTCAATCTCACAGTCAGAATTTCACTTTGCTCAGATTGTGTTTTCAGCTTTTGCTTGGTTTGTTGCTGTTGATATCTATATCTCAGGTCAGCTTTGGGTTTACAATGAGAGTCATTTTATATTCATTTTCTTTACAAAAGAACTCTAGTGTTACCTGTATACAATTATACAACAGGTCTGTTGAATGCTTTATTCTGATTGGTTGAGAAATGTTCCATTATTTTTCTGTAAAACGCACATCTGAGCTGTCAAATGTCTTCAAATAACCACCAGAGCAATGTTAGTTGTATTCGTCGTCAATTATTTCTTACATATTATATATATTTCTGAAATATTGTTCACATTTACTCTATGTTTCATACACCTTAAGATAATTGGCCATTTAATGTTGCTTTAGACCAGGTGTCCATTGTAGTGGACATGAATAAATCACATAAAAACATGAGTTGGCACAAATCTTGTTTTTAACTAAATTTCATTGTCAGTATGATTGTACACATGATTGTTTTGCTTTTATTCATGATTGTGCATCTGGAAAGCAAATCAAACATAGGTTACACTGCATTTTAATAGTCCACTTTAGACGTTTTACTAACTATAAATATAAACTTTGCAACTGCGTGTCAACTAACTTTCATTAATTTGCAACTATATGTTAACTAGCTAGAGTATTAGTAGACTGTAAGGGTTAGGGAAGAGGTTAGCCTTATGAAAATGAACCATGCTTTTTTTGTGGTAAAAGTGTAGTAACCATGGTTTTTTGGTGTATTCATTGCTATTAGCAAAACTATTGTTTTTCTACACCCACGGGTCCTTGAAATCCTTGAAAGTTTGTGAATCTGGGGGGGAATTCAAGGCCTTGGGAAGTTTTTGAAGGATACATACATAGATACAGGTCATTGAAAGTGTTTGATCTATTTTATGCAAGAAGTTTTCTGGAAAAACAATCCATATTCCCTCTGTAATGTAGGATAATATCATAGACTTTTTAAGCACACGTGCTAAAAACTGTTCGCTTTAAATGCTTCTGTATGCAAATGTTGATTCATACCAAAATGCTTTTTTGCATAGTTGTGTTTGACACATGAAAATGTCTCGGGTTACGTATGTAACTGTTGTTTCCTGAGAAGGGAACGAGACGCTGCGTCTCCCTTGCCATTCTTCCTGCATCCCTATAACTCTGTATTTGGCCATATTTCAGATAGCGATATACTTCCTGGCTCCCGCGTCACCCTGTCTTTGTCATTAAGCCTCACCATTGGTTGAATTTAATATACACATTCAGACGCACTTACCCCTGGAGTCGTCCCCAAAGTGTCACCACAGTGAAACAGCGCAAGTTCCCACGAAAGGGAAATGTAACACTGTATCTTTAAAGGTAACATGTAACCTTGCTCTCACTTGAAATGTGTCCCTGCATTTAGTCCTTGAATTTGAGGGTATTGGACCTGGAAAGTCCTTGAAAGGTCCTTGAATTTGAAGTTAAGTAAGGTGTGGGAACTCTGACGTTAGACGTTCTAGTAACTATAAATAACTTTCCAACTGCATGTCTACTTTCATTAATTTGCAACTATATGTTAAATAGCTGTTATTAGAGTATTAGTAGACCGTAAGGGTTGGGGTTAGGAAAGAGGTTACCCTTATGAAAATGAACCATGTATTTTGTGGTAAATTTTGTGATTTTTTTTTCTTTTTTAATTACTATTAGCAAAATTATTGCTTTACTACAGTAACCTTGGATTTTTTAAAACCATGGTTATTTTGTGTTAACCATGGTTTTACTACTGCAGGGGTCTCCAACGTGGTGATAAGTAAAATAAAATCAAAAAGTAAAACAAAAAAGTTTTGAATAGACTATATCAAAAAGTAGCCCTCCCACAAAAAGGTTGGAGACCCCTGTACTACAGTAACCATACTTTTTTGTTTTAACTGTAGTAAAACCATGTTTAATTTCCATAAGGTTATAGTTAGTGGAATAAGTTGACACACACCTCCAAAGATACATATAGACAGTTGAATGTCTGTTGAGGGATCATCAAAATAAAGTGATATTAATAGATATTAAGCAGTCTACTACTACTGTAAAGATTGGTAGTTGATAAGTAGTTGCTTATCATTAGTCAAATGTCTAATCGCAATAAAGTGTTGCCCAAACATATTACTATAAATTAAGCTTATTGAGACCTATTTCAATCTTGGAGAAGAGTTAAAATCAACTGGGAATTATTTTTTTTAAATAGGAAAAACGGGTCTGAAAGGGTTAATATATTTATGTCCTACTGTATTTACAGGAAACTTCCTAGAAACTTCCTAAAAATATCATGTCTAAAAACATCATCATTAAAAAAATAAAGGTATGGAAATGAAAAAGAATTTAAATGTATTTTATTTTTAAAAAGACTAAATGCCTCTGTGACAGATACAAACTCCACACTTTAAACTATACAGTATGTGATCAGACACTGGATTGAGTACTAGCGCCCTCTATTGATCGGTTGTGTTCAGTCTGTGGTCCTCGTGTGTTACAACATCATTAAAACAGTTAACAGGACTAAGTGCTGCTACATTTATTTCAATTTATTTAAACCTAACTTTTTGTACACAGAACATCAGAAGCATAATTTGTGTATAAATAAATATTATTAGGCATACAAAGCAAGATCATAGTGTTACGGAGATACAGTGACGTCGTGTATACATGTATGTATGTGCATAGATTAGTATCTTCCTCTTTTGCTATATATTTTGTCATACAGTACATTTTCTTCATCATGATACATGGAGACAAGAGACATATTGGAAAACGTATGTAGGATCAGCCAAACAGGGAAAACTGTAACCCCAACTGTGTCACAGAGCATCAAAGGTGTGTGTGTGCACGCATGTGTGTGGACCTGCTGTCTGATGACTGAATTATTTATTATTGTGTTGTGCCTCCAGTCTGTTTAGGTGGCAGAAATGAAGGCGTGCATTAAAACAAACACAGGTTCAGGTTTGTTCCTGTCTGTTAAAGGTTTGTGTGATGGGGAGGGGGGTTTAACGGACCCAGAGCTGGTCAACATTGAACCACATCAAAGACAGCCAGAGCTCTGTGTTACCCCCCGTCTGGACAGGTTTAATAAACCAGGCCTGAACATCTACACTGTTGCCTGTTATTTTCCAGGTCTGTTTGTATTTTACAGCTGGTCTTTGTGCAGCCAAATTGGCTATTTACATATCCTCTATCCAAATAAACCTTTGCATATTTTGTAGCACAAAAATGTGACAATTTACCCAAAATGACATATGTGTCTCACTGTCTTTTCATTTTTAAACCTGGTGTTCTTTTTTTAATCAGAGAAAACACACAAAGTGACCATGTGTAAAAAAGGCCCTATGATGTGTTTTTGGAGATGTTTGGCAGAAACTTCAAAACGCTCATTACCGTACAAAGCCTGTGAATGACCCATGGGTAAGTAAAGATGACAGTATTTAAACACACATTTTCTACACTGCAAATGCATCTGTAAATGACTTTTAAAAGAATATTTATGATAATATCAATCACAAAATGTATCTTCATTTACATGATTGAATATCCAGGGAGGCGACCTACTGATGTTCAGGGTTTAGACATCATCACCGTACAGCCCGCGATTCTCACGAGATGTTCAGACAGAAGCCCGAGGCCACAGGTGTGTGGGAAGGTCTTGTATTCATGATTGATGTGTTGTGGGTGGGCTGACAGCGGCCCGCCGTATGTCCTGTCATATGGCAGAGGTTTGCTGTTAGACTTCACTGTAAAGATGAGAGCTGTCACTTTGAAATGCTTGAGTATTTCTGTCTGATGTCTTGATAACGCACCTGTCAGGTGCGTTGTGGTGTTTTTATATTCTGAGCAATATTACTTGTTTATAACTCTGCTATAAAACCATTTGTGAATGACAGAGGAAATGATTTATAGTTTGTTTGGAGTGCGCTTACTGCACATCATTCAGGTATGTAAATATTTGACCAATAATTGAATTTGCATAAGCTGATCGTTGTATTTGACAGATTTGGTTTCTGTGAACCGCTTTAAGCTTTATTAAAAAACATAAGGTTGAGTAACTTCAATTTTGATTGTTAAAGGTCACCTATCATGCCTATTTTTACAAGATGTAAATTAAGTCTCAGGCGTGCCCAGAATGTGTCTGTGCGGTTTCAGCACAAAATACCCTACAGATCATTTATTATAGCATGTCCAAAATGTTTGTACCTTTAAATGCAAATGAGCTACAGCTCCTCCCTTACCAACAGACAGTGAGTGCTTTGAGTTAAAATAAATCAGATTTCTGTAAATACAGTCTGAGACAATAGTATCTAACTTTTGAGATAAGGCGGACACAACCTATTATAAACCAATACTTTAAGTGACATCTTAACACAAACAGCAAATAAACAGAAAGTCGTGGCAGGGGCATGTAAAATGGTGGAAATACGTGACAATGTCACACAAAACTGAGCAAAATAATGCGTGACTATTTCACAGAAATTTGTGAGATCAGGTTGGTCGAGACTGTTTAGGGATTAAAAAAGAAGGAGTTGGTGGATTTCTTCATTGTAGGGTGTTTATGTTCACACTTCATGTTCAAAAGGTGCCCTTTAAGTTATTTCTAATGATTCACTAACTATAATATTTTTTTTAGTACATTTGTCCATCCTGTAATTAAATATGCTGTCTTGTTGTCAGTGTTGAGTGATTAACGCTGTCTGTCTGGATTCATGTGCCGGGGTTTGATGACTACCGGCTGGTTATTGACTGTAAGATCTGTCATTGCTTGATGTTTGACCTAACTCACTGGATTGCTTCCAGAGAGGAAGTCCAGCTCGGTGGAAATCCAGGGCTCTGTGCCTTTGAAACTTTACCACTCCGGCTTTCTCTGTTGTGTCTTTGAGTGGCGATTCTCCCCACACCCTTCCCAAAAAACTTAGCGCTGTCATCAAGTGGCGAATCTCTCTCTCTCTCTCGCTCTCGCTCTCTCTCTCTCTCTCTCTCTCTCTCTCTCTCTCTCTCTCTCTCTCTCTCTCGCTATATGTGGATCTCCAGAGGCTGCAGCTGGAGATGTTGAGCCCGTGTAGCGGTGCTTTCGGCTGGGCTGTGGCTCTGCGGGGGGGATGGGGAGGGGCTCTGGATCCAACTGAAAGAGAAAGAGAGAAAGATCAAGGATTAAAAGAAATCTGCGATCCCCGGACACCTCCCCCTCCAAAGCTGTTTCTTTTTCTCTCTTTCTTGTTTCTCTCGGCCGTTGTGATATGCTTTCATTCACTTTAATCTGGCGCTCACTGTTAAATTCGGTGTTAGATACACTCAAACCAGAGTACAACTAACATAACTCAATGACATTTTAACCTGTGAAACATTTATGTATGGAGGGACTTGAAATGTGAAAAAAATTGTCTGTATATGACAAGTGGTTTAACAAGTAAGAAGGTCTAAGTTTATGAAAGCTTTTGTGATCATTTGTTGTCGCTATACACTGTAAAAAGATTCCGTAGAATTTACAGTATTACTGGCAGCTGGATGCCAGTAACTTACTGTAAATTTAAATTGATGTTATTTACTGACAACAGTTTGTTCAAAGTTAAATGAACATTAAACATTAACAAGTCTTTGTCTTACAGAATAAAAATATAAAATAACAGCCTCATGCAAAGCATTCTGGGAACCAAAAATCCTCATCAAGCTTTTTCTGGGTTTTTCCTTCAGATTTTGTTTCCCAGAATGCTTTGCTTGAGGCTGTTATTTTAGTTTTATTCTGTAAAGATACAGACTTGCTAATGTTTAATTTTCATTTAACTTTGAACAAACAAACTGTTGCAGGTAATTAACATAAATTTAAATCTACAGTAAGTTACTGGCATCCAGTTGCCAGTAATACTGTAAATTCTACGGAATCTTTTTACAGTGTAGGTTTTCTGGGGTTTTCAGTTTTTTTAACCCAGTTGGGTCAAAAAGGGACGAACCCAACCCGTTGGGTTGTAATTTAACCTATGCTGGGTTGTTTTAACCCATTGGTGGGTCAAATATAAACATGTTCTGGGTTAATTTAACCCAACGGCTGAGTTCGTCTCCTTTTGACCCAATGCTGAGTTTAAATAACACAGAGTGCACTTAATAGCCAAAGTTTAAGATGCTGTTTTGTTAGGTTGAAAGGAAACAAAAATCAGTTATCGAGCAAATATTTAACCATGTTTTTACCATAAGTCAAAATTGTACGCTTATAATAGTAATTTATTAGTCGGAAAGTGTGGAAAATGTTGCTTGTTTTGATACTTATATTACTTTACCTTAAAATACTAAATTAAACAATTTCAACCTGTTTTTATAAGTTATGTCAACTTATCACAGGTAAAAACTTAAAATAGTAGGTTGAATAGATTTACAAAAGTTGTTTTAACTCCCTACTGCATTGTTTTGTAAAGTAACCTGCAATTTTATGTTTTAAACAAAGATGGTAATAGAGGGGCAAAGGTTAAGGTGAAATTTATGAGGTTTGCACAAATCACAACCAATGTTAAGTTTGTATAAGCAAATAGGACCAAACTGATGCTAAATGAGGTTGGCTAACACTACACAACTTCGCATTAAGAAGAGACAAATTCAAGATTCATACTGTAAAGTTTGATCAACTTTAAGTTTTTTCAACTTAAATTTTTTAGTGAAACTTAAGTGAAATTTTAAGTTGAATAAACGTACATTTTTTTTGGTGTTACCAATTGAAGACAACTTTTCACTTTTTACAGTGCAATTGTGTTCCCAAAACGTTCCAGAATCTCCACTGCCGGACCATTTGGCATTGGAATTTGTCAGCGATCTGACACTGTTATCCGTCCTTACGCTATTTACCTAATGCGTCTTCCTGTAATTGGATTACATGATCCCGGTTGTCGGCCCAGGTGTGTTATGCATCCATTAAATGACTGACGTTTTTATGTAGCTAAGCTGAAAGCCGAGAGCTTTTTTCCACTCTGAGTGAAATCAGGTGCTCAGCGCAGTGTGAGAGGCCGTAAATGTGCACACAGTAATAACCTCCTCGCGCCTCCTTTTTCACCTCCTATTCTGCCTTCGCTCTCTCCGTCCTTTGTCGTGCCTGGCTTTTTTCTTTCTGTTCCATTTGCGAGGTGTGATATTGCTTTAATTCAGCAAAAACACGTGGAGAGACCTTCCGTGTCTCGGGGGTTGGAGAAGAAACCAAACTTCTCTCCATTCGCTCTGTCGTACTCGGGTAGCTTGTGTCGTAGAGCTGTAGGGTCTGCTGGGAATGAATGTAGTTAGTGCGACCTTTGACCCCGAGAGCTGTTGACATGGAAGGCGGCCAAGAAGGGCTCTTACTGGACTCTTTTGTTAATCTCATTCATGGCTTGCCTTTGCAAAAAAACTCACAAGGGTTGTGTGAGTGCGAGGCGGGGTGGTAGGGGGTTGGCAGCTCAACTTGGTGGAATGTTCTCTCTCTCTCTCTCTCTCTCTCTCTCTCTCTCTCTCTCTCTCTCTCTCTCTCTCTCTCTCTCTCTCTCTCTCTCTCTCTCTCTCTCTCTTCTCTCTCTTTCTCTCTCTCTCTCTCCTCTCTCTCTCTTCCCAGGCTTATTCGGAGGAAACAGTGGGCCCACAACCAGTGCGACTGCTTTAGCCCGGCCCTGCCCTTTCAGCTCAATCGACAATGACAGATTCCTGGCCTCAGATTGCCAGCTGGCACACAAGGAGAGAGAGAGGCTGCTGCTACATAACGTAAAGATCATTCTTTATATACAGTGGGGAAAATTTATTTATTATGACTCAACTTGTATACTTAAATGTTCTGATTTCTTAGTATGAATTCAATGTTTTCCTTGATGGCTACATCTGGTGGAAATCTTGTGTCAATAGCCCACTTAGAAATGCTCCTTACTGATAAAAATGCTGATGTTTCAAATACGTATTTTCCCCGCTTGTATTATGTTATACACACACACACATATATTCTATATAAAGAATGAAAATATAACCTTGATATCTTTAATATTGACTCAATTAATGAGAAATTAAACTTTGATGCCCCAGATATTATCATTAGATTATGAGACTTTAGTCTAGGGTCACATTTGTTTCCTCCTGTCACACATAAAAGCTGACGAAGCATGGTAAGAGTGAGTTAATATCATTTGTTTATTTCAATGAACAAACCAATAAGGCATTTAAATAAATGTTGATTTCATAATTTGATTCTTGTCATTAAGGGCTCTTAAGAACCTTTAGGGTCAATCATGCACAGCTAACGCAAATAGCAAATGCAAACAAACCATCAAGTGAATTGCACGCTCCATTTGCCCTCGTCGTCCCTTTATTGTGCACCTATAGAGTAAATCCAGCTCTCACTGAGAGACACACCACAGTCTCACTGCTCCAGCTGAGTGAATTTACATGGACTCAGGCTGCAGATTATATAGTACGTTATCCACTGAAAGAGATGGGCACCGTCTAGGAAAAAATCAATCAAGATTAGTTTAGCCACCTCTCAATGGAGCACTGTGAAGCTCCTCAGGGGGTTAACTACCAATCCCAGAGATGGTCAGGGATACGATATGAGATACAGCACATTGTAATGTTATGCACTCTCTGGATTCTCTTTCTGAATATACACACGCTTTTTGTCTGTAGGGGCCACAAGATATGAAGAGTTTGGTTCCAAAACGCAATAAATCCATTTTGACAATTTGTGTGAAAACGCGTTTGCTATACTGTACCAAGAAAGTGACGAGATGAAAACCAGAATTTTCTGTTACAAACTTTTACATAGCGTCTTTGGGTTATAATAACATAAAAAAATTCAAATCCATAATTTGATTTTCAAAGATTTATTATAAAAACGGATAATTTTTTACGCAAAACGCAAAAAGTGTTTTTTTCAAAATGCTGTAAATCTATTGAATCAATAAATAAATGTGCATTAATCTTTGCCATGTTATATTCATTTAGTTGACTAGTTGTATACACAGATAAAAAAAAATAAACATTAATTGCATTAATCAAAACACTTACTTTGTCATATTAAGAACACTGTCATTGCTCTTGGGACGTCGTCACTGAACTTTTTTGACAGCGATCAGCTGTAAAATGTTTTGGTCCTGCTCGATTTTCGTTAACTTTAAGTAAAATAATGGAAAGTTTTTCATAAGATCCCCTGGGGTCAATGTGTTTGCATGACAGAAGCTTGATGCTGTCGTGTGAGAACAAGCAACAGCCGGCATTTTTCCTTCGCCTGAGTGCCTCTCACGTAAATTATTATTTTGATTGCTTACGTTTCTTCCCCGCCATTGAAAATCACCACAGGTTTATCAATGCCATCAAACGTATTCTTTTATTTTTGTTTGTTTGTTGATGAGAAAGTACAAAGTAGATGAGGAAAACTAGGATTCCGTGTTTATTCAAAGCGCTGCCATTATTGTTTACAATGCATGGAATGGGGCGCTGTGATTGGTTAAGCAGATTTTTTGCATTCAACAGAGAAGAAGGGCTGCCGTTTATCACGTTTTGGGAAAAAAGTAGAAAAGATGACAAAATAACACGGCAGATATCAGATTTTGCGTAAAATTAAGAATTTACTTTTTTAATACTGACCAGATACAATACTGATTCTGGTGGTAACTAATTTTTTGGAACCAAATTCTTCATTTATATAGCAGCTCTTCAAATTGCTTCAGGAATTTTCATGATAATAAAGAATATTTTTAATAATTTTGTTTTTTAATGGCCATTGCTTTTTTAAATGATAATATTTTATTTTGATAATAATCTTAAATAATATATTTGAGGTTGATAAAGATTAACTATTCAACAAAATGCCTTGTAAACTGAGTTGATTAAAAAAATAATTTTATTATTGTATACAGGACTTAAGTTTCTTGCCATTTCTTGGCAGAAACGTAGACATCTAAATCATCAATGATTTGTGATGATGTTCTCTTTAGGGACCAGCGTTCACAGACAGGTCTGAATCTTTCAGCCTCCTCGTTCTTTCAATAACAGACACTACTACAAAGAGAATGTGTAACGGAGGAAAAAAGCAGAATACAAACTATACCTGCAATTCAAAGGAATGAATGAATACACATTGGAGAGCGAACGCCTACTCCCTCCCCTCCTCTCAGCCTGGTGAGCCGAGTCTGTTGCATGCTGGGATAGGGGAAGTGCCTGCCGTGGCTCCACAATGGCGGGCGGGTGAATATCGGGCCCTCCTCTCGTGTTGGGCTTGGTGGGGAGGTCTTCACAGTCTGCTCAGCACAGTTGGGTCCCTGCATCTCTCTTCTAACTTCGCAACCACTGTACGAGGTTTATCTGTCATGGCCTTTCGTGCCACGATGCCTTTCCCAGATGAAATATGCACTGCAGATTGGTGTTATATCATCTTTTGATTCTTTTGCATGGCAGTATTATGGTGCAGTGCTGGTACAACTTGTGTAGTTTTTTTTTTTTTTTTTTTTTTGTGGAATGGACATCTTATAGAGATGGGGTGGGCTTTTCGAGTTGTTCAGTAAGCAATCATCTAGCAAGCACCTCTCCACACCACAACAGCACACAAGTCAATCGGTACAGTAGTTCTGCTCGGTGCCACTAATGGAAATTAAACAGTTCAGTTCAAAAAAATTATCTGTTTGTGTATAAATGCTTATTTGGACATCACAAACATTTTCTGAATGATCTGCACACAGACTTCCTGTAGACTGCAGCCGGCGGCTGTCTGTGTTTCTCCATCGCCGGCCTGCTTCTGGTTAGCGCAGCTTTTCTCAAACAGATGGAAGACATTAAAGAGAAAGACAACAGGTAAATCACAGACACAATCTAAAACAGTCCAGAGAAACTGACTTACGACATAACACAAGTCACAGTCCAGATATCAGCAGTTCTCATATTATAGAGCCTCTGTCAGTGCAGCTGACATACAACATGTTAAAAGTACTGTAAATTAAATTACGACAAGCACTGCACAAATAAAATGGACTTTAGGTCTCTTTAAAGACTTGAAACGGCTTTCTCTGTGAATTTACCATGCACAGTCAGAGGTATTTTCAGTTTTATAATGGGATTGGATAGTGCCCCATTATTTGATGTCTTCTGAAGGAAAGCGATTGATTTTTGTAACCTATCCGGTCAACTCACATATCTAAATGATGTGTTTTTTGAAACTTTAAATGGGGCACCAGGGCTTAAAAACGAAAAAAATTATCAATCGTTTCACTCCGAGCAGAATCGATATTTTAACGTTTCCGTTTTTGCGTTCCTCATTGAACATTTACGTTCCGAAAACGGTTTACTTAGAAAAAATACCGGTTAATAACGTTATTTTAATTCAGGCTATACTTTAACAAATGCATGCATCCAGACTAATTTTCACACAAAAATAATAACATAACACATGATATAACTAAACTTCAACATTTCATTAATTGTTAAAACCACAAAAGAAATACCTGCATTCATTTTAAGTATAAACAGCTGAAAAAACGACCTGTTTTCAACCATGTCTTTTTCTGGTTGAAACCGCAGCATACTCTGCTGGATGTTTATGTTAAATGTGCCTCTGTAAGTTACCTCAGTGATTCCCGGCTACTGTACTTCTCCCCCACATCCTTCAATATTGCAGACAGACTTGTTAAGACAGCTTGTCGTAAGAAAAATAATAACGAAAAGGAATTTCTTGGTGGCGACCCATCTAAAAAGTTATAAGTCCCCTGGCTTTTTTGAGTTACAGTTTGCATCTTCATATTTCCAAGCAAGTTTTAACTTAAACATACCTCTGAACATTTGATGGGTAGCTTTGTGGTTATTTAAGACAAATGCTATCGGGCTGGAGACTCGATGACTGCTGCGCGGGCATTTCACTCACGCTATGTGTCAAAGTCACTCATGCTTGATGCGTCAAAGTCACGTGTTGTACTGTTCAAATCATGATTGGTCACTGATAAGTACAATATTAAAGAAAACGATAAAATAACGTTATTAACCGGTTAATGGTAATTTTAAATAAACGTTTCTGTTCAGAACGATTAAAATTGATTTTGTTTTCGTTTTCGTTTTTGTTCCTGTTAAAATTTCGTTCGTTTCCGGTTTTCGTTTTCGTTCCTTGAACCGGTTCAGAGCCCTGTGGGGCACTATTCAATACCACTGTAAAGCTGAAAAGGGCCAGGATATTATTTAATATAACATTGACTGTGTTTGGCTGAAATTAGAAATTCATATACACCTAGAATGGCTTCAGTGTGAGGAAAACATTGGCTGAAATATTTCTTTAAGTTTAAATGATTAAACTGTTTTGTATCACCAAGTCAGGTCATACATACTATCGTCTCGCTCCCAGACTGATATATTAACTTTTGTGATTATAGAGATGTCACCAGTATTTTGATTCATTGTGTTGTTCAATTTTGCGTAATTGTCGTTGCAGTCAAACACCTGCTGGGCTCTCGAGTAATAAGATGACCTTTGATCTTTAGGAAGCAACAATAGCTACATGTGTGCTCCCCACCCATCAGCTGTTTGCAGGACCTTTGACCTTTACATCAGTAGTGTTGTTGTTGTGGTATTCACAATGATTACAATGATATTGTAATGGCTAGTGGTTAACTGATGTATTAGACAGACAGCGCTGAGACACAAAAATAGACTCAAAATTAATTCTGATCAGATCAATATGGAATTTTTTTGTGGGTGATTCTTAAGGGGTGGTTTCCGGACAGGGATTATCTTAAACCAGGACTAGGCCTTAGTTTAATTATGAAATACAATTAGTTTTAACAAACATGCCTTCCTAAAAACATTACTTGTGTGCATTTTGAGGGTAAACAAATGGCATTAATGTATTTAAAGATATGTAAGTGCAAGTTGTTTTCAGTTTGGACCGCTCTTAAATTTATTTTATTCTAGGACTTGTCTAATCCCTGTCCAGGAAACCACCCCATAGTGTTTTAAGTAAGGTAAATCTGGAACATTATCCTGTACATTTTCCCACTTATTACATGGTTATTACCATTATCATTATATTTTAACAAATGCAGACCTTTCGCAAGGAAAACCCATTTTATAAGTTTTGAATCAAGATAAGACAAGACGATGTCACGAAAACACACTATTTGGTGTAAATATATAATATAATGTTATTAAAAGACATATTCATATTAAATTTGTATGTAATATTAAACTGTACCTGTCAAAATAATTTGCAGCATCCAGGTAACCGTGTGTTATTAGTTTTTTTCAACCCCTATGGAGTCAGCTGACATGGGCTTAAAGGATTAGTCCATTTTCTTAAAAAATTAATCCAGATAATTTACTCACCACCAGGTCATCCAAAATGTTGATGTCTTTCTTTGTTCAGAAGAGAAGAAATTATGTTTTTTGAGGAAAACATTCCAGGATTTTCTCATTTTAATGGACTTTAATAGAACCCAACACTTATTAGTTTTAATGCAGTTTAAAATTGAAGTTTCAAAGGACCCTAACGATCCCAAACGAGGCATAAGGGTCTTATCTAGTGAAACGATGGTCATTTTTGGCAAGAAAAATAAAAAATATACAGTTTTATACCACAGCTTCTCTTCTTCCTCCAGTCCTGTGACGCGCCAGCCAACCTCGCGCAATACGTCATCACATCAAAAAGTCACGGATGACGTATCAAAAGTACAAGAAAGAGGACCGTTCTGATGTTGTTGTATGTCGAATGATAATAATTCATGTCTTTGTGTCAGTTTATTGTTTAAAATGGTGCATTTCATATGTAACATGTGAACTTTCGACGTCATTACGCAATTACGTGAGGTCGCGCTGGCTCTTCACACAGCCGGAGGAAGAAGAGAAGATGTGGTTTAAAAGTGCATCTTTTTTATTGTTCTTGCAAAAAATGACAATCATTTCGCTAGATAAGACCCTTATGCCTTGTTTGGGATCATTTAGAGTCCTTTGAAACTGCCATTCTAAGCTGCATTAAAACTGTTAAGTGTTGGGGTCCATTAAAGTCCATTAAAATGAGAAAACATAATTTCTTCTCGATTGAACAAAGAAAGACATCAACATTTTTGACGACATGGTAGTGAGTAAATATCTGGATTTTTTTTAAGAAAATTGACTAATCCTTTAACTTAGCACCCTCTTCTATACGTTACATTATTACTACGCTCGCAAGTATGATTTAATCTTAGCCGCTGTACTCTGCTGCTTACTATATGTTGTCCACTGATTTTTCTGTGTTTTCTCATTTTTTTAATTGAATTGAATTAATAGTTTTGAGTGGTTGTTAACTGGGAATAACAAGTCAGCAAATGTCACTGGCCAATCAGAATCAAGCATTCCAACGAGTCGTGTAATAATGAAATATATCACACTTGAGTATTTTTCAAAAAAAATTTTAGTGTACATCACATTTACTGTAAATCCTCATGACCATCAGCTAGGAGATTTCCAGATTTACCTGCAGTAGATCAATCGTGGTTGTCGTGGTTTGAGATGTTTATTCTCCTGTCATGTGTGATGTGTCGTCTTGTGAGTGAAGACAAGACTTTATGAAGTGTCCCTACTGGGGCGAAAGCACAGAACACCACAGGCCCTTCACACTAAATAAACTTATATGTTTACACAAGACGGCGCGCCACAGAGGAGCCAGTGGGGCATGTTACCGTCCTCTGTAACTGGTCCCCAGGGGTTCATGGGCCATGTGGATGTAAAGGTGTCACGCTCTATAGACACAGAGTCACAGAGAAAGAGCGCTTGTAAGAAGATCCCGGTTGTAACTTTCTAAAACATCGCCCGAATCAAACGCTAGCAGGATGCTCTCCTCTCTTCTTTCCTCTTTACAACCTCCTGCGATGGCCTCCTGCCGAAAATCACAGCTAAACCTTTGAACTCGGGAACGTTGCGTCCAAACTCTTAAGAGTTCGCCGACGAGAGCCCCCGTCATCCAGCGCTTCCCCTGCTTTACTTAACCCCTGACCCCTCCGAACCGTACGAGGCCTGCGGTTCTGAAGCGAGCCACGAGCAACAGGAAGTGTAGGGTTACAAATTAAATATGCGCATGTCATAAGTCATAAATCCACAGCGCGCCGCTACTGAAACGGCATGTGGCACGCAGCGTCGACTACTAAAGTTTTAAAGCGTTCACTTCTATTACTGTCTCTCGCCGGCAAGCGAAAGGGAAAGACGAACGTGAAGCATGTGTCTACAGGAAGAAGGTATGAGAAGGGGTGTAGGGAAAAGACAGCCAGTTGTGAATCTTTGTTATATAACTATTAGTCTCTTTCAAGCGGGATGCCTTCTCGCATCCAGAAAGCACCAGGAGGTTTTATGACAAATGATATTTCCTTTGAATTCTTCCCACGCTTGTTATTAAACTGCGGTAAGTTATTGTCTCGCTGACAGATATCTACAAGCCTTTCCTGAGATGCATTTTGAAGTATAATTACCAGATGTTTCTACATCTTGATGAAGACCCTTCATCAGTGTTTTTCCAAATTGACATTTTAATATTCTAGTTTTCCAGAGGAGAGGATGATAAAGAGGAGGTTACGGTAGGAGTCAGGTGACAAACGGTGAAGCATAGCTGATACAGGGAGGAACATTCATCTGTCATTTCAGACAGAGCATAAATAAAGACCTAAGATGGATGGGTCACCTCGTGTACCCGCCGCGTGTTATCCGATAATGCAAATCATTCAGCATCTCGGCATTCAGCAAACCAATCCAGTTTTGTCCGAATCTCTTATGAGTGTAAATGAAATGATCTCTTTGGTGCATGTTGTCACTGTTGTTTAAAGATGTGGATTCTGGAAAATCCATTAACGTATCATTTTTTCTGTTTGCTTGTTTGTGTTCAGAATAGGAAATCTTTCTTACTGTTAATGCTGGTTGTGTTCTATGCAGATTTTCTGGATTAAAATAAAAAAAAATTATTTACAGGAACCGCACATCATGTGATAATGAGGGCCAATCAGCTAAAGGTCAGAGGTAAAACAGGCATCCCCAATTGGCTGTGCAGTGAACTGTGAGAGATGGAGTGGAGTTTGTTCAGGTGAGCCATGATTTGTGTTGTGTAAAGACGAAATTAAAGGTATAGTTCACCCAAAAAATATTTTTTATCATTTACTCACGTGCTATACAAACCGGTATAATTTCTTTGTTTTGCTAACACAAAGAATATATTTTTAATCAAGCAAGAACCATTGACTTCTATAATAGTATAGGAAACATAAATATAATGGAAGTCAGTGGTGCCCAAAAAACGGTTTGGTTACAGACATTGCTTAAAATATCTTCCAAAGACATTCATACAGGTTAGTGCAATTTTCTCCTATGTGGCACAGATACGTAGCCTGGGGAAACCCAGACAACTTCCGGCAAATTTAGATTTGCTCTGCAAGTAGTCTGGCAAAGAGGCCATTCAAGGCCATTTCTAATGCCGAGAAATCGCTGCACCAATCAGAAACGTTGGGGCGGGCTTTACACAATGACGACAGCGCAGTGACGTTGAAGCAGATTTTGTACATTACAAAGATGGATGCTGCGGTGGAACATCACTCGTTCGAATCAGCTATCGCGTCTGTTTTAAGAGATTTAAACTTTTCCTTTTTGTTAAAACCCGACCATAGAACAACACTCAAAGCCTTCATATCTAAAAAAGTCTGATATAGCTCTTTATACATCATCTCCTTCATGGCTCTGATTGGTTTTAGGTCTATCCAATTGGACACAGAGGCATTTTAAAGACAAGCGTTGGAGACGCCCCTTTGGAAATGATTTGTCTATGAAGCTTTGCCAGACCATAACTCAGTTACTACTGATAATGGTCTGGTTTTAACCAGGCTAACAGATACGAGCATGTAAGATGAAATAAAAAGGCATGGATTCTGATATTCTCAGATCAGTTTCAGGCCTGTTTCATAATAGGATATGAATCGGATGTATTTGAACATCAGACAACGTGACGTTGGGGTCATTTTACTGCCTTTACAGCTTATGCAGTCCCAGGTCATTATGTCTACACTCTAAAAACAAACGGTGCTAAATGGTTTAAAAGTGGTTTTTGGCTCGTAATCATAGAGGAACCATTTTAAGTTCCATATAGCACCGATTAAGTACCTGTGTGGCACCTGTGTAGAACCATATTGTGCTATATGACCCCAGTATGGTTCTTCAGAGTGCTACACTTGATGATTTTTTTTAATTGTTGGATCTACATAATTTTATTATCTACACCAGTTCAACATGATTGAATCAAGTTTTCTTAAAAATAAATAAATTAAAATGTATGTTAATTTCATTTTAAGAAAAACTAATTGAATCATGTGCAACCGATGTACAGAAGTTTTTTTTCAGTGGCACTGAATGGTTCCTCTATGATTACGAGCCAAGAACCACTTTTAGTGCTATTAGCAGCATTTGTTTTGTGGAGTGTATCGTGTAAAAGAGAATGTAAGCAGATCACCAAAAAAATTGGATAGTCTGCAAGTTAGAATTGGGTATTAAGTAAGTGTATATCCAGCCTTAGTTGACTGGAGTTGTTTAATTGACTCTCTATCATCTTTTTATTGTGAGTGCTGTTAGTATAAAGATGTGTTTGTGTGCGTATACAATGGGTTATAAAACAACTTAATTTTATTTTTTCTGTCAACTGGTGTGAAGATTTCTAATGTCAGTATTAATTCAATTCCCCTCAAGTTCTCATTGGAGTTAGCAGAGTGCATACAGGTTTTGTTGGACTAAACTTTTCAAACTGATATTTTAGGTTGGACTACTGATAGAAAGGCCAAATCATTTTCACTTTAAATCTAATAATGCCTACAGCTTTGTTAAGGTTTGGTATAGATGCATGGGTTGAACCAGATTAGGGGAAAAAAGCTTTGAAAGAGAGAGATGCAATGTGTGAGTGCGTGTTTGTGTTTGGTATTGTCGCGGTGTTGAGGGACAAACTCAGTCTGTGTGGGATCAATAAGCCATGGCAGTGTTGTGCTATGATGCTTTCAGGGATCAGAGCTCATCGCCAATCTGTTCATATGGACGTCAGTTATGATAATATATGTCTAGAATATAATATAATATAATATAATATAATATAATATAATATAATATAATATAATATAATTGAAGTGAAGTGAAGTGAATTGAATGAAAAATTAATAGAATTGATTTTTTAATAAATGTATACAATCACAAAGGTTAAGAGACGTTAGGCAGAGCCCCTCTTTACCATGGTAAAATCAATGTAACTATCAGACCAATTTACTGATGTTTAAAGTTAATGATAAAAAGTATATATATTTTTTATAATGTTTTATTATGCAAAAAATTAAACATTTATATACAAGTATGGGGTGAGACTGGGTTGGTATGGGCAATTCCATGCACATTATAAAAAGTAAAGTTTTTACCCAAAGTTTTTATCCATACTGATATCTTAGATGTCAATATTTGCTGGTTTAAATACCAATGCAAAGTTTTTAAAGCATTTTTTATGTTCCATTGTTAATTACTTTAAGTGCTAATTTCAGAATTGTCATATTTTCATTCCTCATAAATGTGCATACAAAAATGTAAATAAAATAAATATTAAATGTTCCTTGAGGAGTCGTCCCTTTTCTATTTGTTGGGTATTATTGTGCGTTTTAATTTACAGAATTCCGACAAATTATGTTGTCTCCTAAAAACTTGTGTAATATATATATTACACGGCGCTCTGAAATGCTTGATTCTGATTGGTCAGTTGAGACATTTGCAGGTTCGTTCTTTTCAAATAATAACCGCTCCAAAGTAATAACGCATAGCCGGTACTACTTGTACGATTAAAATCGCTCCGCGCCAATAAAGATTACTGTTTGGCGCCATCTTGTGACAAACACTGTACAACCACAACATTTTGACATTAATTTTAACATGTACAGAAAAAAAAAACATTTAAACAGTGGATAGAAGAACGAACAACGACAAGACACAGAGAGCTTACTGAGACTGAACTTGACAAAATAGAGCATGACAGCTACGAAGCCCACACACAAAAAAACACAGGATGGGCATTAAAACTTCTCAAAGACGGGCTAAAAGAGAAAAAAATGGAGACAGACAAGTATGAAGCAGAGGATCTTAATAAGGTATTACGATCATTTTATGCATCTGTGCAAAGTTTTGCGAAAGGATAAAAATGTTAATTTAAAATAAATATGCCAATAAAATGTTTCAAATTCATATTCATGTCCAGTTTTTTTTCTTATGTGGCAAGTAGCCGTGTAATAAGCTTCGCGTCGGGTCCTGATCACACTGTCGGGGCTTATTTCCCGATAACTACCGGCTGCCTCTACATTATCCCTTACGTATATGATGCATGTTTGAAAGTCTTAAATAGACTGATATTTTTTCTGATGTCTGGACTCAAAGGTTTAGGAAAATATAAACAGATGGTTCAATATAATTAAAAAAATAGATCTGCCACACTGTAATGTTCCCTTTATTTCAAAAAGTTGAAAAGCAGCAACGTTTTTATTACAGTGTGCAGATCTTTTTTCTATTTTTTGATTCGTCCTTTGATCTTGCACCTGGTTGTTTTGGATGTGCGTATTTTGATCCTTCAGTACAGTATATTGGTAATAAATGCATTCTCTGAGAACTTAAATTTCAAGTTTTTACTGCAAATGTCACATGCATAATGCTGGAATTGCACACGTATTTGCAGTATAATAACATATATGAAACACATAAATAAATATTTAAGAATTAATTATCAACTATTGTAGCAAACATTCAGACCTAAAGCTTGAAAATGTTTTGAATGGTAGTTCATTACTTACTAATATCGATGTGTGTTGTGCATATATCAGACAGTTTGCAATGGCTTTGAACATGGCTCATCCAATCAGATTTTAGCGCTTGCGCTCTACGTTTTATACATTTTTTAAATGGTATCTTTTTGTATTGCATGTTTTTACTCTTTAAATAAGCATTAACACATCCTTAAGCCTCCAGCTCACAGCGTTTGATCGTCATGAACAAAGAGCGCTGCATAACCTGTATCTGCATTTCAAACCTCACACCACCCTCATTATCCAACAACTCGCCTTGTTTGCGTTGTATCAGAGTCTTAAAGTCAGGCGAGAGATTGCAGAAAGCAATCACTCCGTTCGGCTAATTTACCAAAGTCCATCCGTAACTAGATGAAGGAAAGTCTGTTTAATCCGCTGTCAGGGAGTGCGACCCCCCCCACCACCACCTTAAGATGCAGTCGGGATAAAGGTGCAAACAGGATTAGATGTTAATCCCTGTTGGATTGTTTGTGTCTTTCCGTGCTACTCTTGCCAGCTTGTTGTGGTCTTGTCACACTCCTAGAGGTAAAGCAGATGGAGGGATGGAAATTGATAGAGATGAAGTATGTATGTACGCGTGTGTGCGCACAGGCTTGTCTTTGCCAGTTAATGAGAGCAGCAATGAAGCGGATACATTCATGGAAAACTGAAGCCGCAATTAAGGATGGAGGAAGCTGCAGTCAGCCACTTTAGATCTTTTAAATGTAAATATGTCTGTCCCGCTCAAAGAGCTTTGCAAGTCGCTTTAAATAAAGGTTCTCTTCTCCTAATGAGTGAACTGTGATACCCATAGTCTGTCTCTCCTCTCCACACTTCACAGCCAGTTAGAGGCAACTTTAAAATCACGCCTCTGTTGAAAATTGTCTTTTCTTTGACCATTGTACATGTGAATGCCGTGCCACAGTTCAGTCGCGTTTTTTTCCCGTAATTTCTGTCTTTTACTTTTGCAGTTAAACAAAGTTTTGGCAATTTAACTGAAGCATCAGATTTTGGAAATGTAGCGTCTTTAAAGTGAACCTGAGGTGCTCGGATTGGCCCACATTTTTCCCTAAACTATAGTAATAAAGCTTAGTTGGTGCATTAGTGTGGGTCTGTTGTCCTCCATCACACAAACCACTCCAGTTTTTTTACATTCAAACTGCAGTTTTCTCCATTCACATTCAATGGAATTTAGATCTGAATTCAGTTCAGTGTTTTGTTTGCATCCTGGATGTGTTTTTTTTAAAATATCCAAACAGTTTTACATTAAGCAGGGGTTTTTAAAGTTCATTTCAGTAGTGTAATGACCGTTTTAGTGATTGCTTGATTTATTTATGCTGTCTCAGTTACTTATCTTTAGTATTCAGAGTTTTTTTTAAGAATGATATTTGATGATTGTCACCATGGTTTGTGTTTCCAGTGTTGAAGTCAAAGCCATAACCACGTCTTGAACATTGGGGGGACCAAAACTTTCAGGTCTATATGAAGAGCTCAAATGCAAAAGCCACTTAATGCCATCTCCATCAAAAATGAGATAATGATATTAACTGAATCCTCTCAGCACTACACTGCCGGTCAGATGTTTAGAAACACTTACTCGTTCTTCATTTATATTTTTTTCCACATTACAAAATAATAAAAATAAAGTCTATGGCACAACACAAATGTAACTGGAATTATGTTGGTGACTAAAAGCATCCAAAATAAATTAAAAATCTGTTATCTTATCATCTAAAGTGCAGTCACCCTTTGCTTAGAAATTGCAAAACTGTACCTGTGCTATTTTTGATTTAAAGCTTCTTGAAATTTTACCAAATTTCAGGATGATTTTTAAAGAATATTGTAGGAGTTCACATTTAATCTGAGCTCTTAGTGACGCCTTTTCCTTTAATGTTTTTATTCTAAAATAAAATTGTAGTTTTTAATAACCAGAATTAGTCTGTTTGGCACTGCTATATTTTTGTCTTCAAAAGTAATTTCAAGCATTTAACCACACACCTTCCGATTAAATGATTTTTAAGATCATATTTAACATTTCAATTAAGCGTTTCTAAACTTTTGACTGGGAGTGTATATGATCATCAAATTGTTTAAATCCACTAATCCTGATATAATGCCATTCAGAAATATTGGGCCCTATCTTGCACCCAGCGCAATTGACTTTGTCAGTGACGCATGTATCATTCGTATTTTGCACCGGCGCACAGCGGGTTTTTCCCTCCACAGACGCACTGCGGCAAACTAGGGAATGAACTTGCGCTCCCTAGGCGGTTCAGCGCAAAAAAGAGGCGTGTTCCGGCGCAAACCATCCCTGATGCTATTTTGCAGTTTCAAAAAACAATTGCGCCACTAACCAGAACAAAAATTGTTTAAAGTCAATGGCGTGTTGTGCTTTGTTCATTATGCTAATTAAAGGGCGCATGCTTGACCATAATGTATAGCGTGCACAACACGCACACACTTTGCTTATCTAATCTACACAGATGCAACAGTTATTTTTGAAAATCATAAATTGTTACACAAAAAATATTAATACACGAGATAAGGGAAATCATTGTGGTGAGCATTGTGGTGATAGTTTTTATTTATTGTGTGGCTGCGTTAAAAAATTCTCATGCATATAACGATTGAAATATTTTCATAAGTTTGTTGTGTGGCTGTATTACGTTTATTTTATGTAGATAATATTTAAAATGTTTTCATAAGAAACCTTAATGTATATGAACTTGATTTGTAAGAGTACTTTGGGGTTGGACCTTGCTTGCGTTTCTTGGGTCCGATTTCAAAGCCCCCAAACCCTTTCAGCAGTGAGGGTGGACGCAGCGATGTCCTCTGCTGGCGTCAGGTCCTGTGTAGAGGCAGATCCACCTCCCGTTACACGGCGTGCCAGATTTATGCTGGCAAGCTTGGGATTCTCCTGTCTCCTGACATCATTGTAGCACTTGGCGCAACGATGGGGATGCCAGCTGATGAGACTGTGGCTATTTCCTCTCACGCCTGTTTAACCTACGCTGATTTGGGCGGGTTTCTCCTATCCCCATACAAAACAACTTCTCTGCCTTTGACTGCTCTTACAAGAACGTCGGTCTCCTCGGCTGTGAACCGCTCCTGACGTGCGCCTGGTAAATCCGTCATAATAATAGCAACCCGCCATGGAACTTGCGCCCTTGCGTTTAAAGGGAATATTGGATAGCGTTCTGATTGGTTTATTTGACGTTACGCCCAAACCACACCTATGAATAATGAACCTACTTCAGACCAACCTGTTATTGATTTGCGCCCGGCGCAAGAGTTATTTCTCCCGCCGGGAAAATAGCAACAGCGCCCAAGATCCGCCCACAAAGTCACTTGCGCATTGCGCTTCGCACTTGCGTTTCAGATCGTTAAAATAGGGCCCTTTACTGTATGTATATGAAAAATACCAAAGTTTCTTATTTTATTTGTTGTGTAAACTTTTTTAACTTGATAAGCAAATAAATGCGTGGAATGGTGCGCTGTGATTGGTTAAACAGATTTATTGCATTCTGCAGAGAAGGAGGACTGACGTTTGTCTTGGTTTGGAAAAAAAGAAAATGGGATTTTGTGTAAAATGAAGAACTTATTTTTTAATAATGACCTGATACAATACAGATTTCACTATTTTAAAGAAAAGGTTTTTTATCATGTTTTGGAACCATATTCTTCAAATAAACAAACAACCTACTTTTGAAGTTTAACTTCAGTCCTTGAGTTTGGTTTTGAAGTTTGTTTGCAATATAACAGCTTAAAAGAAGAACTGCTCAGAACTGCAAACAAGGAGTTGATTAGTCAATGTGTACAATGTCACTATTAAACAAACACATCTTCTCCACACAATGTTGCTTTGTTTGTTTATAAAAAGAAAAGATTGTGTTGTATATCAGTTTATTGTTCTCAGCTCACGCTGGAAGTGTAAGCAGCAATAATGAATAAACATGGAGGTTTAATGAAAGAATCTCAAGGTTTCCTCTGCTGAGCTGCAGATTTTTCCTCATAAAGTTTGTTTTTAATGAGTATCAACGGGCTTCCTGATGTTTTTCTGTTATTTGTTTGTCTTGTCTGCTGTGTCGTTTCACACCAAGATCTGTAACTTTACAACAAGCAGAAGGTGATAATGGCACAGGAAGCCATAAGCTTTTCTATGAAAACAACCTTAATATCAGCAAATTCATTACATTGCTTTGTCCTGCGACTATGGATGCAACTCACCGTTATCTACAGTAGAAAATGAACTTACTCATAGGATTTCACATGAAAGTGTTTGGAGTCTGACAGCACTCACGGTTCAAATGTATAATCCTGGTTATTTTACTCTTCTTTAACTGATGTAAGCACAGCGTGGCTCCGTGTAATACTGCCCATAATAATCCCACAGGAGCAAAGCCTCGACCCTATGTCTCTTTGTGCTCGATTTTTATATTCAGGAGGCACATTTGTTTTCATCTTTGTCATCTTAAATCAGGACCACTGTAGCATCCATTTACAAAAAAGTAGGCTAAAAGTACCGTGGCTTTTTAGTGACCTGTGCGTTCCAGTCTACAGGTGGCTGGTTTTGTGTGTTCGGAGCAGGTCACAGAATCCAGAACCCCCAACAGAAATCAAAAGATTAACCTTCATGCACCCACAGCTGCCCTAATGCTAACAGACAGCTAACAGTTGTGGGTCAGCCGGTGGGCTTGAGCGGTGACCCTGTACTGTTGTCTTATGTGCACGTAAGCTGGTCCCTAAAGGCCAGCATGTTTGTCCTGTGCCATGATGCCGTATTTGTGTGTAGCGGTTTAGTAGGAATGGTTTGGAGGAATGCTGAGGGTCTGATGGGCAATGAAGCGAGGACGGGTATCAGAGTGCAGTCGAGTGGGGTCTTTTCCCAATGGGGGTTACCGGGTTCCTTGCCACATCACATGGTCTATTTACCACCCCACTGGCCCTCCAGAGCCGTCCCTTAGGGTCTCACACCAAATAACAAATCTAATAGTTTAGGTTTTAACATCACTGTGGCATTTTTGTACATTTTGAACTTTTAAGGATGAAGTGTTTTTACCACAGTAATAGCTAGCAAAACTAGTCTGTGCTAACAAATCCTTGTATAGTTAGGCTTAATGTGTGGATGTATAGATTTGTGGATATAAAGAACAATAGATAATCATCCTGTATTGCTTACTGGTAGAGCATTGTAATAGCAGCCCAAAAGGTCATGGGTTCCAATGGAAGTGTCAATAAAAAAGCTTAATATGTGTGTAATATTTTGACTATTACACTGTAGGACTCAGACCGTAAGAAGACAGATTATGATGTTTGGAATTAATCCCAGCAGGCATATGACCAACCTTTAACGTTAAAATATGGTTGAAATAATGCCAGTTCTTGATTTAACGTTGATACAACAATTTATTCTAAACAGTTGCAAAAGGTTAATAAAATGCTTAAAAATCAATGTGAATGTGTTTGTTCAACAATGATATAACATTGAAACAGTGGTTAATGCTAAGCGCGATATCAATGTTGATTCATTTGCCAAATCAATACATGTTTCGATGTTAATTTGCCGTTGACGCAAAGACTTTAATTCACCCATGTAGAAAGTGAGGCGTTAAAAAAATGCGATATATCAACGTTGATTTGCAAAATCAAATGGTAATTCAATGTTGAGTCAACCGTGTCCTTGACGTTGAAATGCCGGCTGGGATCGTTGTTGATTTGTAAAATAATCGTTGCTGAGGGGCTTCTGAAAGAATAGCAAGTGTATCAAAATATGTGTTTTAAGTATAAATAGCATTGATTATTATGTATAAAATTAGTAGAGATGCACACCAATAACCGATTATTAGGAGTGATGTGTGTCGATTCGTTAACTGGTACCGATAGTTTGGTGATTGTACCCAACGCTATCTCATCATATTGTGTATTTATTTTTACGAGGTGGCTAATTTGTATTAATTTGTACAACCACAATCATAAGGGTTTTTTTAAAGATTTTGTATGATTAACCCCTGTGAAGTTTGGGTTAGGGGCGGAGTTAGTGGTGGGGATTTGTTATTATGTTTTTTTATAATCGTACGTTTTGTACGACTTCTTCATATGAATTCTTACAAATTAAAATAGTAAAAAATTTGTGGTTTACACTTTCTTGGCAGTGCACCCTGTTTATTTTCTTTATTTGTCAAATGCACAAGATTTGTTGTTATGGTGAATGTACATAAATAAATGTAGACCCTTCATAGTTTCAAATGATGTCTTACACATAAGTGTATGATTATAAATGATGGAGTATTTTAAGTTAATAAGAAAACAACCTGTCAAAACGTTCCCTCGCGTTTTTCGACCCCAGGGTGTTCAATTAATAATTAATGACAAGAAATGCAAATAAAAACTTTATTCTCTCTTTTTCAACAAATTATTGGTTCAATTCAATTTTATTTATATAGCGCTTTTCACAATTGTTTATTGTTTCAAAGCAGCTTTACATGAATAGATGTAGGGGAAAACACTGAAAAATCGATAGATAATATAAGAAGAAGAATACAGCGGCTAAGAATAAACCGTACAAGTGAGCGTGGTAATAATACACCTATACAGGAAAGTGCTAAGTTAAGCCAATGTTGGCTGACTCTCCAGGGGATGAAAAAAACCCTAGGAGAAAAACCCTGTGAGAAAACTCCTATAGGAAAAGAAAAACCCTTGAGAGAGATACATAAACACAATTGGGATATGAAATGGGTAAGCGGATTAAACTGGTTCAGCTGGAGGTCGTTGGTCAGGCATCGGCTGGGCATCACGTTGAAGGACAGCCAGTAGATCAGTGGTGTGATGAACTTCACAGCAGCAGGAACTGGGTCTGTTTGTCTCATTGTCCTCAGGGTTGAGGACGAGACAGGGAGACAAAAACAGAATTCTATTAGTGTAGGGGCCGTTCGCATGTAATGTAAGTGTCATACAATATTGTGGTTTAAAATCCATTCGGTTCCAGACAGGCTAAATATTGCGGCATAAGTATATTACCCAGATGAGCTATGTTAATGCTTTGTTCTGGACAAACTAACTATTGTGGGATAGGTACATTTACTTGACATTTTATGTGAATGCTTTGTTAAAGAAGACTATCTTAAGTTTAGACTTAAATTGCTCGACTGTGTCTGATACTCAAACATTATTTGGTAAATCATTTCAGAGCTTAGGGGCTAGATATGAAAAGGATCTACCACCTTTAGACACTTTTGATATTCTAGGGATAATTAATTGTCCAGAATTTTGTGAGTGCAGTGTACGCGATGGATTGTATTCTGATAGTAATTCTTTAAGATACGAGGGTGCTAGGCCATTTAAGGCTTTGTAGGTGATTAGTAATATTTTAAATTTATGTGATATTTGACTGGCAGCCAGTGTAAAGATGCCAAGATTGGACTAATGTGGTCATACTTTTTAGATCGAGTAAGCACTCTTGCAGTGGCGTTTACCTGATTTGCGTGACATCCCCCGAGTAACGAGTTACAATAGTCTATTCTAGAGGTCATAAAAGCGTGAATAAGCTTCTCTGTGTTAGATAGCATATGGCATGTTTTTGAGATATCTCTAAGATGGAAGAATGCTGTGCGGCAGATGTTGGAGATATGACTGTCGAAGGATAAATTGCTGTCGAGCACCATACCTAAGTTCTTAACCCTGGAAGAACTTAGTTTGGTGAAACCGTGGAAGAACTTGGTCTTAGTTATAAACCAACCATTTACTCAAATTACATTTTTAACTCGCATATACTACAGTAAAATCTGAATATTAAAATGTTTATTTCTTAAATATTTAGAATTAAAGCATTACTCCACTTTCTTAAAAAAAATCTGATAATTTACTCACCCCCATGTCATCCAAAATGTTGATGTCTTTCTTTGTTCAGTCAAGAAGAAATTAAGTTTTATTAAAGTGTTATTAAAATTTATTCATACACACAGCACAATTCAATGCATTTCCCACTTTCTTTCAATTAACGGGAATAATCGGCAGATTATTTTCAAACAATCAGCCGATGGTTATTACCAGCCTATACAAATTATTGGCCTATATATCTGTGTATATATACTGTTCTCTTCATGTGTCAACTCTGAAAATGCCCTGAAAACCCTCTTTGAAAGGTTATGTTTTTAAAGGAAACCTTACGTTCCACATTTAGAAACGGATAAAAAAAATCCTGTTGCTTTCAAAAGAATCTGATGAGTTCAAACATTATTGCCCGCATGCATCTTCTGCTTTTAGCAAGAGCACTTTTCAAATCTCTCTTCATGTACTTACAGGCATACGGGTGAATCGGTAACACACAATAGCGCTCATCAGCGAGAACGGACGTCTCTTATCAGCTTCCAGTTTGGTCATCTCACAATACTGACACTTTCATTCTGCTTTGTTGGTTTTCCGAGGTTTTTGTTCGTTTGGTTTTATCATTCTGACTCTTTCTCTTTCCGCGCTCATATTTTCCTTCGCCTCTCCGTCATTATGCAAAGAAAGCCGGGTTGCTTTTTTCTGCAGCCGGCTCTGAAGTCTTCATACTCGAGTCCCATCAGACCTGTTCAGATTAAAGTGAGGGCTGGAAAGTGCTTCCTCTCTGGCAAAGAGCAAAAGCCCATCAATACAACAGAGCAGCTCTCAGGCTTTTCTCTGGCTCTTTCTTACAAATATAATTCCACATTCCCGTCGATATTATTGAGATGCGGCACGTAAACGCGGCCCCTCTCTCCCATTTCTTTTAACCTGTTAATGTGTATTGATTTAAGCCCACCATGCAGGACCAAATGCACAGCTTGCTGTAGGGCTCTTGTGTTCGACTGGTGAATCTGACTCTTCAAGGAGCCAGACTTTCTGCTTTTTATCAAAGCTAAGGACCTTTTGGAAGGACGTGTTTACTTTTTTTAGTAAATAATGTGTTACAATAAAAGAATATGCCTCGATATGAATAATGATTTTTAAAGGCCGCAGTCAAACGCATAAGCTTCTGTGAGTACTCGTACGAGCATCGACTGCGCATCGATCGGTTAATGTACCGGATTTATTTTTCTCTGCTCTTTTCTTTGTCCTACATTTCTGCCACATCTTCATGTGATTCTCCCTGTTGTTGTGACAATCCACTGAAAATAGAAAGGGAATTTGTTTAGTAGTAGAAGAAGAAGGGTTTTTATTATTAGCACAAAAACATTAAGACATTGCTGAATGTTTGCAAACTCTTTCAGCATCGATCGGGCGTTTCAATGCGGTAAGACCTCTCATACGAGTGCATTTACTTCTGTGGAGTTCAAAATTACTTTTGCTATACCTACAAATATACCTACATGATTTGACCATTATTTTCATTAATGTATAACTGTTATAAAGCCATTACATTTTATACAAAAGTGTAGTACTGTATGGTTTGAGGTAAATCTACTCATTTACATTGCACACTCTCAACTAAATATAAAACTGTCTCTGTGAAATCTTTCAGGTCAACTGTTCACTCATATGCTTTTTCTAATTCATTTGTGGACTGAAAAGCACCATGAAGCAGCAAAAGGACCACTGAGCTTGGAGAAAATTCCGGTCTTGTGGGCAAACAGAGCGGGAATGTCATCTGGACAAGAGAGAGAGAGATCTCAACAGGCTCCAAGTAATGACACAAACACATTACTGAGGTGATATTTTAACCTAATATGAAGTGTATGGAACTATAAAAAGCTAAATGTTACTACTACCAGTTTGTGTCTGATCTACCTGGAAAAATAAAATGTTTAAATAAGCACATCAGTAACAATATGGTCTGTGACGTGAAGTAAATTTACTGAATAAATCCATTACAATATCGTTGTTGGCTTTGATTAAAAATATTAAGTGGTGTCTACCCTGTAAAAGGTGTTTCTGTGCCTTTGTAGATTTAAGAAAAATAAAATGAGTAAACTGTATTAAAAAGTTTAAATTCTTGTTTTTTAATTAAAATATGAGTAAAAATATTATAATGCTTATTTTAAATAAGCATTATTAAATTCAACTTCATTTTATCATGTATAATCCACTTAAATGTGTAAGTAGGAAATTAACGTAATAATTTTGTGTTAAACCACATAAATGATTTTAGTAAACATAACTAAGCAGTGGACTCTTAGTTCCCAGCATGCTTTGCATGGGACTGCATTCGGAGGGTGAAATTGGAATTTAAACTTTATTTTATGTGTTTTTAGCTAAAAAGAAGACTGAAGTATGTTGCGCTTTAAAGCTGCCCAAAACAAAACTGATTGGGCGCATTGATTGAATAAATGTTTCGTGCCCTTATCTCACGGAATAAAAAACAACAACAAACCATAAATACACTGTAAAACCTAAAAGTTAACTCAACTCAAACCATTTAAGTAAACCGGTTGCTTTAGTTTTAAAACACATACATTTGAGTACTGTGAACTTAAACAAATTGAGTCATATGCAGTTATTCACTTATATTTAAGTTCACACTACTTAAATATAAGTGCATAATTGCACATGACTCAAGTTCACAGTACTTATATGTGTTTTAAAACTTAAATGGTCTAATGCAACCGGTTTACTTAAATGGTTTGAGTTAAGTTAACTATAACTGTAACTGGTTAAAAGTAAACTGTTAGGTTTTACAGTGTAAGTTACCTGTTTCAAGGAAGTAAGTTAATCTAACTGAGTAATACTGTTTGTTAACTCAACTTGATTTTATTAAAATTTATTAATAAATCAGAAGTTAATATTTAAATTTAGTCTGTGTATAATATGTAGATTTTTTACTTTGATTGTACTTAATTTCTTGGCTTTTTTTAAATGCTTCTTATTATTTTGCCTTTTTTTTTAAATCCATATTATTAAGTAGCCCTTACTCAAAATATCAATTAGGTCAATAAAATGACAAAAAGTAGTTGGAAAATGTTGTCTTAATTTAACTGAGTAAGCGTATCACATGTGTTTTAAAATCAACCTATGTGAACATAACTCATTAAATTGGGACTACATAAATAATTTGTGTTGTATTAAAGCAATATTGCCATTTCAGTTCCCAGCATGCTTTGCATGAGACTGAATAATGAGAGTAAATATCAAAATAAAGGGTTATTTTGTGCATTTTTTATTAATATAAGAAAAGATGGGGATTTATTGTTTAGTATGTTGTTATATTAGTATTTAAATCATAATGTAAGCTTAAGTATTTTAGTACAAATTTATTTTAAATTGCAAACATGTGTTTCAATGGAAACAGGGAAATCTGACCTTATGTACAAGTTGTTAAAATAATCAAAGTCACACGTTTGCTTAAATTTGATTAAAGACTTAAATTTAGTGAAGGATCTAAATTGTTTAATTGTATTATTTGTTTTATCTCATAATGATTGACTTCCAGATCCTTTGTTATGTGTAAAGTTTAAGGGTTGCTGTAAAAAATGATTTTGGTATAAACACCATGGTAAAACAGTGATACCATGGTACATTTTTATTGTCATCCTTGTGTTGTGTTTTTGTGATACAATACATCATTGATATCTTGCCAAGCAAAGGTCTGGCTGACAATTGATCCATCATGTGTGCCAATATTTATGAGACAAAAACGCACATGTTGTTTGTTTTACTGCTAATTGTGTGATGTGTCTCATACTTTTGACTCGAGTTTCACTTGTCACATTTTGTTCTGGAGTTTTCAGCAGTTCCCACGTTGTACCTCTGTGAAAAGATGCCATCATACAGCATAAAGAGAGGCCGAAATACATCACTGACCATGTAATTATCCACTCATGTCCCTCCAATGGCAGCATAACAGCTTCCTGTCTGTCCTCACCTGTCATTCAACTCATGTTTCTGACAATCCTCGGCTGACCCATCTACCCCCCGTCCCCTCCGCCCTCCGTGACATCCACCCCCTTCCACTGTCACCTTTCCCACCTTCCCTGTCACCCGTACGTGTCGACCAGTCTCATTTTCGAGTGAGAGGGCCACCCGTAGACGCGGCATCTCTCTGTCTGCACATCTCATTAGAAACAGCTTGGCTGTCGGGCTGACAGCGCTAATCGAGTTCGCTCGACAGCAACTGGCCGTTCTTTTCTCGGCTCCGTTCGTCGATTGTCCTTTCCTGCGTGCAATTGGCCGAGATCTGCCCTCCCGGTGAACTGCCCAAACCACGTACGACTGTGGTTTAATGAGTCAGGTGGAGGTGCACTGGTGCGTTCACAATGTAAAGTAAATGAGAAGTTCATTTAAATAGGAACATTTTGCCATTCACTCGTCTCGTGTTTGAAACCTTCATATTCTGATAAGGAAAGTCTTTGAATGCACCTTTTTTGTACTTTTTGTCTCAGTTTATAGTGACCAAATTTTTTACAAGGACTTCATTATGTTTTTGCTACGTTCATGCAGCAATGATATAGTAAAAAATTTAAAAGTTTCTCATTTGCGTTTGTGAAATGTTTTATTTTAGGGTTTTTGTTTTGTTTTTTAAATTAGCTTTTATTTTTATATTTTTAGTTTTTGTGGTAATTTTAGTTTATTTTTTAGTAACTTTGTTATGAGCTTTCATTTTTAGACGCTTTTTTCAAGTATTGCTAATTTAAATAAAACAAAAAATTTTTTATTGTAGTTTCGTTTTTATTTTGTTGTTTCAATTAATAATTTTACTGCCTCTTTTTGAACTTATTTCAGTAACATTTCTTTTCAGCTAATGTCTAGGTGTATATTTTATTTTATTTTAATTAAGAGATATCGTTTTTGTTTTAGTTAACAAAAATAACACTGGTTTACTTGCTTACGACCAGGGCCGGCCGGTGACTTCTCTTCCGAGGGGCACAAATTCAAAATATGTGTTTTGAGTCTCGTGTGTGGTTCGTCATGTCAAAATATCTCTTCGGCATGTCATGTGAACCATGTGCATCATGCGTCTTGTCGTGCTTGCTGCACACCTGTCGAATGGGTTTATGATAAAAGAGACGCTAGAGAGCACTATTCGTTTGAATGCAAAATACAATTTCATCACTAGATGGGGGTAAATCCTACTTACTGTCCCTTTAAATAATGTTCAACCGGTGTTGATTATTTTTCTGTAAAATGCACACCTAACTTGTCAAATGTCTTTACAATAACCACCAGAGCAATATTTGTGGTAACAGTGGTATAAGGGGAATAATTTACTCCGCTTCAATTATTTGAAAATAATGCACACCCACAGTGTAACGGCATTACCACCTAGGGTGTGCAGTATTTTCGAATAATTTAACGACCTGCCATCAGGTTTTTCTCTCCCTGTCTCGTCCTCGACCCGAGGACAACGAGACAAACAGACCCAGTCCCGGTAGATGTGAAAGTCGGCACACCTCTGATCTACTGGCCGTCCTTCAACGTGATGCCCAGCTGATGCCTGACCAACGATCACCGGCAGAACCCGCTTAATCTCTGCTAAATCTCCTTATCCGTTCTCCCAAGGGTTTTTCCCTCCTAGGACTTATTTTTCCTCGGATAAAAGCACGGGGTTTTTTTTCTCCTAGGGGGTTTTTCACCCCGGGGAGGCAGCCTTTTTGGGCTTTACTTAGCTTCCTCTTCTAGACGTTGCTTTAGTAATACGTGCACTTATAATATTGAGTCATAGCCGCAGCAAATTTATTTTGTATTTTGTTGTGCTATCTGTCGTTTTTCTGTGCTTTTCACTGCTTCTATTTATGTAAAGCTGCTTTGAAACAATTGACTTTTGTGAAAAGCGCTATATAAATAAAATTGAATTGAATTGAAATTGAATTGAATCAAAAACACTAAACGTCTGCACATATACGCATTCATCTAGACTAGCGATAAATACAAAGAATTAAGATGACAAAAGCATCAAACAGCTTTGTTTAGGTGGGCGATAAGGTAGTTTTATTACTATAGGTGACTATAAAGTAGCAAACTTTTGTAACATTTATTGTAGAAGCATTAATAAACTCAGTATTTTGAGCAGCACAAACACAGTCATGTAGGCTGCCATTGTCATGGTTGTCAAGTACCCGCCTGTAAACTGAATGACATCGGACATTTTCACGGACATGCTAATGGCAACATTTACATAGTTTGGGTTTTCAGGACCCTAAAATTTTGTTGTCGTGTAAACAAATAGCCTAAACACATCAAAAGTTTCCCATCTTTTGTTAAGAAGCGTGTTAGTGAATGTGATGTTAAAATTTACACAGTGCAAGCCCAATCTTGCATTTGGGAAAGTTGTGGTCTGTAGCGCACATGATGTTTTATGTTTTGTTTGGTTAAATCATAAATGTGGACTGTAGTTGTATAAAGTATGTTCTTGTCATAACATAGGTGAATCATGCCAGCTTTCATTTTTGAATGCACTATTTCTTTAACTACAATTTAGGCTATGTTTACATTAATGCGCTTACCTTTTATAACGCTAAGTTTACGCCTTTCATTTACACTACACCACCGTTTTTGACCCTCATAAACGGAGTCGTTCGTAAACGCTGAAGACCCTGTTTTAGAGCCACGCAGAATCTCTTTTGTTTTTGACATGCCAATCACATATAGTATCTGATATTTGCATTGGAACGTTTTTACCTGCGTACTTGAAGTAATAATACCGCAACCCATACATAAGCATTAGCACCAGAAGGAAAACACAACAGAAAATGAGGTCAGTATCAAAGTGTGCGGCGCTGTAGATTAACAGACATTATGATGATAAACTCTGGGGAATACAAGATCACCTTGAGCCGGCCTTGTGCTGTTTAACAACAGAAATCAAGTTAAAACCCAGTGCTCTTATTTTATGATTTGTTTGTCCTTGAAGGTTAATTATAAAGATGGTTAGAGATTCTGTTCGTTTGATGTATTTGATAAACAACATTATCATTTTCATTGTTTTTTTTTTTTAACAATGCAGCTCTATGGATGTCACACACGAATGTGTCTTAAAACAAAAAGGAATTAATTACTGAATGAAATCCTGTGATTGCTGTAGATGCAGACTGAGCTGTGAAATTTCCTCATGAATATTAATGAGGACGTGTGACCCGGGGCAGGATGTTAGACAGAGTGCAATCCCATAGCGCCCTGCTGTGAGGAAACTTGATCGGATCATCATTTTCCTTCTTATTGGCTTCATTCGATGTCCCCGTGTGACACGGTGAATTACATTTTTCCTCTTTCTTTTTCTTCCCCCCAAATGTGGAGCAAAAGAAAATTGGAAGTACATTTGTGAGCACAGCATGTTAATGCACTTTGCAGTAGTTTAAATCTTATTATTGGATGTTGAAAAAGTAATTAGTAGTTTTTATATTTTCAGTGATGTTGGACTGTGGATGGTTACTGAGGTGAGTGGTTGCTAGGCTGGTTACCAGGTGATTGCTTACCATCTCAAATAGCATTCGAGCAATATGTCAAGCAAAACAAAAGATAATCTAAAGATATATGCCATTCATTTTTGCGACCTTTTATACTGCATTCCTGTATAATTTTAATGGTTTCTATAGCCGTGCCGTCATGATTGTGTTAAAGGTGAATTAAATCAGAGAGGACACCACTAAAGGCTGGGTTATTTTCAACCCATTGTTGGGTCAAGAAAGGACAAACCCAAATGCTTGTTTTAAAGTCTCATATTAAATGTGTTCTGAGTTTGTGACATCACAGAAAAATGTGTTATTAACCTTCTAAAGAAATTTGAATACTGGAAAACGGCACGTAAATGAAAACAATTGTGGAAAAGCACTATAGAAATAAAATTGAATAAAAAAACTAAGTTATCAAAATCTTGGAAAAAGAGGCAGGATTCTCTGATCTCAAGGGATAGGGGTGTGTCCGATATCTACGTGGAAATCTCAACAAAGACTTTAATAACCCAGAAAATGTTTATTTTTGACCCAACAATGGGTTCAAATTACTGGCGGCCGGTGACTTCTTTTATCGAGGGCGCACGATGTGAAGTTCGTCACAACATGTATGTAGCCCGTCATGTGTGTGGTTCATTATTTCAAAATATGTGTTTGGCGCGTCGAGTGAACCTATGTGCATCACGTGTCTTGTCAAAATAAGTGCCTGCTGCAGATGCTTCTAAAGTGTTTATGATGAAAGAGACGACCGCGTTTGCCAGATACTCGCATAATCTCATGCGTAATCAGAGTTTAGTGTTAAGGGAGTGTCTTGCGTGTATTTTGTGAACGTGAGCATCTCTTTTATCATAAACGGTTTTGACGTGTGTGCAGCAGGCACTTATTTTGACAAAACACGTGATGCACATGGTTCACATGACGCAACAAACACATATTTTGAAAACAAGAGCAACACACATGACACTGTAACATAACCCAGCATTTTGGGTTAAAACAATCCAGCACTGGATTAAATTACATCCCGGCAGGTTGAGTTCATCCCTATTTTACCCAACTCTGGGTTGAAAATTAATTTTAGAGTGTAAAGCCCGATTTATAGTCATGCGTAAGCTCTACGCCGTAGGTTATGCGTAGCCTGTGCGTAGCTCTGCATAGCCTGACGTGCACCTCACAAAAATTTCAACATCGTGTCAGTTCTACGCGGACCGCAAGTGCTGTGATTGGTCCACCAGAACCCCTCCCGTCAGGAAAAAAACTGCGTCATAGGTAGTTCCATTTGTGACGGTGAAAACAAAGATGAGCCAAGTTGAGGAGTGATTTTACTCAAACTGCAACGAAAGTCGCTGTTTATTTACTTCCATCATTGCTAGTCTTCTCAAATCTTACACAAGAAGTTGCTGTTTCTTAATTGTTTGTGGGTTAACTTGCCAAGCTTCTTCTTCATTGACGATCACGCTGCTAATGTGGTTACACACGAGGATACTGCCTACCAGAGGTCTGCACGTGTGTTTGCACGTTGAAGTGGACGATGACGCAAAAGTATAAACGAAAACCGATGTGGAACCTACGCCATAGGACCTATGCACAACTATAACGAGCCCTTAAGTGTGAAATACACGGCTCTCCAGTGCAATACATCAGTTTTATAAACATCTTTTTCTGCTATTAATATAATAATTTCTATGAATATGTCCATATGCATTGATTAAACCAGCTTTTTTTCATAATCTGAGAAATAAGTAGCAATTTTGAATTTTGCTCCTTGAAATTCATCATCACAAGGACCTGCTGTTCAATCTCTCTTCTCACAGTTTTAAAACTGATCACACATGTTAGTAACAGACCCCTCCACCTCGACGCTTCAAATGAAACACCAGGCACAGCTCAACATGCTATCTTAGCTAGTTATGCAGCCAACATTTTCATGCTAACTGTGTTCCCCTACTCGTCATCTCTAGAGTTAGTTACCGCCGCTTGTGAAAATGCAGGAGGGAAACTATTATCATCAGTCCACGCAAGAGTCTAGCGCTCAAGTGCTGCTCCAGTGTGCCGCCTTCATTTTCCCAGTCAGCAGGTGTCTGTGGGGTTATAATAGGGCCTTACATGTGTAATTAACACATGGACCCGTCACATGGGTACCGCAGGGGAAAGCATGCGCTCATTCTACTGTTCTTACTGTTCTTTATTCCTTTATTCCTCTCTCTCTCTCTCTCTCTCTCTCTCTCTCTCTCTCTCTCTCTCTCTCTCTCTCTCTCTCTCTCTCTCTCTCTCTCTCTCTCTCTCTCCACACAAACACACTTACAAACGCCTGCCTCTCACTTTCTCACTCCTTCACACACTCTTTGTTCTGCTCTCGTTCACCCGCTTTTACTCCGCCACCTTTAGGTCTGATGCTGTTTCTCTCTTCTGCTCCCTTACTCTTATATTGATGTCTCCTGCCATCCCACTACTCATCTCTCTCTCTCCCTGTCTCTTTTCTTTTCAAGAGCTGTAAAATGGTTCCTGGTCCACAGTTGCTGTTTCTAAGAACTGTGGAAGACAAAGACGACACCCTTAAAAGGCTCAAGGGACTGGAACTGTATAGTGGCACACAGAAAATGTCTTGTCTTTATATAGAAATAATCAAATCTGGTCAGCTGATCATTTTTGAGGTTTGGCAAAAAATAGCATCTCATGTATCCTTCAAGGATAATGCAATGCTTTATGCATTGCAACAAGAAAAATATGTCACAAATATATATTTATTACGGAAAAAATTATTTAAATGTTAAATCACATTAAAAACATCATTTTTATCCTGGAGTGTATGTGCGTCTTTTCTCATTAATTTTATATTTAATTCTCATATTTTAACTTTATTTATTTATTTAAATAATAAATTTCACTTAAAAGATTTGTTTTAAACTTTTATCCCTGCCTTTATCATTTATGTTTGATACTTTAAAAATGCATTTTACATTTTCAATGTTTTTAAACCTCGTCTAAGATAAAATCCAAAAATGTATTCAAGATTTTTAAACTAATATTCAGGATGTATTAATGATTTTATACGACTAAAAAAGATTTTCGTTTTTTTTTTATACATTTTTTTAAAACAATTATAAACTTTTTCTCAATTCCCACCATAAAGATGAATTTTGCAGCTTTTTGGTTTTTTTTTTGCTTGGGGACAACAGAAGAGACTTTCTGGATATGAGATATGAAAAGTGTAATGTTTAAGAAAAGCAAAAATAAAGATAAATACCACTTATGAACATATATATAAATTGACTTGTTGTTTAACTCATTCCCGCTAGCCTTTTTTTGCAAAAGTTGCCCACCGGCATTTTTTTTGTGATTTTCACAAAAGTTTTATAAAATGCCTTTCGGGGAAAAAATTTCTGTAAATATATAAACATACAAATCTATCAGATGAAAGAACAGACCCTCTGCTTTTAAACAAACAAGCAAAACAGAAAAAAAACATTTTATACTATCGTCATTTGTTCTCTTTTCATAACCGCTTAAAGGGACAGTTCACCCAAAAATGAAAATTCTGTCATCATTTACTTTCTCTCATGTTGTTACAAACATGTATGTTAATTTGTTCTGATGAACACAAAGAAAGTTATGTTGAGAAATGTTTGTAACCAAACCGTTTGTGGACCCCACTCACTTCCATAGTAGGGAAAAAAGAATACTAAGGAAGTAAATGGGGTCCGCACGAACGGTTTGGTTACAAATATTTTTCAAAATATCTTCCCTCGTTTTCAGCAGAACAAAGAAATGTATACACATTTGTAACAACATGAGCGTAAGTAAATGATGACAGAATTTTCATTTTTGGGTAAACTATCCCTTTAAATATGGGTAGGTTTCTTCAAAAACACCAAATTTTGAGAAAAAAAACTGAAATAATTGGGTAAGAGTGCCATCTAGTGGATAATAGCGGAATTATAGATTACCGTAAAAACTTGTCAGGGAAGCGTCATTGGCAGGGAAATGTTTTGTCTTAATTGACGAGATAACTTGTTAATGGCGGGGAAAGAGTTAAGAAGTATTGCTCCATTGTTGCATTTTTTTTTTTCTCTTTTTTGACGGTTCTCTTCTTAACTATTTTGTTTAAGAAGTATTACAATTTAATTAGTAATGTAAATATGTAAATGATCATCTGTGAAATTCATCCATCTAAGTTAGGAGAGTTACCTCAAAAGGTAGCTGTCTACATAGGCAGCAGTGTAGACAGCAGGGTAGCTCAGAGGTTTTGGAAACAGGCTTGTTGTACAGAAGTCATCCGATGTCCTGCTGAGAAAAGCACCAATGGTCTGACAGAGGCTCTCTCACAAAACCTGTAATGAAGCAGCGATACATTAATGAAGAGTTAACACGGAGAGAAGCTGTGCTCTAATTGAGCCCGACGTGCCTTGTAATTAAAGCTATAGTCACACATTGAGATTTTATGAATGAGTGACTTTGTCAGGTTTTGACGCCTTCTTGTTCTCGTGCACCAGCCATGAGCTGTTATTAGCCCGTGCGGACGTAAAGAAGACAATATGTTGCCAGTCATTTTTTTTCATATTCATACAGCAGATTTCTTTCTCCAGGCCATATTTGACTCTCTCTCTGTCTCTCTCTCTCTGTCTCTCTCTCTCTTTCTCTCTCTCTCTCTCTCTCTCTCTCTCTTTAATTAGGATAGTCCAAAGCATGGGGGGGTCAGAATCCAATTATTTTTTGCCCCAAACGTTTTTATTTCTACTGACTCTTGTGGACATATGGAGAAAGAGTTTGATATGATTTCTGAACAAAGACACAGCAGAAGCAATTACATGATATCCCGGACAGAATGAGTCTGGGGTCGGGGGATGAGAAAGGACGCACCTTTATCAGATGTTTGTTGTTTTGTTTAAACATTGTAATGCATGCATGAGTTTTAAATGCAATTGATTTTACTGTCAGAAAGTAAGGTTTGAAACTGTACCTTTTTTCATTTGTACCTTTATGGGTATACAAGACATTGTACAATATTATACCCTTTAAAGACATATTGTAATGTGTACCTTTTTGGACCAGTTAAATGTTAGGTGTACAAAACATTTAACTGTATCTTTAAAGGTATACAAGAAGTCCTAAAAGTAGGGGAGAACCGGGGCAAAAGTAACGCGGGACGAAAGTAACAAAGTGATTTTTTTCGGGCCTTGATAACATTTGCATCCCAAACTATACAGCATCCTAAGCACACAAACCCTTGACAGGATTGACGAATATCGCGTATCCAGAAATGTGTTTTCAACCATGATAAGTATCCTAAAGCTGTCATTTTTCTTATAACGTGTTGTGTTTCTGGTTTCATGTGTTAAAGTACCAATCTACAGGTTATTTAGTGCTCTAACACATCCTGAAGTTTGACCTCTCTGAGTTTTCAAAATAAAAGTAAATCAGATTTAAATGTGAGGAGATACTGTAGGGACGAAAGTAACACTTGTTACTTTTGTCCCGCTGCTAATAGTGTTGTATGTAAAAAAGTTAAATTATTCTAATTTGATTTAATTTTTATTTTCATAGTATTCAAACTGTTGATTTTTTTATTGTCAACTATTTAAATTTGTACTGTTGGTTGCTTTTGAAACATTTGATAAAAATGAAATTTAAAATGAAAAGTAATTTCATTATTTTTTACAAAAATAAATTACAAAATATGTTAGCAGTTACATATTAATGAGGTCATCATAGTTACGTATATTTAATAAAAACACATGTAACACAAAAATCTATCTTGTTTTGTTGTGTTACTTTTGACCCACCTGTGTGTTACTTTCATCCCTGCTGGTGGGGTCGAAAGTAACAATTCACTACTTAAAGGAATAGTCTACTCATTTTCAATATTAAAATATGTTATTACCTTAACTAAGAACTGTTGAATCATCCCTCTATCATCTGTGTGCGTGCACGTAAGCGCTGGAGCGCGCTGCGACGCTACGATAGCATTTAGCTTAGCCCCATTCATTCAATGCTGCCATTTAGAGATAAAGTTAGAAGTGACCAAACACATCAACGTTTTTCCTATTTAAGACGAGTAGTTATACGAGCAAGTTTGGTGGTACAAAATAAAACGTAGCGCTTTTCTAAGCGGATTTAAAAGAGGAACTATATTTTATGGCGTAATAGCACTTTTGGGAGTACTTCGACTCGCCTGAAAAGTCCGCTCCCCTTCTCACTCTCATAATGGGAGAGGGAGGGTGTTACTGCGCCAAGTCGAAGTACTCCCAAAAGTGCTATTACGCCATAAAATATAGTTACTCTTTTAAATCCGCTTAGAAAAGCGCTATGTTTTATTTTGTACCACCAAACTTGCTCTTATAAATACTCGTCTTAAATAGGAAAAACGTTGATGTGTTTGGTCACTTCTAACTTTATCTCTAAATGGTACCATTGAATGAATGGGGCTAAGCTAAATGCTATCGTAGCATAGCAGCGCGCTCCAGAGTAGAGCCCTGCGCGGGACTGTTTTTTTAAACCCGCGCCCGCCCGCACCCGCTGAATTTATGACCAGTCCCGCCCGCTCCCGAAACCTGCGTGTTCCACTCCCGCCCGCGCCCGCAATATTTGTGTCCACTCCCGCCCGCTCCCGCGGATTTTCTCAGAGCTTGTGAAAACTGTACACAAATGCTCATACAAAACATTGGTTCAGATTAACATCCAGAATAACAGATTTCAAACACTATTGTGTTTAAAATTAGGGATCTGCACAAATGGTCGAATATTTGATCTGCAATAATAATTCTAATGGAAAATACGCTATTGGAATGTTAGTTCGTTTTTGTTTTTAATGCGCCACCGCAGGGTAAATGCTACTATTCATTTAATGTTTTCACTTCATGTATTGTCTTTTACAGTCTTTAATGTAAATATACATCAAATATAAATTACATATACATGAAAATGTATTTGTTTGTATGTCTGATTGTTTTGGCAATTCAGATCGCAGACTAATTTAAGTATTTAGAGTTTTAACGCCAGGTCTGTTTTTGTCCACCGGCTCAGGTTTAATTTAGACGTGCTTCTCCGCCGCATCAGCGCGCATCATGAGAGATTTGTTAGCTTCTTGTTATGGCTTATTTTATTTTGTTATTACAGCTAAACGAGACAGACATGGAAAACGAAACGGAGAACATTTATTATATGCGGTGCTCTACAGTATATGGAAAATAAAGCGGAACTGCAAATGCCTGTTTAAGCAGAGTTTTCTCCGGTGGCATTAATAACAGGCTTTCACCGGAGCAAGTAGGCTAAATATGGTTGTCTTCATAAAAACATGTCAAACCAAATAAAGAAGATAATCATATGCCGACCGTGCAGTCTGTTATGAAGCCTATGTTTTTTCGTTTGCTCCGGGCTCTTACTTGGTGTTTCGAGTCTGGTTGATAGCGTAGCCTACTTTGTCATGTCCTCAAACGTTAAACTTTGCTTGCGTTTGGGGTTAGAGTATAATATTTGCTATACTATAATTTCTGTAAGATCAAACAGTACTGAATTCGTACTAACGACCGCATTGAAACCAAGGATTTGACTCAGCCTTCGCTCCGCATGGGGTTTTACGCAGTTAAAATGACATATTTTTTTTAAGCAGTGTTTTGTAACATTAACCGTTAAAACAAAACTTCAGTTTTTAAATGTATACTGCATGATACAAACGCACCAAATGATTAATTAAACAAACAAACAAACAAACAAACAGTTTAACTGTTAACAACCTGATTTGTCACTAGTGCTCACCAGTTCTTCCAGACGCGAGGCACATAGTGTATAACAGCATTGGGCATGTGCTCCCCGAAGTTGCCCCGGTATGTCCCACATACTGTAATATTTAGCAACATTTTCTTTTCAACTTCATGTGTTGACCCCATTTCTATTACATGCAAAATCCCACCGGGACCCGCAGGTCTTCCGCAAAAAAATTCTGACCGCCCACTCCCGCCCGCAGCAAAGGTGAACCCGCCCGCCCCCGCGAGATTTGCGTTGGGTCCCGCGGGTCCCGCGGGAGTCCAATCCCAATGCAGCCCTCTACTCCAGCGCTTACGTGCACACACACAGATGATAGAGGGATGATTCAACAGTTCTTAGTTAAGGTAATAACATATTTTAATATTGAAAATGAGTAGACTATTCCTTTAAGTTTAAAGTAAAATTATACTGAAGTCGTTTTACATTTTTACAAAATTTCACCTGCTATTCATAGACCACACTTGAGAGTTACTGACCACAGCAAAAATATATCTCTGTTTATAACATTATCTTTTAAAATTAAGAAAAACTGTACTTTCGCCCCTGCTCTCCCCTACATGTACCCAAAACGGGGGGTCCCCGTTTTATATTCCTGTACACAACAGAATTTTAGGGCAGAGGTTTTCAAACTTTATGATGCCAAGGACCCCCAAAAATGATTGACTGTTTGTGAGGAACCCCCTATATGTATACATATTGTTTATGCATAATTAATTTATTATGGGATATTATGGTTAATGTGTGGATGTATAAACCTGAAGATTTTTTTTATGTATTTGCACTGCAGCAACTATAGCAGCTTTACAAAGAATTCTGCCTTACAAACTCCAGTGATAAAGAGGATACAGGAAAACATAGAAATATATAAAGCAAATATTTATGTAGCAAGAAATTAGAAATAATACCTAATAAATAATTTGTACATTTTTTTTCTTTTTTTCTTCTGGGGACCCCTTGGAACCTCTTGGAGGACCCCTGGGGGTTCCCGGACCCCTGGGTACCACCACAGTGACAGAAAAGGTACAGTTTTGCACCTTTTTATTTTTTTTTTCTCAAGGTCTGTGCAAAGAGTTGTGATAGAAGCACTGAATTCTATGGAGCTAATGCTATATATTTTCTTAATTCTGCATTCAATTTACTTTCTTAATCACCCTTGACCAAAAATAATGGCTGGGTTATTTTTAACCCAATGAGTAAATATTAAACCGAACACATGGTTGGGTGATCATAACATCATGACAATGTCGAGTGACTGGTGACATCACAGTCTCTGACATCAAAGACGTCTGAAAATCCATTTCATGCTTTTATGAATCCTACAACAAAAATAATGTTCACCAAACATCTACTGTAATATAATGAAATATTTGCAATATTTATATTTTACTGTACATGGCTTTCTGGTGTTTTTATTTGTTTAAAAACTTTTCACCTGGGATTTGTTTCACTTTTACATTTTGTTTCTAGTGTGAATCAGCTTTCAGTTCAATGAAATAAACAAAACAAAGGACGACTGATCTGGTGACAGTTTTACAGCTCCTTGTGGTATTGAACACTGTGTAATTATTTTACACTTACAAAGCTTTTCTATTATTCTACGGTATCAATGAATCAAAAGTAAATCTAACATCAGATTTTTCTTTGTTTGTAATGGTTATTCATTTATAATTTATGAATTTGCGTTTACAGTTCAATGCCACATCATTTGCATGTACTGATCATTAACGTGTTATCTCTACAGTAAATGCCCAATATCATCAGGTTGTGGCGTTGTGCCATCTCTCATGTCTCCCTAAAACTGGTTGCACTTTTGAAATAATTGAGAAATTATGAGTATAGAAATCCCTCGTGAGCACAGAAGATGAGCGCGTCTCTTACACCTCTCGTGCCGACCAGAGGTCAGCGGTTTCAATGAGGTGATTTACGAGCGCTTCCTACCGGCCGGAAGTCCGTAGCTGTCGCTGACGCTCTAGTACTCTTCTCTCGTCTACTCTACCTCTCATCAGCTCATTTATCATCGCATTCCTCAACCGCATCCCTTCATCTCATCTGAAGGCCACTTCAAAGCCACCGGGTCAGACCGCGCAGCCGCGTGCATCCTCTTCCCTGCCCGTGGCGAGAGAAATGGAGAGGAGGCTTTAACCAGAGTCATACTGCTCCAATCATCCCTACACTCCTTCTGTTGCTATTGGTGTGATTGTAAACCTGTAAATGCACAAAAACATCTTACAGCTTCTTGGGGGAGTTTCTAGGAGGATTTTAGGAAGCACAGCGAGGACTCTCGCCTCACCGGGAAGGACTGGAAGAGCATCAGCTAAAGGTTTTTGGTGTAACTTTGATCTGTTGGATTTTTTTTCGCTATCACTGTGTTTTATCTAATGACAGAGGTCATATGAAATGTAGCTTTCCACATAAACAATATTTAAAATGTGTTTTAATACTACTGTAGCTTTGCTGAAAGTAGAAATCCCATCACTTTAAGTATAATTATTATAGTTAACCAAAGAAAATGGATCTCAATGAATCTGCTGACAGTGGATCCAGTGAAAGAAAGACCAATCTGCTGTGTTCATGTCTTCATGGGTCAGAGTCAAGTCAGGCCTTGAGGGAAGACGGTCAGTAGGTCAAAGGTCATCTGTGTCTTTTTGCCCGATCATCAATCTCTGAATTCAGCTGATAATACTCAATGTTTGTCTGGTTAGCTGATGATGTTTCTCTTTGGACAGCCATTCAAAATACTTCAAATTAAAAATGTGACCCTATCTGTGAAGACATTGAGTTTTAAATGGTGTTGTTGTAGAAATATCAATATTTAAAACTTTATTAACGTAAATAACTACCTTCCGGTAGCGCCGCCATCTTAGACTCCTCTGTATTCAGGAGAGAGTATTATCGTAGTGTACGCACTTTTCTTAGTGACGTATGACAAATTCGGAGGGCGGGGGCACAGAGCAGCAGCAGAGTAGCCTCCGTAGGCTGCGTAAGCTCTCATCCTGAATGCGGACGCGACTTAGATGGCGGCGCTACCGGAAGGTAGTTATTTACGTTAATAAAGTTTTAAATATAGATATTTCTACAACAACACCTTGTGGATTACCCTCAGAAGACTTTTTGTTTATCATCCTGGAGCCATTTGGATTTATTTTTGAAGGATGGACGCACTTTTTTTGGACTTGAAGGTCGTGGACCCCGTTACATTACATTTAATCAACTGAAAGATCTAAAACATTTTCTAAAATATCCGAAAATGTGTTTGTCTGAAAAACGATGCACATATAGAAACTCGGACAGCTTGGGGGTGAGTAAATCATGGGTTTAATATCATTTTTGGCCGAACTATCCCTTTAATGGGTTGTGATTCGATAGCAGCTTAGCCGTTAGTTTAGCTGCCGACTGGCGTATTCCTGTGGGGGGAGTCAAAAAACTGTTCTACTGACGTCATTAAAGCAGGAAGTAGAGGGCTGTAGTCCAAACCGGCCGTTCGCTGTAGGCTTTGAAAGACGAATTCTGTTAAAGAGAATATATCGCCTGGCAGTGAACTTTGAGCTTTATCATTTTACAGGTATTATTTATGTTATTATAGCAACATTACACACTATCTAGGGTTTAACAAAATGGGATCAGAAAGAATGTGAGTTTAAATTACAGTAACTAATTACTTAGTAACTAGTTACACCCAACACAGGTCACTATTGTCAAGCTAGGTTGGCCTCAGTTCAGCAACCAAGCGCCTCAGCTCAACCCACGTTCCGCCTCTTTGTACATTTTTGGAGTGACTTACGAACAAGATGGCGACCTCTGGCTCCGCCAACTTTAGGCTTCAAAAAATGCTCTTCAGAAACGTTCACTCTAAAAATGCAGGGTTTAGATTCAACCCAGAGTTGGGTCAACAAAGGACAAGCCCAGCTCATTACATTGTAATTTAATCTATGCATTTTTGGGTTAATTTAACCCAACGGCTGGGTTTTTCTCTTTTTGACCCAATGCTGGGTTGAAAATAGCCCAGCATTTTTTAGAGTGTACGGGGTGACGTCACGGACACTACGTCCATGTTTAATACAGTCTATGGTCCATTTATGTATCAGCTTTGTAATGACATAGTTTTAAATTTTTAATGGCATTATTGTCCTGTGGTTCTAGAGTAAGGTCATGAAGCATTTGTGGCTGGCGATTGGCTAAAAGAAAACCTGTGTCCAAGACCAAACACCCATGGGCAGAGGTGGAAGAGGGGTTTGCGTACGGGAGTCAAAAGCCAACCAGCTACCATTGAGATGTGCGTGAATTTTAACAGGTACATTTCTGTCTCTTCCACACACATCAGGTAAACATATCCATCCTCCTGCTGATATTTTCATGATATTTTTAACGCTGTAATAAATAAAGCAATGGTCTTCTCCTCCTTTGCAACTTTATTTTGAAATCTTCCAAGCTCACAGTCGTACCACAAACACTCTCTTAAAGCTCTTCCTCTTCAACAAATAATGGAGGAAAAGCGCATCCTAATCAGACCAGCCCTTATCCAAACCCTAATTTTGTTTGCCCGTTTCAAGGCCTCCGGTGACACTAATAGCTCTGCTTGTTTCCCCGTGATTACTTTTAGGCGCTCGACTCGCTCCATCATCTCTCTCCCAAGATTCCATTTGGACTTTCATCTTCACAACCCATTTTTTCCTCAAATCTCCACCGTATTTAGCCCACTACTGGCTAGGGTTGGATACTCAGCATCTCTCTCTATCTCTCTTTATTAAATGGAGTCGGGTCTATATGGCCTGGTGACAGACATCAGTGTAGGTTGAGGGCCTTTAGGTGGAGTTGAATATTTTTAGCTTTTGCCCCATAAAAAGCTTCTTAATTATCAGATCAAAGGTTCAGAGAAGGCGTTAAGTGTCGGGAAGCCCGACCGGCCCTCGTAGGGCCTTTGATCAATGAGACACCGGTTTATAGGGCTAGCGTGCCAGCCGTTCGCTAAATCGTGACTGACGTGAGGCCGCTTTTTTGAAGAAGCTTGAGTTGTTTTTTGTTGGAATAAAATGTATTGTGCCTTTGGTTAACCTGGGTAAATGTTGAAGAATGAAGCTGTTTGAAGTAAGCAAAGATGCATGTCGTTTCTGTCGACTCAACCCACCCTCTTGTGTGCTTTCTCATAAAAGGCTTTCTCACCCCCCCCCACCCACCCCCAAGGCCAACCGAAAAAGACTCCTAATCTCACCTGAAAGAAAACGAATTTGAGCTGATTATTTGAAGCGGACCATGGGTCAGACACTGTTGGAGATGGTTTATTTCAGAGATGTTCAAGTGAGCTCACTGCATGTTTGTGTGTGTGTTTGTGTTACTCTTTGTTATTACACTGAAAGCTTGGCGCAAACACAGTGTGTTATTATCTCAAATGTGTTTTCGGTGTTATAGAGGACAGTGTTCCTGGAGCTCAGTGGTAATGCGTTAGCAGTGCAAAAGGTCATGGGTTTGATCCTAGGGAACACAGATACTGATAAAATGTAGAGCTTGTGATGTACAAGTCGGTTTGAATATAATGTACATGATGTCATATCTGTCTTATTGTCTTTATATGAAGATGACATGCAGCAGGTCTTTGATGGCCAATAGCCGAATTGACGACAGGCTGGTGAATTATTTGAAATGTAGACCCGCGGTGTAACATACGACCTTGGGTGTGCAGTATTTTCTAATAATTCAACGGTCCGTCGTCAATTATTCCTTACTTAAAGATTACAACTTGACTAAATTTATTAGTAAATGCTGAAACTATGAACCAAGCGTCTCAATTGCCCCCCAGTGACTTGTCCCAGTATAGGTCATAAAACCCGCCTCCCCCATGTTATTCAATGAGACTGACCAACTAAACAATTTAATTACACTTCAATTATCTTTTTTACGAAGCTGGTTTCTGTCATTTACTGTAGTTTTTATCACGCTGATGTAAATTCGAGTGTTTGTTTTTAAAATAAGTTTGTTTTAATTAGTTATTTAATTATATAAAAACGGTGGAGTCACGTCATGATTGACAGCTGTGATATGCGCATTCTGCGAGAGTGAGGGCGGGTCCTTGATTTCGCGACTTTACTTCCTGCTCCCTACTGCGCAGGACTGGTCCCGAAATCGCTACACTGAAAAAAAATTATTCATTCAATTTACTCAATTTTTTAAGGTAAGTGGTAGCAATCAATTTCTTAAGCTACATTTAAACAAACAAAATTAGACAAACAAAACAAAAAACTTTTGTTTAAATGTAGCTTAAATAAATTGATTGCAACCACTTACCTTAAAAAAATGAGTAAATTGAATGAATAATTTTTTTCAGTGTACTGCGCAGACTCAAGACTCAAGGTGTCAGCGCCGTATCGGGACACTGGCGGCTTCACTTTTCACAAACAATTTTTTACAGTCTATAACATGAACTAAGATGAAAAAATATTTTGGAAGTATTGTGATAAATGATGAAGAAAATATTTTGATAAATGATGGTATGCACACAGTTGATGGTACCCATTAAATGCTATCATATTTTTTTTTGTTGAAAAAATTCGTTTAGAAAATCGTTTTATATACAACGAACAATATCGTTGGGAATACTTCCTGAGCATTTTTTTTTCATGTGATGAACGATAAACCATGCACAGCCAATTAAATCTACCTCCCAAATTTACCTCCCACACTGACTACGCCAAAAGGTAAGATATTAGATTACACAAACTACTAGATTCACTGTTTAGAGTTACGCGAAACACAGTGTGTGAATACATCTGCTGGCTACCTGCTGTGTAAATGCAATGAATATTTAAATATTCAGTGACACTTTTGCAACAATTGCAAATGTTTTTTAATACAAGAAACATCCAATATTAGTTAAAGCCATTAAAGGCAAGTGATTTGCATGAATGCCCCGCGCATATCGTTATGATGTGGACGCTATATTTTTATTGTTATAGTTAAAGGTAGGGTAACACATTTTGAAAAATGCTAACGGTAGCCGCCTAGCAATGAAATCCCGATCCCACCCTCAAGTCAAATCGCTCTCCAAAGTCACGCCACTTTCCAAACACATGAACACGCACAGATCAGACGGTCACGTCTCATGTCTCATTCACCAGTGAGAAAACTTTGCAGTACAAAGTGAATAACACTTCCAAAATAACCAACATAAACAACTGGTTTACATCAGAATTAGTTTAAGCACACGTTCGATTGTGTAGACGTAGTAACTATATCGTTATGCTAATACGTAAACGAACACAAATTTCATAAGCAACACAACGTTTCATCAAAGTATAATATCTGAATCCATCTCAATACAAACATATCGCGTACCTACCTTACCAAAATAAACAGTGCAACGACCCTTTCAGACCCTTTGCCTCCTGTAGCTGTTTGCATCTCGCGGTAAAGCAGTAAAGTTACCGATGTTAATTTGGGTTTTTGCTCTTGCTGATCCAGGCAGTTTTTGCTGTTGTTGTTATAAAAGATGCATTTAGTTTTGTTGCTCCTGTGTAGGTTGTCAATTCAGCAGAAAAGTTTGGTGTTCTCGCTGTTTACAGACAGAGGGCACGTGAACGCGCCGATGACGTATGGTATCTGCGTGGACTCGCTGCGCGGTGGGAATTCAAATTACGCTTACGTATGAGGGACATAAAAGGAAACGTCCGTTCGGACCGAAATCTATGATTTGTTGAACATTTTTTGGTCCTACGCCTTTCACAGATGACATAAATTTTTACAAATACATTTAAACAACTTAACACAGTGATTGCTATCAGGATGTGAGGAGACTTTTAACCAGCATAACTAAAAATGTTTCAGGATCAAATCTGTTACCCTACCTTTAACGTTATCGTTATAATGTGAACGGCCCTTTTACGCACTGCATGTAAGTTTAGCACAATGTTATTGGTTATGTGTTTGTTACGTAGCAAACCAAGGCGTTTTCAAACCGTATGAATAAGATGTCTTTGGAAAACTCAAATATTGTAGATAAAATACTTAGCAATGGCATTGATTAATGAATTAGCGGGCTGTCTTAAAGCATATTATAAACACCACATATAAAAACAAAATAATAAAAACTAGATTTTTACCACAGGGACTTTAACAAATACAACCTTACTTTAAGTGTTTTCGAAATCGTGACTTGTAATGGCCAGATGTATGTTCAATGACATGAGAGTATAAATGGTTACATTTTTAAAGCGTTTATCTGAAGTATTTAACCTTCTCTTAAACTAAACATCAGACAGTGGGGCAGTGTATTATAACTAATGTAAGCTGTATGAATCAATAGAAATATCTAGCAGCTAGACTGCATGTGCTACTACATTTAAAGGGGCCATGTCACAGGACTTTTTTAAGATGTCAAATAAATCTTTGGTGTCCCCAGAGCACATATGTGAAATTTTAGCTCAAAATACCATATAAATAATTTATTATATCATGTTAAAATTGCCCCTTTGTAGGTGTGTGCAAAAATGTGCCGTTTTGGGTGTGTCCTTTAAAATGCACATGAGCGGATGAAGTGCAAACACTGATCACAATGATGGTGGTTTGTTGAAATTGAAACTCAATTGTTCTGTGGATTATTTTCTCTCTGCACTAAATGGCAGTGCTGTGGTTGGATTAAGGGGTGATTTTATTATAATAAGAGCTCCTTATGACATCATAAGGAGAGCCAAATTTCAACTACCTATTTTTTCATGTGCTTGTAGAGAATGGTTTACCAAAACTAAGTTACTGGGTAGATCTTTTTCAAATTTTCTAGGTTGATAGCAGCACTAGGGACCCAATAATAGCACTTAAACATGGAAAAAGTCAGATTTTCATGCCATGGCCCCTTTAAATCATTTTAAACCTGACAATCTTTATTTCCAAACAACTAGTTCTCCTCTAAATGCTGTCTAGGATCCACTGCAGTGATTTGGTGTGACTTTCGGTCTGATCTGAATCCAGCTATGATAGATCTGAAGCTCCAGAGGTCTGACTGGACGCCTTCAGATACAGTAGTTTCACATATGGGATAGATGAAGAGCGTGTTTTTTGTGGTGCGTGGTGATGTTGACACCTCTGAAGTCTGCTGGTGTTAAGTTGCTGCTGAATGGAGGATCCGTATGCTCTAGTTTTCTCCCTCACCTCTTCCTCTTCCTGTAGGCCTTCTGCCGAAGCTTCATCCAGCTCCCTGATTTGACCTTTACCGATATACGTGTGGGCTTTTATGTACGTTCAGGCTGATCGTGCACGTTTCTCTGAATGTTTGAAAAATGCGTGCCACAAACGTCTCTGCTCTAACCTGAAAAATCAACAAATCTTTATCTTTTTTGTTATTCATATATTCATCCATGCTTAATGCTCTAAAAGATTTACATGTTTTAGGGAGCCCAATGCTGTGAGCTCCTGTGGGGATGACACAGGGCCCCTTAAGCTTTAAGTTCCCAACTTAAAGACAAGTCAAATCGGGGCTTAGTCTGAGCTCAATAGATTACATTTACATTAAAAATAAAAAGTAAGTGCTCTAAATCACTCTTACACTGCATCACATGAGGCTATTTCTGTCCATTTACTCTCTCTTTGTGTCTCTGGTTCAGTGACAGTGGAGTGGAGTGGGTCAGTGGTGTCGGTATGTTCATGCATCAGTGCTCATGGTCATTATGGGACTTCACTCTTTCCTGCAGCTGCACCAATTAGTTTTGACCCAGAAAGAATTTCAGGAGACAAACAGGCATCCATATACATCTGATCGAGGATGATCGGCACACACACACACATGCATTTCAACAAAAACGTGTTTATACATTATAAACATTATAAAACCTTAAACTAGAAGTTTATATTGATCTTCTCACTACCTTATGAAATCTGTACAGTATGTTACAAGTGCATTATTCTTTTAAACATACCTAAATATGCAACAGGTGTACCTGAACATTCTTATAACATTACACGTGATAAATGTTGTATCTGAAGCATCCGTGTGTAAATGTCCCAGTATGGTAAATAATTTAGGAGCTGTTCCCATTCTTAGAATCTGGGTGATGGAGTCCTGAGGTCTCTGGATGCTGTAATCTTCAGCTATTACAGAGCAGCAGGCTCAGGTAATCACATCCAGGTCCAGGTGGACAAACAGACTGTGAACTCGGTTAAACAGCCACATCATGGCAGTAATGAGAAAGCTTAAAAACACTTGACCTGCGGTGCCAGGTGTCACTGAATCTGCTCACACAGTCAGAAAAAAGGGTCAATAAATGTTCCCAAGCTGGTACTGGGGCCATACCGTTTAAAAGGTCCTTATATATACCAATTACGTACAAATATGTATACATTTTGTACCAATAAGTACATTTGAGGTACTAATATGAACTCTTTAAGACCACCTTTCTAACCTGTAGGAGCAAATATTGTATGTACTTTTTGAAGGGGTACTGCCCCAGGGACCATTTTTGATCATTTGTTTCTGACAGTGTACAGATGTATGAATACGAGTAAAACAGGAATCAAGTTGTTGTTTTTTTACAATCAATATCATGCATTACTATTTAGTTTCGGTAACACTTTTTACTTGAAGACGTGTTCATAAAACTGACATGACACGTGTCATGAACATGAAGGAGATTTTATGAACATTTATGACAACTGTCATTAATTGTCATTTGTTCGATTATGTCATTTTTAATGCAAGGTGACATTGTTTGAATTTTCTTTGTTATTACAACTTGACATAATACAAGACATCATAACGTGTTACAAATCTGTCATAAGCATGACATAGCAGAATAATTATCAAACTTAAGAAACGACCTAGCTTTATGGGTTAACATTACATTAAACTGTCATTTAAATGTCATTAAGTGTTAATACTGTCAAACAATTTTAAATGCCTCAACAAAATGCAACAGACATGTCAAAATATTATATTTAACTTTATGTAGGTGCACAATACACGAAAAAAAACTAACAACTAACAAAGCTTGTTTTTCCTTAAACAGAGGGTTCTGAAATTTACTGACATAAAGGAAAAAACTAACAAATAATTTCATTAATTTAATTTAATGTAATTACCTTTGCAGCGATATGAACCCAACGCTGCATAGCTTAACACATTACTGTACTGTTTTCATTTAATTTTAGGTTAATCGATCTCCAAATGCAATAAATATAATTTTATTTATTATTATTATTATTATTATTATTATTGAATGGTTGATTTTATTTGTTAAACACATGGAAGAAACTTTAATGAACTGAAGAATATTCATAATGTTCTTATAAAACTATTTGACAGAGCCACTTAATGCCATTTTAATGACCAATTATATTTATACCACTGTAGTTGAGGTCAAGAAAAATATTAATTACGCTGTTATAAAACTATTTGACAGGGTATTAACACTTAATGACATTTTAATGACAAATTCAATTTGTATCACTGGTAAAAAGTGGTCCGTTATGTTGTCTTGGTAATGTCAAGTTTTCATGACAAGTTTTGATCTATTGGTTAATATCAAGTTGTGATAACAAAGACATCTTAAAAAATGTCATCTTTGCATTAAAATCAAACCAATTACACTTAATGACCGTTGTCATAAAGAGCATTAAAAATCTCTTTCATATTCATAGCACGTGTCGTGTCATGATTATAAATGTGTCATGTCAGTCTTATGAACACCCCTTCATATAAAGTGTTACCTTAGTTTCACAATACAACTAGTTTTTACATGTGTTAAAGGGATAATTCACCCAAAAATAAAAACCAAACCGTCCATTAGCCCCTTTAACTTCCATTCCTTTTTCCTACTATTGAAGTTGGGGCTCATAAACGGTTTGGTTGCAAACATTTCTTAAAATATTTTCCTTCGTGTTCATCAGAACAAATAAATTTATCTGGATTGTTACAACATGAGAGTAAGTAAATGATGACAGAATTTTTTTTTTGGGTGAACTATCTCTTTAAAAAGCCATTACAACATCAAATCTTTAAGATGAGTTGAAGATTATCTGTTACCTGTAATAATAGTCTGTTTCTCAGACAGCTCAGAAGATAGTGATGTTTTGATTTCTGTCCTTTCTGGATCTTTACAGTCCTGGTCAAGTTTTGAACAGCATGGGGGTGAGTCAATTATGACCACATTATGAAAGTATTTCTTTAAAAAAGAATCAATCATCTGTAACGCTGAGACAAACACCAAACATACACAGTAACCTGTAAATGTGTGCATACATGGTGATGTGATTGGAGATATGAGGTTAAAGTTCAATGTCTGACATTGATGCATGAGAAATGATTTGTTGCCGTGTCCCATCATGCTCTCTGTCTGTAGCAGTCAATTTAATTCACAATCAAATAAACAGTGAATGCTTCAGAAATCTAACACGGTTTTATTTTAGAGTAGCCTACTGCAAGCAATAGGTCCTGTTAGTGTAAACATGGCCCTGTTATCTTTTCATATCATTTATTGTAAGATGAACATTGTTTTTTCCATGTCTCCTCAAGTGTCAAACTTGTTAGAGAGCCGTAAGCCTACAAACCCTGACATGTGAGATGTGTGTGACATAAACAGAATCGATTACCATAACAATATGATGCAATTTATTTTATTTAAACCTGCATTTTAAATAGATCAAATTAATCTGTCCCTTTTCTCATTCTTATTGTATATTTCTGTACCTTCTGTCACACAATCAAAGAGCCTCATTTAAATTTCATCCATGCATGTCTGTGTAATTCAGACAAGCATTATTTTCATTTCTCCATCAGACTCTGTTGTCTTTAGAAATTAAAGAGGAATATATACATATATATTTATTTATGTACGGCTTCAGATGTGACATTTTTTTGTGCATTTAGTGTTTGTAAGTAATGTGTTTGTTGATGCCTGCAGGCTGTATTCAGCTCTTCTGATACAGATTTGATCACGGCTGAGCGCGCTGCCCTGCTCTTCTGCACTTTGTGGTTGCCGGTTGTTTTTGATGCCCTTAGGGAAAGGTGGGGGGGTTGTGCCACAGCAATGGGGAAAAGCAGCAAAGGGGACGCACAGGAACACTTCACGAGCTGCTGTGCCATATACGTGGCTTTTTTACCGTAATTTGACGGAATTTCTCTGGCGACTTTGCTGCCAGAGATTTACCGTTTTTTTACGGATTTTTTTTTACAGTGTAATTCCACTACTTTTAGCGGTAGCGAAGTATTTTTTTAAATCAACTAACGCAGTTACAATTACTGAAATTGAAATGAGTTCGTTACTCTATTTTGTGAAAATGTAACACTTGCAGACAAGACATTCCTGATCTAGTCGCAGGACTGTGGTGGGCGGCGCAATGAATCATTAAACTTAATCATGGCAGACAGTGCGTATGAACATAATAAATCCAAATGGGACAACATACCTTTGTTTAAAAATTGTGTTCGAGTCATCAGTCCATCCGGTCTCATGTTTGTAAATTATCTTGGCCAAGCGTTCACAGTATGACATCAACTTGCATTTGTTGTCCACAAAAGTAAATCTGAGAAATGTTTATATATATTTATATATATATCTGCTTTCATGACAGAGAACGATCCGCGATTGTTGCTTTCCAGTAACATATGCACCCCGCACTGTACAACCATTTTAAAACTCCATAGTATGTGTGAGTGCGCATTTAGTTTCAGTTTTAGTTTCACTCGCTCTGTGTCCGACAAAATAATCCACTAGCTCTGTGTTCGTCCGACAAAACAATCCACATACTCCGTTTTTTTATTAAATATCTTCGTTTAAATCATTTAAATCAAACATAAAAAATATACAAACAATATATGATCTTAATTATCACGGATGCGGTAAAGAAAACTGTGCAACTCTACTGTATTCCAAAGAGCGCACTACCCGCAAGCTTCACAGTCTTCAAATTCTTAAAGAGACAGTTCACAATTTTAACTGAAATATATTTTCAATGTTAACATACAGAATATTTGTCTAAATGGTCTAAATTATATACATAAATAAAGTAAGCTTACATATTAAGATAATTTCTAACAAAAATATTCAAAGGCTGAATCTAAAGCAAAATAGGATCTTACAGGATGTGATATATTAGAGTCTTAAGGGGATCGCACACCGGCCACGCAGCTCAGCGCCACGTCGAGTCGCGTCTAGGACAACTCGGAGGTATTGTAAACCGGAAGTGCACATTAAATAGTGCGAGCTTCGTCAGATAGCGTCTACTTCAAAATGCAAAATATACGTTAGCAGCCAATGTTAATCGTTAATGATTTGGGACAAATATGATGTTATTTATTGTTAAACTATGTTAGTGGCGCTGTGTGGCGTGACAGGGATTTGAGCAACTTCCTAGTCACAGCTGGGCAGCGCAGACAGGCGCCACCTGGCGGCGCCGGTGTGCGTATACTCATAGAAAACAATGTGTTCAGTTGATTTAGAATGGTGTGCGATCCCCTTTACGTGTAAAATAGCCCATCCATATAAGAAACTTAAATAATAAGATAATACAGTAAATAACCAAACAAACAAAAGAGTGATCATTTTATCTGTTCATATTTACATTTTAAAAGCAAACTGGTAGAGTAATTCAATTACTTTTAAAAGAAGTAACTAGTAACTGTAACTAATTACTAATATTCAGTTACTTTCCCAACACAGTTCGTGTCACTCACACTAATTTCTATAAATAGTTTTTCGTGTCCGTTGCACAACTTTCTTTTTCATTTTCTCGTTGTTTTTTCCTATTTTCTTACCATTGTCACTTGGGGTTGGGGTTACAATCACTTTTTGTTAAATTTTAAACCCCAACCCAAACCCCAACTCTAACCCCAACTCCTGGCGAGAACAGTTTTAAAAGCTGAAGAAAAACATGTAGAAACCAATACATAAAAGTACATCCTTACCCCAAATCTAGCCCCAACCCCAAGTGACAATGATTTAAAAATAGGAAAAAAAAATTGAAAACAATACATAAAATGACATGAAAAAGAAAGTCGTGCAACATACACACAAAACTATTTGAAGAGTTTTGTTGCAAAACAAGATAATTTTTGTCAGAACATGTTTATTATGAAAATTCAGTTTTTTTATTTTTCAGAAATCTCGTTTTTTGGTTGTGCATTCCAATTAATATCAATTCAACTGCAGTTGGTTTGTTTTGATTTTAACCTTCATAACATAAATCATGTTATTATTTTGTTTTATTGTGCTACTTAGCTGTATTTTTTAAGTTATGAAGGAAAACAAATGAACTGCAGTTGAAATTATATTAATTGGAATGCACAACCAAAAAACAAGATTTCTGAAAAATAAAAAAAACGGAGTTATCTCGTTTTGCAACGAAACTCTTCAATAATAGAAATTCGTGCGAGTGACACGACAAAGACATTTCTGCTCAAGGCACAAACAAGCTAAATTTCGTGCAATGGAAACAAATAAATTAATAAAAAATTTTGTGACTATAACACGACTTTCCGTGAGATCATGTTACACAAACCTGGATACATTTATTTGTTCTGCTAAACACAACGGAAGATACTTAAAAAAAGCAGGAAACAGGAGCACCAATGGCTTCCACAGTAGGAATGAAAAATACTATGAAAGGCAATGGTGCTCAAAAACGATTTGGTTGCAGTGCTCAAAATAACATCATTTGTGTTCAACAGAGCAGATACATTTATACAGGTTTATAACAACTTCAGAGTGAGTAAATTATGACAGAATTTTCATTTTTGGGTGAACTCTCCCTTAAATTCATTAGGTATCATGAACTAACAATAAATAATACTTCTATAATTTCTTAGTCCATGGTAATTCACAAATACGTTTATTAAATCAACATTGAAATAACTGTTAACATTACTCAATGCTCATGAACTAGCATGAACAATTATTCTTTGGTATTGACTAACATTTACAACTAATGTTATTCATTGATAATTCATGTTAGCCAACACATTTACTAATGCAAACTAATACAACCTTATCGTAATGTTGTACTTTATAACTGTAGGCTGTTTAGCAAATTGCTGTGTTTATCAGCATTTTACAATGGGTGACTTAAGAATAGATCACCTTTTAAAATAATTCAGTAAATCACGAAAGACTTAAGTGTTATAAATGATACACTAAGAACCTTAAATGAAGGCAATATATTAAAATACTGTTGTAAGGTTAATTTCTAAATATAATATTGATCATTAATAATTTATATGGTTTCATTACTTGAAATATGAAAGTGCATACATTAAAAATAAATGCAGCATTTTTGTCAAATCAATATATATTTATGTTACTTTAACTTAACAAATCAAGTTAAACTATGTCAACTTGTTATGTCAAAACTTAAAAAAGTAGGTTGAATTGACTTGCAAAACCAGGTTCATTTTTATGACTACTAACCAAGAATAATAAATGCAGTAAATATTATTCATTGTTAATTCATACTATTTTATTATATCAACTACTGTAAACCATACAAACCTCAAGTGTAGAACAAAAAATAACGAGGTAGGAATCAATGTCATGTCACACACAGAAATCATAAATCTATAAAATGTCATTTCAAATCCATTCGACAATTCTCTTCCAAATTCTGTCTGACAATCACTGGGAAGCTACATGAGAGTTTAAGATTGAGTTTAAAAGCCCAGCCATCACAGCACCCTTTACCCTCACCCCAAATGACTCCCCCGACTCAAAGATCACTCCCTCTCTCCCTCCCTTTATTAATTGGCTGTCAAAAATGTCCTGAATTAATGGATTAATGACCCCGGTTTGTGAATCTTGAAGTTGTGGATGGAGATCGGGTAAACCTCCCCGTCGTCCCAGCCAGCAAGACACTCGCCCCTCCCGTCGCGTCCTCATGTAGTATTGCCACAAACGTGTATCCGGGACGTTTGCGTGGATTGTGTTTCATTAGCTTGATTCGAGCAGACAGCACTAAGCTGCTGTGGGGCTCTGTGCTGACAGCTAATTACAGGAATCTGCCTCGTCTACTGATAGAGAACAATGGGTTGAAATGAGCCTCCTTCACCGGAGGGTTGCGACTGTATGGATCTTTATGCATTTCATCTGAATATGTGTAAAAAAAGTCAAATGCACCACGTGCATACATTAACATACCTGGAATCAATGTCTGGTAACATTGACATTTATGCATCTGGCAGAATCAAAAGTGATGTTCAATCTATACGTTGAGTGTGAGAATCGAACCCATGACCTTTGCTTTGTTAAATGGAAATTGTCTAAGCTTCAGAAACTTTTTCAAGATGACAACATCCGCTATATCTTCAGATGTCGGGTTTAACATTTCTTGTATGCAGCAGTAAAACAAGTTTAGTGATGCCCGATTTGATGCCAGTACATGTTTAGCGGGCCGGATGCGGTCCGTTGAATTACAGAATCCTGCTCTTTGGGTTTGGCGGGAGTCTGTCAAGCACACGAGTATTCCCCTTGATTTTGTCTGGACCTCCATCTACAGATAATAAGCATTAAAACATGCCGCTCCATTCATGTGAACGCTTTTCCCCCTTAGAAGAAAATTAAATGGATTAGCGCAAACGTCAGTAAATCAAACGACGTATTACGCTCGCTACATTTGAAGCGGACAGCGCCGGCACGTCAAAACAATTCAATTAGCTGCGTTTCTGGCTCGGACGTATTCTTTTGTTATGTTTAGCATTTTTCCCAAAACCGAACTCGCTGTGCGAAATATTTGCCAGCGGATTGCAGCACAGCTATACGCCGCCACACAGCATGCAACAATGCTAATTCCCAAAACTCCTAGGTTTTTGACACACTTTTGCCAAGTTCTTTGTCTCCGGCACCCGAAAAGCCTCATTTCTGAGCTGCCATCATTTCCTTTTTCAATATCCTGACACGCTGTCAGTGAAAGGCAAAAAAAATTCTCTCCGAGATGGAGACATTTCAACATTTCTTAGCTGCCGTTTGGCCAAAAGCTCGGGTCAGTCTGTCTTCTCCTCCTCTTCCTTGCCTTTTTTTCACGGTTTCATCATCGGGTCGTTGTGATTGAGAAGCGCCCCCCTCTCTTCTGCCCATGCACGCTGTGGCCGTCGTTAATGTCACTCTGTGTCAGGGTGAGTACACCACGGTGACCCGTTTGGTCTCCGCAATGGGCCTGCTAGTCTGTCGGACATGGGGTCAGCGGTGCCGCAGCGATGCGTTTGAGTGACAGCCCGCGTGGGGGGATTGTTAGTGAGATTTCACTGCATGGAGATGCCCTGTCAGGGGTGGCAGAGCCCTGCCAGTGTCAGCCGGCCCGCGGCGCTGTCGTTGGGACACTGGCTGACAGGTGAGCTGTACTGTGGCTCCTCGGCCTCCTAATTGCAGCCTCTGGTCTTCTATCTTGTGGGGATCAGGACTGATAGGGTGGCGGAGGCCGACTCGTGTCCGGCCGCCCTGCCCTCCTGTGCCAGTGCTCAGTAAGGTGAGCGCTCCGCCCCTACGGAGCTACGTCTGGACATATGATGGTAATATGACACGAGGACCAGACACAAACATGGCAGGTGAATTTGATTGGCAAAAGAGGACATGCACACACTTGGATATCATGAATGCATGGAAATTGTGCATGTTATATTGTGTGTTTGACAGATTTTTTGTATTCAACATACTCGTTTTGAGTGAATTTAAATATTTTATCATTTAAATATCCCATATGTGTGTGAGTTCAAAAAACTTAAGAATGTTGTTTCTTAAATAGAGTGAGTTTTTAATTTCCATGTCATTATTTTTCCGTCGAAGAAGAAGTGATATTGGTGTCTATAAAACAAGAGGTTGTGTAGGTTTACTCTATAAATCATGGTAAGAGATGACTGTCAAATGAATTCCCCAAAGTGTTTTTGCGTGAAAATTAAAGTTTTATGAATATGTATGTTTCTAGGGAATCAAAGAAATTGTGCCGCTTTTATCTGAAGACTAAGACGATACAGAAGAGGATTTGTCTGTCAAAAAGTAATGGTTTGGGTATTACATATTTTACATAAGAATTGACTAAAGGTGTTTTAAATCCATTAGGATATTTATGCTGGTAAAACATTTGTCTTTTAACTATTGCACCATTTAAAATCTCTAGTAAATATTCCTTAAAAGGTTTAGAAAGCAGTAAATGTGATATTTTGTATACCAAGGCGAATACTGTAGCAAAAAATTGGACATATGTGTTTTATTGGAGTATATTGGAGGTATGTGTGAGATCAATTACATTTATATATAAATATTGGGTGTGCTTAAAAAGAATATTAACATATTTCTGCATGCATATCATGCACATATGACTTTTTCCAAAACTTTTACGGACATTTTCCCAATCAGGGATTGAATTAATCCAGGACTAGTCCTTAGTTATACTAGAACATTTTAGTAGTTTTTACAAACATACCTTAAAAATAAACAATACAAGTGTGCAAACCATGGCACTGATATATAGGATTAGGGCTCCATAACAACGAATTGTTTGCAAAATAAAAGTTTTTGTTTGCATCATGTATGCATTGTGTATGATAATTTGTGTATATATAAATACACACACATGCATGTGCAACTTTTATTCTGCAAATGATTAGTTGTGTTGCAGCCCTAGTTAAGATCTGTCTGTGCAAGGTGTTTTAAAATTAAGGCAGCTCAAACATGCATTTTAGGGACTACGAAACTGCCCCATATACAATAAAACACACAACACAAAATACTTTATCCTATGTAATGCATGATATTCCAGTATTACTGGACTTGATAATAGTTATCAACCAGCATTTTATCATTCATATTATTATTTATTACATATTATTTGTATTATAAGTGATGTGTTTTGCTAAGGACTTCATTTGGACAACTTCAAAGGCGATTTGCTCAATATTTAGATTTTTTGCACCCTCATTTTTCAATCTTGGCCAAATATTGTCTTATACATCAATGGAAAACCTTTTTATTCAGCTTTTAGATGATGTAATCTTGTAAATGTATAAATCTGAGCCATGTTTTGTGGTCTGGTGAAACATTTTTCCCTGATATCAGACTGAAAATCCAAATAAATATATATTTCCAAGATTATAATGTGACAGCAAACTACAATATAAAAAAAAACTATCGATGCATAATGCACTGTTATTTTTATCCTTTTAGTGGGCAGTATAATGTTTATATTGAGCAGTATATGCAGTAAATTAAAATTGCAATCTGAAGTTCTAGGCCTGGTTTCTAGTCCAAGATTAAAATGCATGTTTGAACTGTCTTAACCGAAAACAACTTGCATCTCAAAAATATATCAGTCCCATTGTTTTTGTCTCAAGATGCACATCAGTAACGTTAATTTTAAAGGGCACATTTATAAAAAATAGCCTACTTAAAGGTTCTTATTCATCGGGTTAATTTAAGCCTTGTCTGTGAAACCGGGCCGTAGAGAATAACTTGTGCCTAATTTACTAAATAACTACAAATATATGTGAATATTGTCAAGCCCAGTTTATATGCAGATACGGTGCTGTGTGTTATTTTCTGGCACTTCTCATTGGCAGCTGTGCAGGGTGGCTGCTGTATCCTGAGGGCAGAAGCCTGCAGTGATCTCTCCAATGTTTCTACACAGACTCTGAGAAATGCAAGACTCGTGGGACATCACAAAGTTCAGATACACAATTGATACAATACACCGTTTAATCAATTCCAAATTTGCTGCACGTGTAGGCCCATATTCAGCGCACATTGTGCTGAATCTGCCATTAGAAACGCAGACGTGCTGTGCTCAGGAGTTTTAATTAGTCAGATGTGCTCATCTCTCATCCACAGTCATTTTCAAACGCTCTCTGAGGGACCTGGCACGTGAGACACCTCGAAGAAATGAAGCAAACCGGAAGAAACCGACTAGATGTCCTGGTCTGGAGGAAAGGATGGAGGAACAGCGTAGCGAGAGGAAAAGGGAAGAGCGTTTTTATCTACTGATGGTTTTGGTAGCGGTGAAACTTCAGATGGGCCCGCCGCGCCCGTGGACAGGCGAGAGTGACGACAGACTGCCATCCAGCGGCCACGGGAGGTATTGCATGCTTATCGTAAACCTGTCAGGTAATGTACCTGGTTATTATAATTTTATTTTTATGCATGTGACTTATTTATTATAATATGAGGTCTCCTAAATGAATCTATTAGTCATTTGATGCGTTTTACAATTGAAAAAAGTACCTGCTTAAACCAACGATGTCTTAAATAATGACGTTTCAGTTGGCATTTTTGTGACAACCTTAATTGCGACTTTTCACGTTTATTTGTATAAACATTTTCACAATACTTACAGTTTAAAAAAAAGTTATAATATTGTACTCTTTAGAAGTACAAAAAAATCTGTCAGTTTCGTATTATGTTATATGAATGTCAAACTATATATATATATATATATATATATATATATATATATATATATATATATATATATATATATTTATTTTTATCTGAAGGGTTGTCAGTGTATTATTTCAGGGTTGCTTGGGTGGATGATTCCTGACAAAATTTCTGTGATGTTCTGGTTTGTGGATGTTTCTTTGGAGTAAATGTGTTATTTTTGGGAATCTAGCAAGTATAAATCTCTTGCCTTAGAAAAATAATAGCACACATCTCCTTAACACGCTGCACGATATGAGTTGTCATTCAAATTCACGGCTTTAAAATAAATTAAAGTTTAATATCTAAAGTCAAAGGTGTAATTCTCGATTTGCAGTATGGTGATGCTTGACTTTAACAGCATCTGCGTTGTATCTGTATGGCATCTTTATTTACTGATCAGCACAGTGATGGAAGAGCTCAAGATTGACAGATTGCTCCCATGGTGGGCATTTAAGGCCGTGTATATGATGCATAGATAGAGGAAGGCAGGAAAGAAGCTATAGTGATTTTCGATAGGTCTCTCGTCTTGATCTTTATATGGCCTGTGGCCTCTCGAACCCCCAAAACTAATCAATCAGCTAAACTCGCTGCCTGCAGTGCACTCGTATTGAATAGTGTGCATGTGTTTGTTTATGTCTGTCGACTAGTTATTGAAACCTATTGATGCATTTTTGTGCATGTGTGTGCATGCAGTTGTTTATTAATGTTTGCAAGAACCCCACTGGGAAAGTTAATACTTTAATGTTATTGTTACGCTGGTCTTTTCCATGCAATGAAATGAATGATAACCAGGTGCTCAAACACAGTGTATAATTGGTAAAGCATTGTAAAGGTCATGGGTTCGATCCCCAGGGAACACATGTGATAACATGTATATCTTAAATGCACTGTAAGTCACTTTGGATTAAAGCGTCTGCGAAATGCATCAATGTAAAATTTGAATTGCAGGTTGATCTGAAACAAGAGTCTGTTCTGACGCTGTGGTCGCATTGTACGGCATATGTTATGAGAGACTATGTAAAGCCCATGGGAACGCTGTCGAGGTGTAGCTCAGATGTATTGTGTTGGTGGTGGGCTGTCGGGGGTCTGTTGTGGTCATCTGTTGTACGGCGGTACAGATTACGCAGCTTTATCATTAAAATACAGCTGATCCTTGTACCAACCCCCTTTACACCTAATTAGCCTCATTAACCGACTCACCTGAACTCAGCATGCAGCACAGCCACCTGGGAGCCACAGGCAGGTAAAAATACCGAACACAGGGACGGCTTACAACCATTATTACGCCAGGTGCTCTCTCGCATACCCACTCACCTTTACACACAAACTACACAGTACATGCAATTAACACAACTGAACATTAATCCAACTTCCCGACTTGACTGCAACACTAAAGCATCATCATGTCTATAACACAAACACTGTGGCTTACGTTTAATACTCCTGACTCTGCAAGGCATAAATTCTTTAAACAAACATGTTAGTTATAATAACTCATAAATAAATGTAAAATGAATGAAGACAGGTGAATAAAGCTAAACACTGAAGTCTTGGTCCCTTGGTTACTGGATTTGTATGCGTGTGAGCCCAGCTGCCTGATGGATCACACTGTTAGTGTACTTTATATTCCCTATGGATCCAAACACCAAGTGCTTTCTCATCACCACGACAACCACAGATGAGCTTGGGTTGTGATGGTGATGCTAGCATGCCACGTGTTTCGTCAACTTTATGTTGGGTGGTTAATGGTAACTTGTCAGTCACTGCCTGGTGTTGTATGAATTACTACTCTATCACTAATTATCCTACTTCCTGTTATTTCGTATTCAACCCAGGGAATGAATGATAGGGAAAAGAATCTCGTTAAAATAAAGGAGCAACCTGGGCCGTATTTAAAGACCAGGATATCAGAGACTTGGGGTCGATCAGACGCACACAAAAACCTGTCATTGAGCATGAAGATGTTCTAGAGCAAGTGAAAGTGTCTTTATGGTATAACCATGGTATTGAAGGATTACTGTATTTATATGATGTTTCAAGAGCACCTAGTATCTTCTGATTCAAGATTTTACAGTTCCTTTGGTGTGTTAAGGGGGTCGCACACCGGACCTGTCGCGCCACAGAGTGCCACTCACATAGTTAAACATTAAATAAAACCATTTTTGTCCCAAATCATTAACGCCTAACATTGGCTGCTAACGTATATTTTGCATTTTTAAGTAGACGCTAGTTGACTAAGCTCGCGCTATTTAATATGCACTTTCGGTGTACGATACCTCCGAGTTGTCCTAGACGGGATTCAACGCGGCGCTGAGCTGCGCGTCTGGTGTGTATTAGTAGATGTTAACGATATGCAAAAGGTACAATCCCCAAAGTAAACGATGACGTGAGTTATCATCTCCAACGTAAATTTCTTTTCTTGGACTACAACAAACACATGGATTGTAGGCAACAGTTTACTTCCTGGAATTGGTGATGTAGACAAGACCGACATTATCATAATTCCTTCCACTTTAGACTCACAGCCTGTAAGTTAACTCCTGTTATCATTGCATTGTGAGCGAATCTTTCAAACATGATAAGGGGCGTCACATTTCCGACGGACGTCAGAGGTATTCAGACCAATCACAACGTACAGATTAGCTGGCCAATCAGGGACACAGCACTTTTCAAAACGATGAGCTTTGTACAAAATGAGGAAGACAGTATATCTGGAGCTACAAAAATTGTACACATTGTAATATACCAAATACACAAAATAACAATGTTTTTAGCAATGAAATATGTGACCTTTAATGTATTATTGCTGATGTCTCTCTGTACTGTTCCTTATGAATGACTACTTGCTCAAACTCAAGCTCGCTCGCTCGCTCGCGCTCTCTCTCTCTCTCTCTCTCTCTCTCTCTCTCTCTCTCTCTCTCTCTCTCTCTCTCTCTCTCTCTCTCTCTCTCTCTCTCTCTCTCTCTCTCTCTCTCTCTCTCTCTCTCTCTCTCTCTCTCTCTCTCTCTCTCTCTCTCTCTCTCACTGAGCCTTAGCTCTTCTCCCTAAATGACGTGTGGAGTTTAATTAAACACAATCTCAGTCATCTCACCTGTCAGCTCCGTGTCTTTCTGCCCACTCAGTGTCTTCCCCCCTGGGTAAGTGCCACAGTCTTTTTTCCCTCCTCCCTCTCTCTCTCTCTCTCTCTTTTTCTCTATCTCTCTCTCTCTCTCTCTCTCTCTCTCTCTCTCTCTCTCTCTCTCTCATATTACACACACTCTTTATCTCACATGCATATATCAGTAAAAGGCCTGCCATATAAAGCTCAAACCCAAGAGGCCTGCTTCATCTCCTGGGCTCACAGACACAGTGGGGTTCAGTAATTTACTCTCAGATGCTCTCACAGTCTATTCACAGACCGTACGAAGCTTCCTGCAAACAAACACACGATCAGGAGCTGTAATCTGAATGAGTTTTGTTTGAGTCGGTTTTTAAAAAATTACTCCAACAAAAAAACTTTAGTAGTAAGTCATTAGATATTCATGAGCATAAAGCTGCATGTACATTGGCAACGACTGCCAACAGCGGAGCGATGCAATCTCATTCGTGGAAGCTTGCCGATTTCCAGCGACATGAGAGACCGTTGGCGACAGGAAGTCGGTGTGTTCAGCTATGTGACAAAGTTAAGAACAGTTCAACTTTATTCAAATGACGAACATTTTTCAGTAGTGACGACCAATGACGTGAAGCAGTGGAGTTTACGTCATCTGTCCTTCGTCATGTACTGAGAGGCCAATCAACTCATTCCCTGCCAGCCATCTTTTTCTCTGCTTGTAAACTCTTAAAGGATTAGTCCATTTTCTTAAAAGAAAAATCCAGATAATTTACTCACCACCATGTCATCCAAAATGATGTCTTTCTTTGTTCAGTCGAGAAGAAATTATGTTTTTTGAGGAAAACATTGCAGGATGTTTCTAATTTTAATGGACTTTAATAGAGCCCAACATTTAATACTTAACTCAACACTTTACGGTTTTTTTCAACGGAGTTTCAAAGGACTATAAACGATCCCAAACGAGGCATAAGGGTCTTATCTAGCAAAACGATTGTCGTTTTTGACAATAAAACTAACAAATATACACTTTTAAACCACAATTTCTCGTCATGTAGATCCGGTCGTGATGAGCCAACGTGACCCCACACAATACGTCATGACGTCAAGAGGTCACAGAGGACGAACTCGAAACTCCGCCCCAGTGTTTACAAGTGTGTTGGAAGAGGACCGTTCCGACGTTGTTGTATGTCAACTGATACTAATTAATGTCTTTGTGGCAGTTTATTGTTTAAAATGGTCCGCAAATGTGCGTTTTATATATGTAACACGTGACCTCCCTACGTCACTACGCATTTACGTTAGGTCGCGCTGGACTTGACCTAGACGAAAAGTTGTGGTTTAAAAGTACATATTTTTTTATTTTTCTTCTCAAAAATGACAATCGTATTGCTAGATAAGACCCTTATGCCTCGTTTGGGATCGTTTAGAGTCCTTTGAAACTCCGTTGAAAATAACTGTTAAGTGTTGAGTTAAGTATTAAATGTTGGGCTCTATTAAAGTCCATTAAAATGAGAAAAATCCTGCAATGTTTTCCTCAAAAAACATAATTTCTTCTGGACTGAACAAAGACAGACATCAACATTTTGGATGACATGGTGGTGAGTAAATTATCTGGATTTTTCTTTTAAGAAAATTGAATATTCCTTTATGGGTATTTAAAACAAATTTAAGCAAAAAGCTGAAATAATTGCAATTTTTGTGAAGATATTTTGTACATTCAGAGTTTAAAATTAGTAAATTACATTTTGGTTTCAGTTTTTTCATAAATTGGGTAAGCGCCATCTAGTGGATAACTGTTGTATTGCAGATTAACATAAAAATTCTTATGAAACGCGTTTTTTATGCAAATGTTTTTTCACTAGACTTTTCGTTCCACTGACTCTGAAGAAACGCAAGCTTGTGCGACAATATTTCACAGCGTACCAAAGTTGAAGTCTGGTGAACTCTGACCTGCGAATTCGTATCACGTGGAGATAAGTGACTAGTAGAAAACCAGTACGTCACGGCGTGACCTTTCTCTTTACTAAAAAGCACAAATGGACGAAGCCAAAGATCTATTGACGAACCGCTCCCTGCCCATATTCACAGCAACGTTTGACAAATATTTGCATGCTTAGTCTAGTCTAGTGTGACCGTGCCTTTACTCATTTGTTTATTGTCTTTATAAACAAAATCAGAAACATCTCCTAATGACCTCATTGATGCTGACTCCCTGGTGGTGTGCATGCATTACTTTAATAGAGATGTTTTGAGACTGGCATCACTTTCTAACCCTAACTAGTTGTTTGGGTCAGATTATACAGTAAAGGCTATTTTAAAAAGACGCTTCATTTTCTAATGTGATGCAAAGGATTTCTGTTTTGTGTTTTCTGTTATAGTTTTGTTCTGTGTGTAAGATTGAAATCTTAGGGTAGTGACAGGTGTATTTAACTGCAGTAGCGTCAGGTTCTCGTTTATTCATTTGAGTGGCAAATCTCCCCACATCCTTCCCAAAAAACTTCCCAAAAAAGCCTTTGTCATCAAGTGGCGGCGAATATCTGCTTGCTCAAACTCTGCCACCCAAGCAAATCTCTCTCTCTCTCTCGCTTATTCTGCTTAGGTGTGTTCTGTTCATTTCTGTTCTACTTCTACTCTCCTTTGTTTTTCTTTTACACACAATCTGCCTTTGAGGTTGTGTGTGTATGCGTGTGTGCATGCATGTGCTTGTGTGCGTGCGTGTTAGGAGGTCAGTCAGGCATGCAGTACAGAGGACAGGAGTCCCCGATGTGGAGATTCCTCTCTGTCTGCTTTAATTGAGACATACTGTCAAAGTGACAAACACATTTGCATGCTGTTTGTGTGCGTGCGCGTGTGGGGCAGAGAAGAGTCGTGCTGTTAATCAGCTCAGTATCTCTGTGAAGGACACAACAGAGACTCATCTCCCTACAGTGACAGCTTCAACACCAGAGGACACGGAGAGGAGGGGGAATCGCCGCTTTAACATTCTTCTTTTCTTCTTATTCACTTACGTCCAGCACACACCAGAGCTCAGCTGAAGTCTGAGATGGTAACAGCGAGTGTCTCACATCATCATCTTTCACTGTGTGCTTCACACACCTGTGGACATCTGAACCTGGCCATTTTTAGTATATTAAGTCTCACTTTGGCATATAAGTCATACGGTTTTGGGATATAGGTTCATACTTATAGATATTTCATTGCGTTTATTAGATATTCAGTTTATTATTGCAGATCCATAACCAAACAGAAGGATCTGGTACATTTCTCAGAATTGATGTAGGGGATGCTGTACTGTATATCAATGTATGGATCGTTTTCTGTTTCAGATCAACAGTTGTCATGTTGTTTGATATACAAACTTACATAAGTGCGCAAGTAATATCATGTTGTTTAATACAGCAGATAGATTATATCTATCACCTCCGTAATTTCTGTGCTTTGTTACTAAAAAGATATTGCGATAATGCATGTTAATGTAAAAATGCAATGTGTGTGCCTGCATTTGCATGCTTGTAAAAAGTCTATATTTGATGATAAAACCAATACAGTCTTCTTAACATAAGAGGGAGTTTACAAAAAAGTATTTAAGGTACCGCATCAAAAGCACCAACAAGGGAAAAAGTGAGAGAGGATCATGAAACAAGAATCCTTAAATCACGACCTAAAAAGGATAGTACGGAACCCCTAAGGGGACATAGAGCAAAAAATAAATAAGGTTTAGTTTCGCGTGCGCACGTGAAACTATCGCGATCTCACAGGAAACTATCGCGATCTCACGGGAAACTATCGCGTGCTCACGTGAAACTATCGTGTGCTCACTTGAAACTTTTGCGTGAGCACTTAAAAACTACCGCGTTTAGTTTTGCGTGCTCACGTGAAACTTTCGTGTGTGCACATGAAACTATCATGTGGTCACGTGAAACTTTTGTGTGCGCACGTGAAACTATCGGGTGCGCACGTAAAAACGAATGTGTTTAGTTTCGCATGCTCACGTGAAACTTTCGTGTGCGCACGTAAAATTGTTGTGTGGTCACGTGAAACTTTTGTGTGCACACGTGAAACTATTGCGTGCGCACGTAAAAACTACCGTGTTTAGATAGATAGATAGACTTTATTTGTCATTGTGCAGTAGTACTGTACAACGAAATTTACGTGTGCAACCTCTAAAACAATACTCGTTTTGTTTCGCATGCTCACGTGAAACTTTCGTGTGCGCCAATAAAAACGTGTGGTCACGTGAAACTTTTGCGTGCGCATGTGAAACTATCGCGTGCGCACTTAAAAACTACCGCGTTTAGTTTTGCGTGCTCACGTGAAACTTTTGTGTGCACACGTGAAACTATCGCGTGCGCACGTAAAAACTACCGTGTTTAGTTTCGCATGCTCACGTGAAACTTTCGTGTGCGCCAAAAAAAAACGTGTGGTCACGTGAAACTTTTGCGTGCGCATGTGAAACTATCGCGTGCGCACTTAAAAACTACCGCGTTTAGTTTTGCGTGCTCACGTGAAACTTTTGTGTGCACACGTGAAACTATCGCGTGCGCACGTAAAAACTACCGTGTTTAGTTTCGCATGCTCACGTGAAACTTTCGTGTGCGCCAAAAAAAAAACGTGTGGTCACGTGAAACTTTTGCGTGCGCATGTGAAACTATCGCGTGCGCACTTAAAAACTACCGCGTTTAGTTTTGCGTGCTCACGTGAAACTTTTGTGTGCACACGTGAAACTATCGCGTGCGCACGTAAAAACTACCGTGTTTAGTTTCACATGCTCACGTGAAATTTTCGTGTGCACCAAAAAAAAAAAACGTGTGGTCACGTGAAACTTTTGCGTGCGCATGTGAAACTATCGCGTGCGCACTTAAAAACTACCGCGTTTAGTTTTGCGTGCTCACGTGAAACTTTTGTGTGCACACGTGAAACTATCGCGTGCGCACGTAAAAACTACCGTGTTTAGTTTCGCATGCTCACGTGAAATTTTCGTGTGCGCCAAAAAAAAAAGTGTGGTCACGTGAAACTTTTGGGTGCGCATGTGAAACTATCGCGTGCGCACGTAAAAACTACCGTGTTTAGTTTCGCATGCTCACGTGAAACTTTCGTGTGCGCCAAAAAAAAAACGTGTGGTCACGTGAAACTTTTGCGTGCGCATGTGAAACTATCATGTGGTCACGTGAAACTTTTGTGTGCGCACGTGAAACTATCGCGTGCGCACGTAAAAACTACCGTGTTTAGTTTCGCATGCTCACGTGAAACTTTCGTGTGCGCACGTAAAATTGTTGTGTGGTCACGTGAAACTTTTGTGTGCACACGTGAAACTATCGCGTGCGCACGTAAAAACTACCGTGTTTAGTTTCGCATGCTCACGTGAAACTTTCGTGTGCGCCAAAAAAAAAACGTGTGGTCACGTGAAACTTTTGCGTGCGCATGTGAAACTATCGCGTGTGCACTTAAAAACTACCGCGTTTAGTTTTGCGTGCTCACGTGAAACTTTTGTGTGCGCACGTGAAACTATCGCTACGTGCGCATGCGATAGTTTCACGTGCGTGCGCAATAGTTTCACGTGAGCACACAAAACTAAACTTAAAATAAATTCTGCACATGAAGGTTTCGCGTGAGTACATGAAAGTTCATGTGAGCATGTGAAACTAAACTTTAGAGTTTTTTTACTCCAATGTCAGTTCACCCAAAAATGCAAATTCTGTCATCATTTATTCCAAGTTGTTACAAACTTGTATAAATGTCTTTGTTTTGCTGAACACAAAGGAAGATATTTTGAGCAATGTTTGTAACCAAACTGTTTATGGATTGACTTCCAAGTCAATGTTGCTCCTGTTTCCTGCTTGATTACAAATATCTTCCTTTGTGTTCAGAAAAACAAAGAAATATTTACAGGTTTTTAACAACTCGAGGTTGAGTAAATAATACAAGGGCAATGCTTTTAAGAAATGCATGACAAAACCCCTTTAATTCAAATAACAAACAGGTTTAGCTCAGTCTAAAAAAGTATCCTGTAAGTGAAATTAACTTGAAAACTCATGACAAGGCAGTACAGGTGATATCATCGTGTTTGATCTCACACTGACAGAGGAAACAAATACTAATAGCACAAATGCAAAGATTCAAAGGAAGAGGAGAACCCTGCCGTTCAAATGCATTAGTGTTAGCACGCATTAGCCTAAACTAAAATGATGCAGTCGTTCTCATTGGTGCGGAGACTCGGGTCCCGGTGGGTGCGTTCCTCTCGTTGCCATAAGCAACTGCATATGCATTAATAAAGTCCATTGAAATGCAAAATCTAGCAACAGTTTGTTCTGTAAAGCTCTCAGGGAAGTATGGATTAGATGAGAGAGGGGCGATACATTAGGTGTTTTAAATAGCTTTTAGACGTTGCCTTTATTTCTTCTTGCTAGCGCTCTCTTGACTCAGAAAACCTGCTGTGGTTTCAATATGCATGAATCCTTTTTCATGTTGGCTGCTCGGTTTCATTGTCTGTGTCTGTAGGTGGCATGAGGTGTTCAGTAGATGGGCTCACACATATTTGAGTCATAACAAAGACTAAAATGCAGGTATGTTGCTCTGGGCAGATTACAGAGATTCAAGTTGGGCTCAAAGCTTAAAAGTTTTTTTTTTACTGAGGACAGTAGATTTGTGCTTTAAATGAAAATCGGTATACGTAAAATCTTTCATCGAGAGTAGCTTTTCCTCTTTTAAACCATGACCTAACCAGACAAGCGACAAATTGTCTGTGTGTTAAGTTTTGTCTTAGCTAGAAGACTTGTAAAACTGTAAAAACAAAAAATTTGACATTTTTGTCAAATCAACATAATTTGTTAAGTTAAAGAGCATCTATTGTCCAATTCACGTTTTTACATTTCCTTTAGTGTGTAGTTGTGTATTAATACATGTTAACTCTTTCCCCGCCATTGACGAGATATCTCGTCAATTAAGAGAAAACGCTTCCCCGCCAGTGACGAGATTTTCCGTCTTTCCGCAATACCGCTATTATCCACCAGGTGGCGCCCTTCCGCAACTTTTTAAAACCGGAAGTATTGCCCTATGGCAAGCTGCTGCATGTCCGTGTCTGTTTTAAAGATCGCTCTGAATGAGATCTCTATGAAAAGTCCGTCATAAAAATGGAATTATCTCTGCTTTTTGCTTAAAATATGGTGTTTTTGCAAAAACCTACCCATATTCAAAAGCTGATTGCAAAAGAACCACTAAAGGTAGGATGAAACGTTTTTTTTTTTTTGAAAGCAGAGGGTCTGTTCTTTCATTTGGTATATTGTATGTTTATATATTTAAAGAAGAACATTTTCTGGAAGGCATTAAACTTTGGTGAAAATCATGAAAAACGCTGGCGCTGGCTGGCAACTTTTTTTTTAAACGCTGGCGGTGAAAGAGTTAATGATATGCAAAAGGTACAAACCCCAAAGTAAACGATGCCGCAAGTTATTGTCTCCAACGTAAATCTCTTTTCTTGGACTACAACAAACACACGGATTGTAGGCAACAGTTTACTTCCTGGGATTTTTATATAAAAATAGGCGCGAAATGTGAAGCGCCCCTAACACAGTTAACTTTTTCCGCCATTAACAAATTATCTCGTCAATTAAGAGAAAACACTTCCCTGCCAATAACAAGTTTTTAGGGCAATCCATATTCCACTATTATCCAGGTGGCGCTCTTGCTCAACTTATAAAACACTAACTTTTGTGAAAATCATAAAAAATGCCGGCCCTGGCTGGCAATTTTTTCAAAAATGCTGGCGGGGAAAGGGTTAATACAACTATCACTTCAGGATAGCTCATTTGTCTTAAATCTGTATTTTTGCCTGCTAAGTTCAGGACAAATATCTGCTGTGGTATAAACAGGAGTTTTACAGTCACGTGATATATATCTCATACCTTCCATCTCTGAATGAGAATAATTCCCAGACATGTTAACACTTTTAGGACGGCCCCTGGTGTAGTGCGGGGAGCCACAGGAAACGAAGGGCCGAATCCGAGACAGCAGTGTCTGAATGACTGCTGTTAGACCCTGAAGCACAGACTTAATTAAACAGACCCTCTGTCCTTCTTTTTTAATGAAGTGGTCTTCTCCATCGATCCAGCTGAACGCAGATCTTCTTCCTCTGCTGTGCTGGCTGCCAGCCATTTGGCTTCGCTCTGTCAGCTCTGCACAGCTAATGAGCTCTGTTGTTCATTTGCTTCCTTGAGATTTCCACCCCGTTTCAAGTTTAGGAGGGAAATGCAAAGCGGCCGGATCAGGCGTGACATCCCTGGATGTCGAACCCGACTGCCACCGGTCCTGAGACGAGTTAATGACTCAAATACACCGTCTGTGTTGATCTCTTATTGAAGCCTTTTGCTACTGTACATCTAATGTCAAGGTAAAAGAATCAAGCTAGATGTAATCTGATGGTAGAAACACAGTTAATGTAGAGCTCCCATCATGTTGGTGTTGTTATCAAATGAAATCGTTTCAGTGGGTGAAATATATCTAAATATTATCTAACTTTTCATGCAAACTCCTTGATGTAATGATCAGAAGTTACTTAAAAAATTTCTAGTGCATTTTTTAAGCTCCGTTCATTAAAAAATAATCCATATAGTTATTAAATGACTTCTGAGGTGAAGTGATGGAAGTGTTGAGGGATGGATGCTATCCAATGCCATTATAAAACTAAAAGAGTCTCCAACTGCGGGCTAAAAGAAGAAAGTCATACACAATGTACATCTATGATGGCTTAAGGGTGGGGTTAAATTAAATTTTGGTGGTGAACTATTCCTTTAAGTGACATTTTGTGTGTGGAGGGTTACATATACTTTTTCTATACTAAATTTTCACAAACATAGTGAAATGTCTCCAAAATAATTTTTTTTGCTTTAACTCTCACGGGTCAGTTTACAGTTTATGCAAAAGAAAATATCATTAGCCTGCTGGAAAAACAATAGAAGTCTATTAGATATACAGTAGTGAAACACATCTGTGTGTCTCCCTAACACAGGAGATGTTTAAGGTTTCCTCATATTGGGTGAAATAGCAACGAAACAGCGCCGCATTCACACCCACTGAGCCAATTTAGCATCGGGCAAGCGGCATAATAACAAGATATACAATTATACGCTGGACTGACCTGAAACCATTAGGCTGAAATTGTGTCCTATGTATGTATTCAAATAAGACACTACGTTTTTCCATATGTGGGCAAAATGAGGGGCGCTCGGGATGAAAAATCCTGTGAGGTCTGATGGGCGGGAAACAGGTCGGAGCGTGAGGATTGAGCGTACGCGGGTGGTAAGGCCACGGCTTTGGTGTCGCGCTTCATTTAAGTGAGTTCAGGACTATAACCTCACTTATATTTTCGTTTCTTATTGACAGGTATTTTAATGTCACGGTCTAAAAAACACAGGACAGGTAAGAAAAACTGTTGAAATGTTGTTGACAAAGTGCTCAGCGAGACCAAATACAACAATTATTCAGTTATATCTGTGTGCACAGAGATTTATTTATGTTTCCCCTTTAACAATTTTATTTAATGATTTCAGATCACCGCAATGATTGCACATCTCTTTAAAAAACACAAGGGGGAGCTGCAGCGCCTGTATTAACGAGACAGTATCAGATGGCGCTCCTTAACTGACAGTGTACACGATACATTGCAAAGCCATTTAATACAGTGAAAAAAACCACATTTAATAAAATGCTGCAAAACTTTGGGAAGCAGTATGACCTGCCAGGTAAAACATATATTTTCAAAACAACAATTCCAGATTTAGGGAAGTGAAGGATGCTTTTTTAAGGATCTGTAAGGAATTGATTTTTTTGCAGCCACTACAGACTTGTGGTTCAGTACTAATATGACCTTAGTATGATTGCATTTTTATTTTCATTTATTTTTGACACTTTATTTTGTTTATTTCTTATGAAGATTTTCAGTTTTTTTTAAAGATATATTCATTAAATAATTACTTTTAAATATGTGTTATGTGTATTAATATTTAATGCCAGGTAAACCTTGCAAAAGATTAATTTAAATAATCACAGCGTAAAAATTATTTTATAACCAAACAAAAAAAATTATGAGAATTAAAGCAAAAAAACAGGAAATTAATCGTCATAATCGCCACAATTTGTTAGGCTATTAACTGTCAGCAAAATTTCATAATTGTGACAGCCCTAATTTTTTCATCATATTTTTGTACCTTATGTTGGAAGAGTTTATGTAGAAAAAAAGTGTTTAAAATATTTATTCTGTGGATTTATTCTGAGGATTTTTCGCAATGACGTGAGGTCGCGCTGGCGCATCACAGGACCAGAGGAAGAAGAGTTGTTGTGGTTTAAAAGTGCATATTTTTATTTTTATTGCCAAACATTACAATCGTTTCGCTAGATTAGACCCTTATGCCTCGTTTGGGATCGTTTAGAGTCCTTTGAAACTGCAATTTTAAACTGCATTAAAACTGTTAAGTGTTGGGGTCCATTAATTCCAATAAAATGAGAAAAATCCTGAAATGTTTTCCTCAAAACAAAAAAAAATTCTTCTCGAATGAACAAAGAAAGACATCAAATTTTGGATGACATGGTGGTGAGTAAATTATCTGGATTTTTTTTTTTTTTTAGAAAATCGACTAATCCATTAGTGTAAATGTAAAGGAGTAACTCAAGCTTTTTGCTTTATTGAGAAAAACTAAACATTGTGCACATTGAGATGTGTGATCACTTTGCCCTCTGCTGGTCAGAAGTCACCAAAATTTTGTGTTTGTCCTTCACAATGCGTATCCTGGCCTTTCTAAATATATATACTGTACAAATCTTCAAAAGAAGAAGAAGTGATTTTCAAGCTTTCAGTAATCTTGTTCTTATCTCGAGTGTGTCATCAAAGTGATGTTCTGTACTCGTCTTTACTCAAACACATCAAATCTAAATGAATGGGTGATACCTATGCCTATAATATAGGCATATTATGTTTAAAACATTGCTCCATCATCTCTGTTTTCCTCGGTATCAATGCAGAGTTCTGTTTTGCTTCACGTGTCAAAGCTGACGGTTTCACAGAAACAAACCTCTAATCACGGCAATGCGTATTTGAACACACATACACACACATAGAGAGAGTGACAACCTGTGCCAACAATACACATCCGACTCCTCTCCCTCCAGAAACCTCCTTTGCATTGTTTTTCACGCTTGTCTCGTGACAGCACAAGCGTTTCAGTCTCTTAGTGTCAATTAAAAGTGAACTATCTGCATTTGTCAACATATCATCTCCGGGCCCCGGCGTGACGTCTGGATGATTTGTCTGGGCTTTCTGACACAGTGTGGGATACGGTGATCTCCCTCATTAGAGACAGAGCGAGAGCCATCATATCTGACGCGATACTTACCAGGCGAACCCCCCCACCTGTTCTGTCATACCTGTCACTTCAGTGCCCCCCTCCCTCACTCGCCTGCTCTCTCTCTTTCTCTTAGGGAAAAGCAAGGCTACCAAGGCATCCACAAAGAAACAGAACAGACATTTTATAGAGAAATCTGGTGCCAATTTGGTGGACATACTGTGTACGTTTTTAAAGCAAAGCTCTTATATATGAGTGACTCTCATGATCACTGTCAGGCTTATTCCTTACTTCAGACCATATATCATATACCATAATATAGTGCAAAATATGTTATAGTATTAAAGGACACTCCACTTTTTTGGAAATATGCTCATTTTCCAGCCCTCCTAGAGTGAAATGTTTGATTTTTACCGTTTTGGAATGCATTCAGCTGATCTCCGGGTCTGGCAGTACCACTTTTAGCATAGCTTAGCATAATCCATTGAATCTGATTAGACCATTAGCATCGCGCTAAAAAATAACCAAAGCGTTTCGATATTTTTCTTTGACTATTTTGTAGTTAAATCGTGTACTTAGACCGGCAGAAAATTAAGTGTTGCGATTTTCTAGGCCTATGGCTAGGAACTGTACTCTCATTCTGGCGTAATAATTAAGAACTTGCTGCATTTAAGTTTACATCCAAGATCGCTGATATTCGACGGGATAATCAATTCCGATTGGGATTCACAGACTGATTCATGAGCTAGGGAACTTAATGAGACACGCTAAGAATGTTTAAAAACAGCGGGTCTGTGTGTGTCTGTTTAAAAAAGCCTCACTCACTAATACTAAAATAACCAGTAGGTGGCGAAATAATACAAACCGTGAAGCAGTTACTGTTATGTTATCAATACAATATTTCACGCCTGGGAAGAGCTCTTACCGTGGGTTCATACCAGCCGCGTTTGAGGTGTCAAAATCGCGTCTACCTCGTCTAGTTTGCCGCTTGAACACTTCGAGACATTCACCCGGAAATTCGCTTTATGGGAGGGCCTTTCATCGGCCTCTGCGACTCCGCTCGCTTCCTGTAATCACATCACTACTAGAGCAAGCTGCTAATTGGTTAACGCGGTGCGTTGTTCCGCCAAAGTTCAAATTTTTCAATTTGCACGTTTGCCACAGCACTGCTCAATTCGCGACATTCACGCAAACTAGACGCATGAATGAGGCGGAATCGAGTCTACCGCGCCGTGCTAAACGCCTCATTCACGCAGCGAGAACTCCGGACGCGTGTCAAACTGTCAATGCATCTTCACATTGACTTGACATTGAAATCACTCGTGCTTGATGCCTCTACCGCGGCTGCTCTGAATGCAGCATTAGCCAATCAGATTCGAGAACCTGAAATAACTGTTGTATAATAATGTTTGTGCATGTATTATGACTGGTATTTGCACCATTATTTAAAGCAACACTATGTAGTTTTTTTTACCTTTAAATAATGTCTCTAAAATTATTTCAGTGATAGAACAACTTTTAACTGGACAAATTGTACTGTTGCTGCAACCTGAGCAGCCTCCTAGCTGCTACAAGCACACTCTGAAAGTGGCGGTGGAGGGTAGGAAACACAGCCCCGCCCCTCCCCCTGCCTGCTAAAGAGTGTCTGATGCAGGCACTGTTGCGCTTTTCAACCACATGGGGGAGCTGTAAGTCATTTTTACATGGAAACTACATAGTGTTGCTTTAACAAAGAAATAAATGCAAAATATTTTTGCATTTCCCATTCATTTTCAATTGGGGTCATTTTCACTCCCAAGGGCCTCTTTTATAAAAAAAATTACACATCTTCAGAATGACAGAATCAAAGACAGATTTATAAATATGGACTTTGCCGTGGATTTTTGCATACACAAACTTTACGATCAAATCTGTGTCTACGCATGCTTTATAAATGAGGCCCCTGATCTTTGATTAATAATTGTGTTATTTTTTTCTGAATGAGTTGGGGGGTAACTTATATACATTAAGGGTGAGATTTTGTGTAGCAGACAGAAGAGGATGTGAGGACTTGTGACTGTATTATTTAAACAAAAAATATTCACAATAATTAAGTCTCCAAAATTAGGACTAGGACATAATGAAAATTTTAGACAGTGTTGTTTTTGCGTATAGGAGTTTCTCTCTGGAATGTTGTGTGAACTCCTTCAGATAAAGATGTGACCTCTTTAGCATTATTTTTCAGTAAGATGTGAATCTTGTGAGTAAGGTTTTGCCAGACAGAAAATCACAGAAATATTTATGCGGACTAATGATATGACACATACAGATTATTTGTATAAAATATTTATTCTGTAGTTCGGTATGCTATCAAAACTACAGTAAACTGATCACTTTACAAGAAATGAAATATTGTGAGCAGATTTCCCCATTATTTGCATGATACTGTAGTCAAACTTTGTGTTTTACTCTTCATTTATAATTCATCAATTTATAGTAAAGTGCACCCATCTGCACAATAATTTATTTCCAAATTCATGGCTGTTTCATTTGACTGGTTTTCTGATTAATGATTCACAGCATTGTCAAACACATTCAATGATGTCAGGGCAGTATATATATAAAAAAAGAGTATAGTTCATGATGTAGAAAGAAAAAATATAAACAACACAAATATAAAAACACATTACATCTCACAGCATAATTATAAAATATACAAATCCAACAGTCCAGTGTTAAAATCAAATACTGATACAGTCTACATGAACTACTTCGAAATTAAGCACCTACTTTGTGCTACAATAAATACTAATACTTTCAATACTTTTTTAGCAAATATTAACTGCTAAACCAACCATATGCAGAATATAAAGTTTTCAAATTAATTTAAGTGGGTTTTACAAAGTACAACTTTTTCAATTATATTAGCAAGGCACAGTAAGTATGATTCAAACTATGGTGTTTTTAAAAATACATTCAAAGCATGCCTGTATTTACCAGACACAAACACTGAAACAGAAATAACTTCGCTTTGGAAATAGTTTGAAAAGTCTGTGTGAAGTCATTTCAAAGAATTGTTTTTAAACGCATTATAAATGTTAGACATGTATTGCTGAAACACATCACAAAGATTGTGGGGTTACACCGTTAAACAGTTTTTCCACATTTTTGTGTTCAGGATTATTTGGGCGGGGCTAAAATGGTAGCTAGATGACGCCACGGAGCATAGCCGCGCCTCTAAATCAATTGCGTGCATTAATTCAGGTTGCAGCGGTATTTGAAATTTTAAAGAGACGGCAACTTTCCTGCAAGTGGGCGTGGTTTCAGCGCAGACAGCGGCCACACCCCGACGTTTAAGAACAGAAAATCCTGCCTTAAAGGGACACTCCAGAGTGATATTTTTCCTTTTTAAAACTGCCCCTGGTATTGAAAGATACTACGGGGACAATTTTCGGCTGCTGCGTAATATCATTGCGCCTCCTGCAGCCATGTTACGGCAGCAAAGTCCTTGATTATTGCGCCAGTTTGAGAGTATTGTCCTAGCCATATCTGCCTAGTAGCAACTTTTAATTTTCTGTCGGTCTTAGTACACGATGTAACTACAGAAGAGTCAAGTTTTAAATAGAAAAAATATTGAAACTCTTTGGTTATTTTTAGGCGCGATGCTAATGGGCTAATTAATGGATTGTGCTAAAAAGTGGTAGCGCCAGACCCGGAGATCGGCTGAATGGATTCCAAAAGGTAAAAATCAAATGTTTAACTCTAGGGGAGCAGGAAAATGAGCATATTTTCAAAAAAAGTGAAGGGTCCCTTTTAAAGAGACAGTTCACTCAAAAAAATAATTTTTGTTTATTGTTACAAACCTGTATAAATTTCTTTGTTCTGATGAACACGAAAGAAGACGTTTTGAGGAATGTTTGTAACCAAACCATTTGTGAGCCCAATTCATTTCTATAGTAGGAATTAAGAATACTGTGGAAGCGAATGGGGCTTTCAAACAGTTTAATATCTTACTTTACACAGACTTTCAACCGGGTGTGCCTCATAAGTCTTGAAAAGTGAAGCCTCTGGCTCTTTGATCGCCCCCTGGTGGCTGGCTGCAGTACAAGTCATAACCCCGCCCTCTCCATTCAAACAAATGGGACTCTGCTCTAAATAAAAAAAATATTTACACTTCCAATAAAAGTTTCCCGAAAGATAGTTTTAGTCCTTTTAAGTAGTTGTTATCACATTGATATATGTTCAAGTGTTCATTTTTGTGATAACTTTCATTTTAGCTAGTTATTTGATGCTATAGAAACTGGGCGTGTCGTTAAGATTGGCGTGGTTTAATTGGTCGCGCGAGCGTTTAGGCGGAAGTTTGATACCGCGGCTCCACGGACATTTTTGGCTTCAATTCATTACAATGGAGGGAGGCGACGTCGCGTCGTCCATCTTTTTTTACAGTCTATGCTTTCAACATATAGCTCAACACAAAACCAGACAAAGCCTCCATAACACTAAACATAGCAGAAAGAGAATACAGATGTCTCCAGGTGTGTTTTTAAATGTTGGACTATTTTTAACATAACGCAACATCTCGAAAATGCTCTGCTTGTGGTGAGCGACTAAACAACAACACAAGAAGCAACACAACAAAAATCTGAAGTCTGTAGCTGTACTGTCGTTGCTTTGAGAAAATAATAAAAAGGATTGAACTGTAGCTAAATAAAATGTAGATACGGTAATTGTCAACCTTGACTAGTCAGATGTTACACATTTAGTTGATTTCTGTGTTGTCTATACTTCAAATCTATTTGCAAACAATAACATTTTAACTTTTAGTGTAAATGTGCTGTTGTTGTCATTATGGAGGGGCGGTTTTCCAGACAGGGCTTATCCTAGTCCCAGACTAAAATGCATGTTTGAGCTGCCTTCATTTAAAGAAAAAAAACCTTGTACTGACATATCTTCACATATATAGGTGCCATTGTTTTGTCTCAAGATGCACACCAGTAGTTTTTTGTAAGGTATGTTTGTCAAAAAAAATGTCCTAATATAACTAAGGCTATACGTTTACACGAAAACGATCTGAAAAGAAAACACCAAAGTGGCGTTGCGTTATCACTTTTTATTCCGTGTTTATATGAGCGTTTTGACTGAGAAATCTGCGCGCGTATGGTGACGTAAAAGTGTGTGATATTCAATGTAGTATGTACTCCAGGCAGCTAGGTGGCAATGTGAAGCACTGAGGTCTCGTCCAAAGCCGACTGGTTTGCCTCCGACAAAATGGCGCATCAACAATTTGATGTAGGTAATTAAAGCACCTTCTCTGATGAGTAATACAAGCTGTGAATATTTCATACAACTGCTGGAAAGACTTGTATATTTATCACATATTTACGACATTTTTGTTGTTATTTTCCTGAACTGGGGCATGCCTGTGACGTAAACGCGTACGCGAAGAGAGCCAACCTGAGCAGACTTTTGCATTTTTACCCTTCAGACGGGAACACGACGGTAGATCGTTTTTAAGATTTCCACTCTAGAGGGTGGTTTCACTTTTTTGCGTTTTTAAGCCCCAAAAACGCCGTCGCCGTGTAAACGAAAGGCACATCCGATAAAATATTTTTACGTTTTCACCCTTGAGCGTTCTCGTGTAAACAGGGCCTAAGGCCTAGTCCTGGGTTAATGTAAACCCTGTCCGGGAAACCGCCCCAGAGTGTTTAAACTACTACAGTGTATTTAGACCTTTATTCACAACCTAAAGGACCTTAAACTGAGGTAAAGCATGGCCTGATACCTCTTTTGAATGGCACTGGAGAAAAGGCACAGAACCATCAGTGGCATTGGTCTCAAGCACAAAAAATGTCTAAAATCTCAGTTATTTTCTTTCACTGGAGTTATCATCAACAGTCAAAGGCGGAGTGCACGATTTTTGAAAAACCCTTTGGAAAAAGGTGTCTGGTCGACTACCAAATCACACTTGTAGCCAATCAGCAGTAAGGCGCGTGTCTACTAACCTAATCGTTGCCTGGGTTGGGTATGTGTGGGGCGGGTCTATCAAAAGAAGGTCCAGATTCTATTGGGGTAGGGGCGTGTTTGTTTAGGTGATTTCAAATGTCAACACTGGCTTTAAGAGATCATGCACCCCGCCTTTAACACACAAGTGGTCATTGCTTTCAATGCTATTACACTGAAAGTTCCATCAAAATTCACACAGTTGAGGTAATCCTACAGACCGGCTACCGTACCACACTTTGTCTCCCATCACCTTTGTACACAAGTAGCTTCATCGTGCCTCGACATATAAATCCCACGCTTGCTGGCTTTGCCACCTTATAATAAATTTAAAAGTGGCATGGCCACAAGTGCAACAATGTTAAATGTTGTTTGTGTATACATTTGTCAGATTAGTCTCTCCTCTGGAGGAACTTTAAGCACGTTCCCCATCTCCAGTCTGGCTCCTGCTACCTCCTGTTGGCTCGGGCTGTACGTTCCCTCCGACTGACGTTTCCTTCTGGCGGTGAGAACCATACAAACCAGAGTCACCGCTGCCAGCAGAACCCCGAGACACAGCAGCGGGACGGCCACCACCAACCATGGCACACCTTCTCCCTGCAGCTGTTTCTACAGGAGGATAAACAAAGGAAAGAGAACAAATGAGGATTGAATAGCAAAGATGAAGAGGAAGCAGGGCAGCGATTTCAACTCACAGTATTCTGACAGTTTGTTCCACTGAAGTCAGACACACAGTCACAGAAATAAGAGTTCAGTCTGTTCAGACAGGTGCCACCGTTGAGACACGGGTCAGATTCACACTCATCTATATCCACTTCACATCTAGAAAAAAGTCAAAAGTGAGTCTAACTAAGAGGATTATTATGCCCAACAACCTGCATGGGCCGGATTTGCAAAACATTCTTATGAGGAAAAATATGTACGATTTTTGTAATAAAATGTCACAAAATCAATTGCACAATGTGATTATTTCATGAGAACTTTTGGGATAATGCAAGTACACAACTCCAACACTGCAAAAACTGTGATTTTCTAACTTAGTATTTTTGTCTTGTTTTCAGTAAAAAGATCTAACAAATCTTAAATTAAGATGCTTTTTCTTGATGAGCAAAACGACCCAAGAAAAGTCTAGTTTTAAGACAAAAAATATCAAATTTAAGTGAATTTGTGTATTGAAGGAGCAAAAACATCTGCCAATGCGGTAAGCAAAAAAATCTTGAACATTTTTCTTGAACACTAAATTCAAGAAAAATCTGCTTACCTAATTGGCAGATTTTTTTGCTTGTTTTATGCACAAAATCACTTACATTTGAGATTTTATGTCTAAAAACTAGACTTAATTTCTTGGGTCGTTTTGCTCATCAAGAAAACGCATCTTAATGAATTTATGAATTTTTAGATATTTTTACTGAAAACAAGACAAAAATACTAAGACTTTTTGTCTTGTTTTCACTGCAAAAAAAGATTTTCAAGAAAAACATTTCTTAGTATTTTTGTCATGTTTTCAGTAAAAATATCTAAACATTCTTAAATTAAGATGTTTTTTTCTTTATGAGCAAAATGACCTAAGAAAATAATACTAGTTTTTAGACAAAAAATATACAATTTAAGTGAATTTGTGCTTAAAACAAGCAAAAATATCTCCCAATGGGATGAGAAAATTGTACTTGAATTAAGTTTTTAAAGAAAAAATAAATCTTATTTCACCATTTTTTTTCTCACCCCATTGGCAGATAATTGTGCTTGTTTTAAGGACAATTTCACTTAAATTGTATATTATTTGTCTTAAACTAGACTTATTTACTAAGGTCATTTTGCTCACCAAGAAAAAGCATCTAAATTTAAGAATTATTAGATATTTCTACTAAAAACAAGACAAAAATACTAAGACTTTTTGTCTTGTTTTCACTGCAAAAAAAGATTTTCAAGAAAAACATTTCCTAGTATTTTTGTCTTGTTTTCAGTAAAAATATCTAAAAATTCTTAAATTAAGATGCTTTTTTTGATGAGCAAAACGACCCAAGAAAATAAGTCTAGTTTTAAGACAAAAAATATCAAATTTAAGTGAATTTGTGTATTAAAGGAGCAAAAAATCTGCCAATGCGGTAAGCAGAAAAATCTTGAACATTTTTCTTAAACACTAAATTCAAGAAAAATTTGCTTACCCAATTGGCAGATTTTTTTTGCTTGTTTTATGCACAAAATCACTTAAATTTGAGATTTTATGTCTAAAAACTAGACTTAATTTCTTGGGTCGTTTTGCTCTTCAAGAAAAAGCATCTTAATGAATTTATGAATTTTTAGATATTTTTACTGAAAACAAGACAAAAATAATAAGATTTTTTTTTCTTGAAAATCATTTTTTGCTGTGTAACATCATTAACTCTTTCACCGCCAGCGTTTTTAAAAAAAGTTGCCAGCCAGCGCCAGCGTTTTTCATGATTTTCACCAAAGTTTAATGCCTTCCAGAAAATGTTCTTCTTTAAATATATAAACATACAATATACCAAATGAAAGAACAGACCCTCTGCTTTCAAACAAAAAAAACCGTTTCATCCTACCTTTAGTGGTTCTTTTGCAATCAGCTTTTGAATATGGGTAGGTTTTTGCAAAAACACCATATTTTGAGCAAAAAGCAGAAATAATTCCATTTTTATGACGGACTTTTCATAGAGATCCCATTCAGAGCGATCTTTAAAACAGACACGGACATGCAGCAGCTTGGCATAGGGCAATACTTCCGGTTTTAAAAAGTTGCGGAAGGGCGCCACCTGGTGGATAATAGCGGTATTGCGGAAAGACGGAATATCTCGTCATTGGCGGGGAAGCGTTTTCTCTTAATTGACGAGAAATCTCGTCAATGGCGGGGAAAGAGTTAAGCTTCACTTTTGTTATTGTAAAAAAGTGACCTCTAGTGGTGAAAATCGTACATATTGTAGCTTTAATATATCACACATGTATATGTATTTACAGATCAGAAAACCCAAGGGCCGACCCAAGATCAGTGTTTGTTCGTGTCTAAAAGTTTCATGAGTGCCTCGGACACAGGTGGGGTATAATATATACACTGCAAAAAATGACTTTCTTACTTAGTATTTTTGTCTTGTTATCTGTAGAAATATCTTAAAATTCTTAAATCAAGATATATTTTCTTGATGAGCAAAATGACGTAAGAAAATAAGTCTAGTTTTAGACAAAAACTATACAATTTAAGTAAATTTGTGCTTAAAACAAGCAAAATTATCTGCCAATGGGGTGAGAAATTTTTGCTTAAATTAAGTGTTTAAGAAAAAATAAATCTTCTTTTTTGATTTTTTTCACCCCATTTTTTTTTGCAGTGTAGCAGCCTAGGGTAATTTAAAATGAATGTGAACCCAAGAAGACCCGAGACGTTTTCATGTGTCAAACACAAATATGCAAAAAAGCATTTTGGTATGAATCAACATTTGCATACAGAAGATATAAGCATTTAAAGCAAACAGTTTAGCACGTGTGCTTAAAACGTCTATAATTTTTATGATAATATCCTACACTGCACAGGGAAAAATATGGATTTTTTTCCAGAAAACTTCTTGCATAAAATAGTTTCAAGCACTTTCAATGACCTGTATCTATCTATGTATATTTTCAAAAACTTCCCAGTTGTAAATCTTATTAAGTCATTAAACTATAATGCACATGTGAAAGCTCTGATGTTCAGACACAAAGATTTAATTCTCACCTCTCTCCAGTAAAACCTGGTTTGCAGGTACAGTTTGCCCCTAAATCTCCTTCAGTGCACATGCCTTCATTTTCACATTGAAGATCAACATCACACTGCTGAGGAGGAAAGCGCCACCTGATGGGAATGTACTGAATTATCCTTCAGATTATTTAATTAGACAGTCCATAATGTTATCTAAGATATCTTAAATGGGTGCATTAAATTTAACACATTGTTTACTTGGCTACAAAGATTTAAGCAGTTTATTCCAAAACTTGGATTTAGAAGATTAAAGCTCATTCTGATGTTTTTATACCAACATATCTAACTTCATTAACCTACTTACTGACAGGCAACAATTCCCTGGTTGAAGATTTTTGAATTTCATATACAATAATATAGTAATAAAACAGAATAAAAATATTAATAATAATACCCAACCCTTATAAACAGCCGGTTTACCACCACTAAAAATAACAGGAGCCGGGTGAGTGATTTGTGTGAAACTCACTGGCAGAAAGGGCCTGTATGATCTGGTGGACAAACACAGGTATATCCGCCAATCGCATCCACACACGAGGCACCGTTCTCACAGCGATGATCCTGGCACTCATCCTCATCCACCTGGCAGTTCTTGCCACCGTAGCCAGGGGCACACAGACACTCGTAGTCCCCCGGCAGATCCCTACAGGTCCCATGGAAGCAGGGCTGTTGGCCGCACTCATCGATGTTATCTTGGCACCGATCCCCCGTCCATCCAGGGGCGCATTCACAATCAAAGAAATTGAAGAGGTCTCTGCATGTGCCGTTGTTCTGGCAAGGCTCACCAGAAAGACACAAGGGTGCACCGTGGCATCCCAGCTGAGGCTTTGCTACCTCGCCAATCCGGACGAACCGTGAGGTTTGTGGTGGTTCCTCCTCAAGATTTCCGACTAACGGTATATATACCTCACCGATCCGTACCTCGCCCAAACAGCCGGTGTAGTTCTCAGCCAACCACAGGGTGGAGTGGTTAAAGAAGTCCATGCTGCCAGCTGTTGCCAGGCTGTCGCCGGCTGCTCTGCCATCTATGCTGAGGTGCCATCGAGATGCTGCGTTGGACATGTAGAGTCTGACCTGGTGCCAATCGCCGTCTGAAACGGACATTGTACTGATAAAAGCTTGTGTCTCAACGCTGTTACCGTTGCGGAGCTTCACGATCAGGGAGGAATTCAGAAGGCCCATGCAGAAGAATTCCACACCGTTGGAGACGCGTAACAGCGTTCCGTTTACATCACGGGTTCGTAACTCCATTGAAATAGCGGTCACAGAGGTATGTAAGGATCCGGTGGCACTGTACTTCAAAGCATTGCTATGAAACGTGGCATTGGCTAAACCTGGTAAGAGGAAACGTAATGAGTAAAATCAGGATCAAAGTAAATTCATGAGGTTGAGTACTTTCTCAAACAAAGAGTGCACTTAACTCTTTCACCGCCAGCGTTTTTAAAAAAAGTTGCCAGCCAGCGCCAGCGTTTTTCATGATTTTCACCAAAGTTTAATGCCTTCCAGAAAATGTTCTTCTTAAAATATATAAACATACAATATACCAAATGAAAGGACAGACCCTCTGCTTTCAAACAAAAAAAACCGTTTCATCCTACCTTCAGTGGTTCTTCTGTAATCAGCTTTTGAATATGGGTAGGTTTCTGCAAAAACACCTGGTGGATAATAGCGGTATTGCGGAAAGACGGAAAATCTCCTCATTGGCGGGGAAGCTTTTTCTCTTAATTGACGAGATATCTCGTCAATGGCAGTGAAAGAGTTAATTGCTCAAAATAAAAACAAAACTCTTGCTTCAAAGCAGAACTTTTGATTTTATGTAAAAATTAATCCTTTCACAAATAATCTTAAAGGGATAGTTCAACTAAAAATTGAAATGGTCATCATTTACTCATTGTCATGTTGTTATAAACCTGTATACATTTATTCGTTCTGATGAACACAAAAGAAGATATTTTGAGGAATGTTTTTAACCAATCAGATCGAAAGCCCCATTGACTTATTTATTTATCCTACTACTATGGATGTCAATAGTGCTTCTCAAAAACAAGCTCAAGTTTCAGTTTGTGTGGTTGGTGTTTGTTTTTCTCACTTATTACTAAGCGTGCTGCACAAGCCCTGAAAAGTGAAACCAAAACGTCTCGATCGCCCCCCAGTGACTGGTCCCAGTATAGGTCATAAACCCCACCTCCCCCATGTTATTAAATGGGACTTGAGATCAACTAAACAATTTGATTACACGTCAATTATCTTTTTTCCAAAGCTGGTTTCTGTCATTTACTGTAGTTTTTATCACGTTTATGTAAATATAAGTGTTCGTTTTTTTTAAGTTTGTTTTTCATTAGTTATTTAATGGTATAAAAATGGTGGTGTCACGTCATGATTGACAGCTGTGATATGCGAATTCTGCGAGACCGAGGGCGGGGCCCTAATTTCGCGGCTTTACTTCCTGCTTACTACTGCGCAGGACTGGTCCCGAAATCGCTACTGCGCAGACTCAAGACCCAAGATGTCAGCGCTGTGTCGGGACACTGGCGGCTTCACTTTTCACCAATGAAAGAGAGAGCGAACGGGCGTCATCCATCTTTTTTTACAGTCTATGCTTATTAGACGGCTCATTGGAATGCTTGATTCTGATTGGCCAGTCACGACATTTGCAGGCCTTATTTATGATTTAAAATAGCCATGTAATAAGTGGAATAATAATGTACATGCAGCCAGTTGTTATCGTGAAATAAGCACGTTCAGTATGATGACTGATCAACACTGTCGAGGTTTATTTCTTACTTATTAAAAGATTGTTTTGTGAAGGTTCTGTGTATAGACTGTAAAAAAGATGGACAACGCATATAGATAAACTTCAATTTTTTACAAAAAACAAAAATGAAGGCAAAATATCACAAAAATGGCCGCTAACATCTTGCACAAATGACATCTTTTGGAGCCAAAGTCTGTGCAGTAGTGATTGTGAGGTGGAGCTGTGGTATCAAGGCCCCGCCCATTTTATCCCATTTGACTCTAACACACAAATCACGTTATCACAACTCTTTTAAATAGCATCTAATAACTAATTAAAATAAACTTACCGAACACTTCATACATCAACTTTATAATAATTTTTTTTATATAATTTGATTTTTAAATTTGGCTCATGTCCCATTCTTTTACATGTATAGTAAACGAATTTTCCATTTTATAAACAAAATGTTTTGGCTTCACTTTAGGATGTGTGTGGCACTCCTTGTTTTGAGAAATGCAATGCTGTGCACCAAACCAGAATTTAGTTACTGAATAAAGTCCAAAATGGAGCCTTAAGAAAACAGATACTTACACTCGTAACCATCAGGTAAATCTAAACATCGACTCCCAGGGACGCACGGATCACTAATACACCACACATGAGTGTCGCACGCCTTTCCAGAGAAATTCAAAGGGCAGACACACATAAAGTCATTCCAGAGATTGGTACACTTTCCTCCGTTCTGGCACGGCTTCATCTACAAAGACAAAAAAGAGTTTATCTAACAGTACATTCCTGGCATGGTTACATGAAGTACACTCTAAAAACAAACGGTGCTATATGGCACCAAAAGTCGTTCTTTGCTCGTAATCATAGAAGAACCGTTTTTAGTGCCATATAGCACGGGTGAAGCACCAGTGAAGAACCATATGGGGGCCATATAGCACCACTATAGCACCATATATGGTTCTACATAGCACTATGTGGTTCTACACAGGTGCTATATGGCACTAAAAACGGTTCTTCTATGATTACGAGCAAAGAACCACTTTTGGTGCTATATAACACCGGTTGTTTTTAAAGTGTATAAACAGGTAAATACAGATCCGCACCAGAGTCTATTGCTATCTGGGTATCTATTATAAGCAAAACAACTACTTTATTACGTTCTATAGTTTACAAACAAAATATCTCACCTTACACATTTGGTCGCTAATGCAATCCTCCAATAAATTCGATGAATTTCTTGGTAAGTAGCTTGGATGTTGGGGTTTTTGGCTGATACTGCCCGAGTACATGTAGAGCTGTACGTCATCTATGCGGACATCTTGCAGACAACCTTTAAAACATCCACCCCACTGTGTAGTGTCCTCACCTTCAGAAAGTCCACCCAGATACGCCACATCTCCAGCATTGACTTCGAAATCGACAAAATCTCTCGGACTAAAAACCAGACTTTCATTAAAGTATATAAATCCTTGTTTTTTATTAATAGCCACAAAGACTTTCCTCGCATCGCTTATGAAGTCAGAGGCTTTTCTGATGGAGCTGTATATCGCTATATATACTGAGCCGTTCTTTATTAAAACTGTGAGGTAAGCACGATTCTGACGCTTCAGTTGAAAGATCAGGCCGTTAAACTGGCGCGATTTCAGCCAAAACGACACTGTGATGTTACCTCCGTGATTCTGCGTGATGGGAAACGCAGCAAAAGTTCTTCTACGCTCATAACTGAATGTCCACGATGAGTGCTCTGTAAAACACAAAAGTAAATAAAATTAACGCAGAATACAAAACCAGTAGATTAAACATTGTGCTCGACCAGCTTTAAAAGTTTTGCATGGCTATTCTGGTCCACAAGCTGGACCATCATATATATTTATATAAATCTAATACTTTGAACACAGGTATTCAAAAAGAAGCCTCACCTTCTGAACAGTTGTGTCCATAGTACGGCCTTCTGCATTCACACGTGTAGTTTGACCAAAGGTCCACGCATCGACCGCGATCCGAGCAGGGGTCTGGATGACACCATTCTGTCCTCTCACAGCCTACTTGAACATCAAGCTCTGTCTCGAAGTTGTGCGGAAGAACCGGCTGAGAATCCATCAGCAAATCCTCTAAACAGCCAACGAATCCTGTCCCGGATAAAGTTTTGTTTAAGTTTTCCTGTGGAACTCCACCGATGTACGCTTTCTTCAAACCGTGTGGCTGGAAGGACAGAAGATGGTTATGACCTTTATCCTCAGCCGTCTTGTTCTCTGCTATCAGGCTCAAAATCAGTTTCTCATCCACACTGACCATGACGCCATGCCAAAGTCCATCGCTGAAATCCCCTTTCAGTTGAGCAGTAAGATTTAAGTCTCCCGATTCAGCTCTAGAGAGGAGATTTCCACCACTAAGCTCCAGTGTAAAAAAATGCTCTCGGCTTCCCCGGTAAAAGATAATTACGTCGTGCAAAGTCGTCCTGAATCTCAGCTGGACGCTTGGCCCTTGGATTCCGGCTTGCCTGCGGCTCCTGTTACTCTGCAGAACGTCCACCACCAAATAAGTCCCTGTTAAGGAGAAAGTGGTGGGGATTTCACATGTGTCGCCATAGAAACCAGACGGGCATGTGCAGGTGTACCGGTGCTCGTCTTCATGCAGCGTAGGGATGCAGGTGGCACCGTTTCGGCAGGGGTCATTCACGCATCCGGTCAGTGTGATGTTACAATCATGGCCGCCCCACGGCAGCTGGTCAGGTGCAGGAGAAGGACAGTAACACGTGTAGCCATTAATAGCATCTTCACACCGAGCTCCGTTCTGACACGGTTCTGTTTCACACTCATCGATGTTAATCTCACAAACAACACCTGCAGGTGAGATGACAAGAATAATACTCGTGGGATAAATTTGGTGCATGCAAACATCTGTATCATTAAAAGTTAGTTTCGTTTTATGTTAAACTTTTAATGTAATGGTTATTCTGTTATTTCATTCGGATAAAAAAATGAAGGTACTGTAAACTACACAACACTAAATAAAACCTAAACACAGCCGATGAACGGCAATCTTAAAACACATGAATCAGCTGTTAACTAAAGTGACTTTAATCCATTAAACAATTACAGTAATCCTGGTAAATGGATTGTGATGCTAGCATATGGTTGAGACTGTGACAACGTTTATTTAGCCTCCAAGAAACTACTGTGGAAACTTTGAGTAAAGCTAATGTAGCAGTAAATGAAACCAAACTAAGACAAAGCATACACATATGCACTACAGACAGTTTTTTACTTCAGATAGACGTTCACATAAAATCAATAACAACAGTCCTTTACAGTAATCTATTTCTGCATAACAAGGGAAATAAATGACAACTAAATCATTTCTAATGTAACGCATATTAACTATTACACCTAGTTAACGTTACTGTGTAAAATTAATGTATGCAATGTTAGCTACAGGTCTTGAATTCTTGTTGTGATCCATGCTCATCATCTCCCCTCGTTTTAGCAAACCAAAACGTTTTATTTTCGACAAGGTATTTGTTTCAGAGATCAGTTTAACCACTAGCCAGACTGATAAATAAATACAGACCGGAAGTTCACTTCGGTTCAGGCTCGTAACTGCGACAATGTGCGTGTGTCCGATTAAACCGTCTATACTCAATTTATTACATGGCACTCTAAAATGCTTGATTCTGATTCTTCGTGACATTCCAATGTATTTTATTCAGAAATAAGAACCACCTGAAACTAATAATACACACTGACCCGGATGCTGCAAATCATTTTGACAGGTACAGTTAAATATTACACAAAAAGTATTTTAATAACATACATGACATTATATATATTTTTACATTATAAACCAAATAGTGTGTTTGTGACATTTGAACGTCTCGTCTTATCTTAAAGGGGTCATAACGTAAAAATCTTTTCCATGTTTAAGTGCTATAATTGGGTCCCCAGGACCCCAAATTAGGTTGTTCGGATTTTGCCTGTTTTGTGAGGTAGATAGCAAGGCCAATTACAATAATACCGCCCCTTAATCTGCACTATCCAACCATGGCCCTGCCATTTAGTACAGAGAGAAAGAGAGAGAAAAAAATTACTGACAGAAAAATTGAGTTTCAATTGCAACAAACCACCATCATTGCGATCAGTGTTGCATTTCATCAGCTCATTTGCATTTTGAAGGACACACCCAAAACAGGCACACATTTGTTCAGGCCTACAAAGTGGCAATTTTAACATGCAATAATTAATTATCTGTGGAGTATTTTGAGCTAAAACTTCACAAACGCACTCTGGGGACACTAAATACTTATTTTACATCTTTAAAAAATCTCATAATATGACCCCTTTAAAACCAAAAATAAACATGTTTTCCTCACAGAAGGTCTGCATTCGTTAAAAATGAGCAAATAAAATATTTCAAATCAATATTTAATGCTCCTTACCTTACTTATGAGGTAAATAGCTGTTTAATAAGCAGGATAATGTACAGTCAGCAGGTTTTTATCGTGAAATTAGCCCCTTGTATAAACAGGACCCGACGCAAAGAGGTGTTATCCCTATGTCACAGTAACATTCAACCAATTCATCAAATTGACAATATAAAAAAAAACTGACACAAAAGCCAACAATATTATCAACCTGTAAGTAAACCTGCTAGAGCGAAGTAGAAATCCATATAGGTATACAAAAGTTATTTTTTGTTTGAATGGTAATAGGTCATCGCGCCTTTGTTTATAGTTGTGTATTACTAACTATGAATGTACATCAAGTTTTAATAAAAAAATGCACATGAAACTTTATAATCGCCGATTTTAGGAGAACAGCATTGTTTTGAAAGGAACCAATAGGCTGTGTGGTTCCTAAGAGACATTTCCAGCACAAGAGAAATATGAGCACACTGCAGGTAATTTTACATGAATGCAGAAGGCCTGTAGAGCTGAGGAAAGCACCGACACTGTACCTGTCACGAGAAGCAGCCCACTGCAAATCACTTCCACTATTAATCCTCTCATCCTGCCAAACGTCCAGGCCACAGTCACTCTCTTCAACAAGACAACTGACAAAAACCTGACAGCTTCCCATGCAGACGTCCACCAACCATCTCGCTCTCTCTCTCTCTCTCTTTCTCTCTCTCTCTCTCTCTCTCTCTCTCTCTCTCTCTCTCTCTCTCTCTCTCTCTCTCTCTCTCTCTCTCTCTCTCAGCACCAGGCGGTACAGAGTGATTATAGTGGATGAGTCCAGCAAAACTCCCCCTCTCCAGTGCTGCCCTGCTGGGCTAATAATCCACTGAGATTCTCCTCCCGCCCCGGCTGACTCCTGTCAATGCTGACATCAGGAATGTCTGTCCGCCCGGGCCGGCGTGAGCGATTACTTTCCATGCCAGCGAGAGGTCGACTCATTACTGGAGATGTGATTTTAGTGATGTCCGTGTGTGTGGGATACAGCCGTTTCAATGCTTTGAATGCAGAGTTCATAGGACAATAAAGCAGCAGTGTTTAATTTCTGTCACCGAACAAAACCCCCCTAAAAATAATGACTTTTTTGCCCATCTACCCTGTCAGAAAAAGGTACAAAATATATCACCGGCATAGTATTTTTTTAAAGGTCCTAGAATGTACCATGTAGGTAGAGATGTGTGTACTTTGAGGTATTAATATGCACCCTTTTGCATATGATTATAAAGGAAGTATTTTGACTTTGATTCACAAAAACTCACACTTTTACCCACTCAATTGACCTTAAAGGGATAGTTCACCCAAAAATTTTAATTATTTAATTATTTAACACTTACCCTTAAGTTAAGGTGACCAGACGTCCCCGTTTTCCGGGGACAGTCCCGTTTTTTGGTGTTCTGTCCCCGACTGGAGCTGTCCCCGGAAATGTCCCCGTTTTACAGCACGTCCAAAACAACCAGCAAATACACTGAAAAACCCGATCAGCATAGCGTTTGTACCAGACCCGAGCAATCATGTAATGATTATTTTCACCAGCAGAGGGGGCCGCGAGCTACTGATTACTTGCGCACATCACTGATTTAGCGATGAAGAATTTACTACAAGTCACACGAGAAAGCGTCATCATCATCAAGTTATCATAAGATATGAAAACAGTTAAAGTTATTGTAGGTTAAGGTACTAACTACTCATGTTAAATTAAAGTAATAAACAAATTAAGTGAACTGATCACAGTATGTATTTGTTTTATGTAGCCTAAATATGTTTGCTTTTGCATTATTCCTTCTGTTCTTCATGTTTACAATGCTATAAACTCAGCTGAAGTAGTAGCCTGCCTTAGAAGTCATTTTTGATGATGTCTCTGTGCATTTTATTAAAAAAAGGAGAAAAAAAAATCAGATTTAGGCTACAGAAATTGTTCAATTAATTTAATTAGAAACACTGCAAAAATGACTTTCGTATTAGTATTTTTCTCTTGTTTTAAGTACAAATATAAAAAATTCTTAAATCAAGATGTATTTTCTTGATAGGCAAAATGACCTAAGAAAATAAGTCTAGTTTTTAGACCAAAAAAATCTAATTTGTGCTTAAAACAAGCAAAAAAACAAAAACAAATCTGCCAACACTTAAATCAAGAAAAAATTTCAAGAAAAATATTTTTTGCATGTTTTAAGCACAAATTCACATCAATTAATTTTTTTGTCTTAAAACTAGATTTTTCTTAGGGGATATTTGCTTATCAAGAAAATGCATCTCGATTTAAGAATGTTTAGATTTGTACTGAAAACAAGACAAAAAATACTATTATGTAAGAAGTAAGTCATTTTTTGCAGTGAACCCACAACAATAAAAAGAAGAAAACTTTCAAAAAACGTTTGTCCCCATTTTTTAATTCATAGATAACAACAAATGAGATTTTAATGAGATTTTGACCATTTAAGTATAAAATGCCCCCGGTTTTCATTTTAAAAATCTGGTCACCTTACCTTAAGTTGTTACAAACATGTATACATTTATTTGTTTTGCTGAACGCAGATTAAGATATTTGTAATTAAGCAGGAAACAGGAGCACCATTGGCTTCCATAGTATAAGAAAAATACTATAAAAGTCAATGGTGCTTAAAAACGGTTTGGTTACAAACATGGCTCAAAATATCTTTTTTAGTATTCAGCAAAACAAAGAAATGTATACAAGTTTGTAACAACTTAATAATGAGTAAATTATGACATAATTTTCATTTTTGGATGAACTATCCCTTTAAGCAGCTCTAGCGCCTAACCTCACACCCTAAACTTTAGACAGGTAAACACACGCGTCATTTTTAAAACGTCGTACTGTCTTTGACCAAGTGAATACTGTGACGAATAAATACAATATAGAACATTGCAGTGCTGTTTTGTTACACACTGTCATAAAATTCAGAAAATAACATCAGAAAAGTCACACCTTACCTGTGAACCCCGGAGCACATAAACACCGATACGCATTGATGAGATCTTCACACGCGCCTTTATTTTGACACGGCACGGACTCGCATTCATTCACATTAACTGAGCAGTTTTCACCTGAAACACAGAGAAACTCCGTTATTAAAAAATGAACATCATCATATAACATATTTTGGACGTCGGCTGCACTCTGTGACAGTATGAATAGTCGTCATATTTCACCTGTAAATCCAGCGAGGCACTGACACAGGTAGCCCGCCGCGTGCTCGTACGTGAAGTCAGAGTCCAGTTCAGGCAGAACTCTATAGAGATTGGAGTCTGATCTCTGAAAACATTGTCCATCATTCTCACACGGCTGCCGTTCACATTCATCCACATCAACCTCACAGTTCTCGCCTTCAAAACCTGAAATAAATTCATTACTAAACATTGACTCACATGTCTCTTTAATTGCATAACTGCAACTTTTTGTCAGTGTATATATTGCAAATCATTGGCACCGATCCCCCTGATGCTTGATTTGACTCATGCATCGTTGCGTAGACAGTCTACGGTAGACAATTGGCTCATGACATCGAAGTACCGCGAGAGTATTTCGAAAGCATCAAAGCTCTCCGATCTTGGCTCGCTCTCGTGTTACTTTGATGTCATATTCAGATCGGTCTGCGCAGCTCTGCATGAGTCAAACATCTTAACGGATCGGATTTTGATGTGTTTGGCTTGCGTGACGCTTTCTTTGTGAGGGCCCTAAAACGTGTTTTAAGGAGTGATAGAGTTAGAAATTGCCATTTATTGCATCTTTCAGCAGCAAATGTGTAAAAAAAACTTGCTCGAGCTGATTCGAGTTTGAAGTCCATCATCGGCTAACAGGTAGCAGTTTAAAAGCAGGTAAGTCCATTTGTTAGGGTAACAAAAATGTCATCATCACCTAGATAAAATTAAGAGTGGACAACATTTAATTTTGGACTAATATAAACCTGCATCCTGCTGTTATTATAATACATCACCTTAATTATGCATTACTTTATCATAGCATTTGCCACTTACACTAAGCATAATACGAGCCATATAATGAGGATTCTTAAAATGAGCATTTTTAGAATCATTTTTTAATTAATACATTTGTAAATATTTATTTATTTATGTGTTGGGGCGACAATGTAAAAACTTTCCTAGGGCACCAAAATACCTGCACTTGTTTAAAAATTGCATAATAAGCCTATACTTTGTTTAAAATTTTGTTTAATTTTCAAAACTTTCCAAATATACTAAATGCACTGAATAAATGATTTAGTAAATGTGCGGCTCTTGGTACAGAATAATAAGTATCCCATAATGCTTTACCTGAATCAGCCATCATTTTTGAAGATTTATTTCTGAGATGTTAACAGGACAGAAACGTCACAACACAACACACCATAAAACTGTTTGCATGGCTTCACATGAACTAGAAAATTACAAGTTCTTTCAACTAGAAATTGTATTAGTAGTATTTAGTTTATGTACAGTATGCAGTAATAATCCATTCCAAACAGCCAGTTTATCTTTTCATGCACTGTTGCAATAGCTAATATTTTTCCCTAGGGGGCAGTGAGGTGTAAAAAACAGTTGAGAAGCTTTCGTTCTGGACCTGTATGAGATTATTATTACATTTTAAGGGTTACTAGTAAATGCAGACTGGTTACCTGGCCAGCAGAGACAGGTGTATTGGTTAACTCCTTCCTGACAGGTAGAGGCATGGCGACATGGATCAGATGCGCATTCAAGTATATCTTCTTCACAAACAGACCCAATGAATCCAGTGCCACTACAGTCACACTCATAACTGTTATTTAAAAAAAAAAAACAGTCACTGAGTTCATATAAAGACTTAAATATGTCCTGGTAAGTAGCTGAGAGAAATAAAGAATAGCCACAGACACTTTCATCCAAAACAATTTACTGGTTGCAAATCACAGTCTTACCGCTAGATGCCGCTAAAATCTTCACAGTCTCTGACACACAGATCGTTTCTATTAGATTGATCTTTAGTAATCTCACCTGTTCACCATATCCACACATCGTCCATCATGTAGACAGGGTGAGCTGTAACATTCATTAATGTCCAGCTCACAGTTAATGCCTTCATATCCAGGTAAACACTCACAGGTGTACAGACCAACATGATCATGACAGGTGGCACCGTTCTGACAGGGAGTCTCTTCACATTCATCGATCTCAACTTCACAATTCACTCCTGCAGAACAAATCAGTGAAGACATCAGGAATTAAACAGACATCTGTCTGCAAAATGATCTGTAATACTTTTTAGACAATTAATATAGTAATATCCTTTTATGGACATTTTTTAGCTAAATCACTTACCTGTAAACCCATTCAGACATTCACAGATGTAGCGATCCCTCATATTGACACATGTCCCATTGTTATCACATGGTTGGGATGCGCACTCATTGATGTCAATTTCACAGTGGTAACCTTGGAAACCAGGCACACAGTAACACTGATACACATCAATACCATCCACACAGATGGCACCGTTCCTGCACGGTTGTGACAGACACTCATCAATATCTTCTTCGCAGTGTTGACCTCTAAAACCCTGGGTACACTGGCACTCGTATCCGTCCGATCCCCAAACGCAGGTGCCGTTATTGAAGCATGGATCATCCGAGCAGTCTCGTACTCGAGTTTGACAGTTATCTCCACCGTATCCACTTGGACAGTGGCATGAATATCCATTAGCACCATCTATGCAATGGTTTTTAATACCCGTGCATGGGTCACTCTCACACTTATTGATGTTTTGGGTGCAGTTTGGCCCATCAAAGCCCTTGGGACAAAAGCAGGTGTAGTTCTTTGTTCCTGCAGTGCCGATACAGTTCAGGCAGTCAGCATTTTTACAGGGGTCAAATAAAAGCTCACAGTTCTTACCGTCATACATAAGAGGAGATGTTGCACAGACACACTTGTAGTCGGTATGTTCAGGCACACAGGTGCCGTTGTTTTGACATGGGGATGACAGACATTTGTCACCGGTCACTGTGCAGAACAAACCTGTGGGTGTAGAGTATCAGTATTATGAGAAAAGATCCAGAAAGTGTCTTCAATATACTCTACTGTATCTTTATTACAAAGATAAAACTAATGTTAGTAGTTACTCACTCAATCTTAAGTCATATTACTTTATTGTTTAAATAGCCCATAAAAGCATAATTCAGGGTTCCCACATACATAGATACAGGTCATTGAAAGTGCTTGAATCTATTTTATGCAAGAAGTTTTCTGGAAAAAATCAATTTTTTGCAAAGTTGTGTTTGACACATGAAAACGTCTCGGGTTACGTATGTAACTGTTGTTCCCTGAGAAGGGAACGAGACGCTGCGTCTCCCTTGCCATACTTCCTGCGTCCCTGTAAGGCCATATTTGGCAATACTTCAGATAGCGATATACTTCCTGGCTTCCCCGTCACCCTGTCTTTGTTGTTAACCCTCACCATTGGTTGAATTTGATATACACATTCAGACGCACTTACCCCTGGAGGCGTCCCCAAAGTGTTACCGCAGTGACGCAGCGCGAGTTCCGTCGAAAGGGAACTGTAACAATGTATCCTAAAAGATAACACGATGTAACCTTGCTCTCACTTGAAATGTGTCCCCACATTTAGTCCTTAAATTTGAGAGTATTGGACCTGTAAAGTCCTTGAAATGTCCTTGAATTTGAAGTTAACTAGGTGAGGGAACCCTGATACCCAATTAAAACATGCATACATTTGCATAGTGTTTATGATGCCCATCCACTTTAATTGTATTGTAGATGCTGTCAAACATAAGATCTTGTTTTCAAGGAAAGAAAGTCACACATATGAGACAGATTTTTTATTTTTAAAGATTTAAATAGATTTAAACCCACTTTTTTGCCATTTATTTTAGGCACTATTAAACCTATCCATTGAACTGGATTAAGAAGGCTTTCATCCACCAGCAGATGGGTCTTAACCTTCTTAACTAGCTCTGATAAACCTTCACCAGGTGCATTGTGTCAGTCTGATGGATCACTGAGACAAAGTGTCCTGTTTCTCCATTCATAAAGTCAGGAGAATGTGAATTACAGGCAATGTTGTTGTTCAAGGTGAGAACAACATTACTGGTCACATGATGGATAATCATGTCCATAAACTAGATCAACACACTGTAAACTAGTCTAGACAACCACAGGAACTGATTTTAAACAAACACTATAACAAAATGTTTAATGTAGTTACATAACAAGAGGTTATAGTAACACCATTGATTCACTTTCAAATTTACTTTCACAGATAGAAATGTGTGTCAGTAGGTCCTGTGCTGTGGTGAGCGCGACTTACATTCCCTTAATCCAGGATCATCTCCTCTCCTAAGAGTGAGAGAGAGTAAGACGAAGTGAGCGTTTCTCAAAACCAAAGACAATTCTGTACCATTTTACCACAGACACAACTGTGATTTATAAAGAAATGGAAAGATTTAAAGTCTAGACGGGCAAGCGGAGGTACATGACTGCCATAAGCTTCGAAAGCTTTTCTTTAAAATCAAGTCGATTGAAACAATAAACTTTTAATAAACAACAAAAGAAAGTGAGTGTCTTTAAAGCACCATGAGATGAGTTTGAAGAGATGAATGGTATGCTGAAGCCTGAGGACAGAAGACAGATCCAATCCCCATCCTGAGACACAATAAACCATTTCAGAGAACCTATTCTTTAATAAACACATGCCATATGTTTATTAAAAAACCTCACAGAGTCACCCGTTTATCAAGAGCTCCTTATCACAAAACCTTATGTTTAAATGTCATTAAATAACATTTAAATGTTCATGCTGTTATCTGTGTAAAGTGATGATTGCTATAAAGTTTCTTGTTTTTTCTGTTATTAACTTTTATTCCTGACAGCCACAAGATTTCCACAAGATCTGCAGTTGAAATGCACCAGTAATAAGCCATTTAAAAACCACAACTGATCCTTTTACAATCTTTCACACCAATTAATGGCACAAATTCACTTAATTCAATAATGCAGAGTTGCTCCAAATCCTGTTTTGATGAAAACTCTCTAGTAATGAACACACGCAGATATACTCAAGACTGTCCTCCAAAAATTAAGACCTCATAGTGTTTGTGCAAGCATCTTATTATAAAGTAACGTGTTAAGGGATTAGTAGCGCCAGTAGCTTATAAAACCTGTGGTTACGTTTTAAAGAAGACATTTCACAAGACTTTTTTAAGATGTAAAAAATATTTGATGCCCCCAAAGTATGTATGTGAAGCTCAAAAAATGTATTATACAGTAGCATGTTAAAATTGGTACTATGAACAGTATGTGTGAGAAAACTATGCCGTTTTTGTGTGTGTCCTTTTAAATGCAAATGAGCTGATCTCTGCACTAAATGGCAGTGCCGTGGTTGGATAGTGCAGGTTAAGGCGTGGTATTATCCCCTTCTGACATCACAAGGGGAGCAAAATTTCAATTACCTATTTTTTCACATGCTTGCAGAGAATAGTTTACCAAAACTAGGTTACTGGGTTGTTCATTTTCACATTTTCCAGGTAGGCACTGCGCAATATAGCACTTAAACATGGAAAAGTCAGATTTTCCTGATATGTCTCCTTTAAGGTTTTTGCCTTATACAAAAGATTAGATAAATATATAATTTTATGAATTTGTAAATGTAGAAACGGTTTCATAAACATTTAAGTTTTTATAATTACGATCATTTTATATGAAGAAATTCATGAATGCAACGCAGACAGTCAGATTTCATTCAACCATAAACCATAACACTAGACTGTGACACAATCTCCCACGAGAGCCAATAGCGCTTCACATTCTAAGCTGATGTACAGTGTAATGATGCAATCGGTCATAAGACACACCAGTCAATGATATTTCACAATCAAAGATGACGTATCATTGCTGCTTCTGGCTGTAGTTTTTGAGCATGAATGTCTTTTTCGTATCACTCGCACAAATTTCTATAGTTTTTCATGTCCGTTGCATGACTTTCTTTTTTGTGTCAGATATACTGTCTTCCTGAAATGCACAGATTTTGTACAAAACTCGTCAATCTGAAAAGCGCTGTGTCCCTGATCGGCCAGCTAATCTGTACGTTGTGATTGGCCTGAATACCTCTAACGTTAGCCGGAAACGTGCTGCTCCTTGAAAGATTCGCTCACAATGCAATGCTAACAGGAGTTAACTTACAGGCTGTGAGTCCGAAGCGGGAGGATTTATGATAATGTCAGTCTTGTCACCAATCACCAAGTAATATTGAAGTTTATCATTTCAGTGTTACTTGCAGAATTAAATAGGATGGCAAAAAAGTGAGTGTTTTTTTTTATTATACCGAAACCTATACCAATGCTGCCTTGACAAAAAATCTTTACAAATTGCACACAACAGCATACCAGTGTATATTTACATATTACTTTTCAAGGAGAAAATCAAGTGACATACTACATACACCGCAGTTTTGTTGAATGAATCACAACTTGAGTTATACAAATCTAAACACAACAGTGTCTGTCCATCTCATTAACCTCAGTGAGTTTCTCTGCTGGTATCTACAGTTCATCTACACCCTAATAACCTCTGACCTCTCTGAGGAGCTCTCAGATGGAAAGAGAGAAAAACATCTGAGCTATACTGAAAAACGAAAAAAGGAGGCTGGTACAGACCCTCACGCACAGGAGAGGGGAGTTAACCTGAGACCCGAGACTAAACTTAGCAGCGAAGAATGAAAGTGACTAAAAGAGATAAAAACTTTACTGATCGGAATGTTCTGCCAAGAATGTTCTTACACTGGAAAAAAATGACTTTCTTACTTAGTATTTTTGTCTTGTTTTCAGTAAAAATATCTAAAAAATCTAAAATTAAGATGTATTTTCTTTATAAGCAAAATGACCTAGGAAAATAAGTTTAGTTTTTAGACAAAAAATATAAAATGTAAGCAAATTTGTGCTTAAAACAAGCAAAAAAAATCTACCAATGGAATAAGAAAATAATTCTTGAATAAAATGTTTATGGAAAAACTAAACTTATTTTTTTTTTTATGTCTTATTACATTGGCAGATTTTTTTTTGTTGTTTTAAACACTACACTGCAAAAAGTGATTTTCAAGAAAACAATTCTTAGTATTTTTGTCTTGTTTTCAGTAAAAATATCTAAAAATTCTTAAATTAAGATGCTTTTTCTTGATGAGCAAAACGACCCAAGAAAATAAGTCTAGTTAGACCAAAAAAATCAAATGTAAGTGCTTTTGTCTTAATCTTAAATTAAGAATATTTCGATATTTTTACTGAAAACAAGACAAAAATACTAAGTAAGAAAGTCATTTTTTTGCAGTGTACTGAAGAACTGTTGGGTTTGATGAATTGCAAAAGCGTTTTATTTATAAGTTGCTTGGATAAACAGTTCTGGTAAATGAATAAATGTATTACATTTTGCAGTAACATCACCTCCTCAGTTAACTCCCTCTGAAAGATCTCTGATAAGAAACACAGCTGATCTCCGTCCAACTGTACTACCAAAAACAACTCGTACAGTATAAACTCTAATCTAGAATTAAATAAAAAAAACTCTTAAATATACATTTTTCTTCAGTGTTTGTAGTAGAAAGTTAAGCACTGAAATACTTAAAACACATTTTGGGTTAAACTCTTTATAACATCAGTAAATGCTGAGAAAACGACATTTTTTGCAAATGACCCCAACATTGAATAAACCAAAACTGATTCTTTCCCTTCACAGACAAACTTCATTACAGCTTACATTTACAGCACAGCATATTTACTCAACAAAATGTTTCAGTCTCTATTCCGCTTAAAGACAAAGAGTGAATTGGCAGCTCACTCCAGTGTGGTTACCATAGTGATGGTCAACTATGCCCCCTTCACATGTCTCGCACCGTGCTTTGAATCAGCCCAAAAGTACCCAGAATTCACAAAGGAGAAATGGGTCATTGCTTCATTAAGGAGTCGTGCTTTACAAACCATCTGTACTTAAACTCCCAACAAAACAATAACACGCGCACACACACACACACTGATGACACACTACACTCTCTTTCATAAGATAATGACAAACCCTGATAAACAACTCATTAGTTTGTAAGCATCACTTTAGTGCTTGTGATCAAAACAAACCCTGAATGTTTGAAACCTTAAACTTCAGCGTGTGACTCTCCGTGTTTATGCTGACACTTGAATCATGTCAGGCGAGGAACATTTTTTTCATAATTTTTTGTTTCATAATTGATGGAGGGACCTGAGTCTTATCTACTTGGTAGACTTGAGGATTGGGCTCTTTTGACCTAAACTACAACCTGGCAACTACCAAGAGCAACATCGCAGTAGATAGTTTGCATCCATCAAATTAATAATTTGATGATACTTGTAATCCAGAGTCTGTGTGTGTGTGTGTGTGTGTGTGTGTGTGTGTGTGTGTGTGTGTGTGTGTGTGTGTGTGTGTGTGTGTGTGTGTGTGTGTGTCTGTGTGTGTGTGTGTGTGTGTCTGTGTGTGCGTGCATGCGTGTGTGTGCGTGCGTGTGTGTGATTATCATTCATTGTAAACAATCTGACGTCCAGCTGGCTACACTTTGTCCTCTACATGCGCTAATTCCCAATTATTTCTCTCTCTCTCTCTCTCTCTCTCTCTCTCTCTCTCTCTCTCTCTCTCTCTCCACAGCATCTGCTCAGAGAAATAAAAGAACCTGCCACGTGCAGATGCTAAACATTATAATAAAACTATTCCTAGTGCCACTTGTTGCATTCATTCATTTAATTACAGTCCACACTGCAAAAAATGATTTTCAAGAAAAAAAATCTTAGTATTCTTGTCTTTTTTCAGTAAAAATATCAAAAAATTCTTAAATTAAGATGCTTTTTCTTGATGAGCAAAACTACCCCAAATATAAGTCTAGTTTTTAGACCAAAACTATAAAATTTGTGATTTTGTGCATAAAAAAAGCAACAAATCTGCCAATGGGGTAAAAAAAAAATCTTGAAAACTTTTCTTAAACACTAAATTCAAGAAAAATTTGCTTACCCCATTGGCAGATTTTTTTGCTTGTTTTATTCACAAAATCACTTAAATTTGATATTTTTGGTTTAAAAACTAAACTTATTTTCTTGGGTCGTTTTGCTCATCACGAAAAAGCATCTTCATCTAAGAATTTTTAGATATTTTTACTGAAAACAAGACAAAAATACTAAGAATTTTTTTCTTGAAAATAATTTTTTGCAGTGCACAGAGAATTTAAATATGAATCACCATTGATAAAACATTTACAGTCAGACTGAATATATATGTTTTACTCTATCTACCTATATCTACATTTGGCCAATTCACATCCTTCATTCTTAAAAATAAAGGTATAAAAGTCGTCATTGGGGTGGTACCCTTTCAAAAAGTATTAATTTGTACCTAAAGAGTGCATATTAGTACATAATGGTACCAAATGTATCCATATCTGTACCTAAGCAATACAAATAAGGACCTTTTAATGGGTACTGCCCCTTTTTCTGCGAGTGATGTGGTGTGACAAGTGTCAGTCACAATAAACTAGGTTGACATGACATAACATGACTTAAACTGTGTCACTTAACTTAAATGATCACTATTAAAAAGTAAATATGAAATATTTTAGATATTGACACTTACCCACTTTGAACATCATTACAAACAGCAGAGCTGCTCTGTTATATCTTAGATTAACTTGTCCAAACTCCATGTCCTGAAATAAAGCTTCGCCTTCAGCTTCTAAACCTGCGGACGCACTGTGAAATATTCCCACATCATCCTGATCTTATCCTGTCTGCATTCATATCCAGACTCGAGGCTTTCCCTCGGTGCTAAACTTCTTAAAGAACCGCTGCTGATTTACTTCACTACGGTATGATGGAAAACATGGAGTGGAGGTTCACCCTGGACTGGAGTTAATCACCAATCTCATTTCAAACTGCACACCTCCTTACTCTCATTCCCTCTCTCTTTCTCTTTCCCTATCTCTCTCTTTCCAATCTAATGACACCTGTAAAACCCAACAACATTTGGTAAAAACATGAACAGCTTCTTCATTATCTTTTATTACATATAAATTTCATTACAAATCTCCTTTCTTTCATTTAAAATAGTTTTTTTATTATATCATATCACAATGCAGTTATTAATTTAATATCAATTGCATATACCTTTATTAACTTAGATCATCATTTAGGGGCGTTTTCTCCAGATGGGGTTTGACATTAATACACCGAGTGATTTATCCATGTGTTGACTGTGCTGTAATCCGCTGTATGCTCACACCAGCCACCCAAACCCTCAATTATCTGAGCTTAACTGACCCATGCTGTGAACACAAGCAGACACTGGTTAATTAAACTACAGCGGGTACTAGCTGGCGATGTAAAGACCATTCAACACACACCACACACACAGCTGCAAAACTCCAATCTACATTCCTTACTGCAGCATCAATAAAACCACCAGCAGGAGTTTCTAACTGAACTGAAAATGAGCCAACATTTTATTCAAATGAGGAAAGCAAAGCCTTTATTATGGACTGAACATCATGTGAAAGTTGGCATGTTAAACGTGTTACATTTTTTAAAGTTTAATATGACTTTGACTTAAAATTTTCAATTTAAAATAAAAAAATTGAGTGTTACCACATTTAAGTCACTTTTTAAGTAGATCCAATTTTTATTCTCACAGTGTAAGTTTATCTTCACGGGAACATTTCACAAGACTTTTTTAAACTTAAAATAAATCTTTGGTGTCCCCAGAGTACATTTTTGAAGTTTTAGCAATTTATTATAGCATGTTAAAATTGCCACTTTATAGGTGCGAGGAAAATGTGCTGTTTTGGGTGTGTCCTTTAAAATGCAAATGAGCTGATCTCTGCACTAAATGGCAGTGCCATGGTTTGATAGTGCAGATTAAGGGCGCACTCACACTATCCAAACCAAACCGCGCTCGGGCGTGTTTGACCCCCAAAGCCTGGTTTGTTTGACTAGTGTGATCGCTCTGTACCGCGCCCGGCCGCGGATCGGTTCATCGCGCCGCGGCTGGGTTACAGAGGTGGGCCGGAGTGTGGTTCACTAAGGGCGCACTCACATTATCCCAACCTAACCAAACCATGCCCGGGCGCGATTGCCACCCCTCCCTACTCCCCCAGGTGCACGCACTCACACTGTACTTCTTATCGATCCGAGTCCGGGCGCGCTTTCGTCATTAAGATGCGATTGTTTTGAAAAAGCAGGAAGTAAAGCTCTCTCTTAACACTGGAACCCACCGTAATGATAAGTCTGTGTTTTTTTATTCGGAGTCGTTTGGTGCGCGATTACAGACAGCCCTCTCACATGTCATCATATTGCTTAGTTGATCTGTCACGTGCGCAGCTCGGACATTCACGTAACCCCGCTGCGCGCATCAAAAGGTTTTTACGGAGGCATATGAAGGTGAGTGGTCGCGCATATGACGTCTTCACCTTTTGAATCGCGCTCAGGCGCGATTGCGCTCACACCACAGCCTTCCGCGCCTGAGCCCAAGTGAACCGCGCTCCGGCCCACCTCTGTAACCCGGCCGCGGCGCGATTAAACAATCCGCGCCCGGGCGCGGAACGAAGCGATCACACTAGTCAAACAAACCAGGCTTTGGGGGTCAAACGCGCCCGAGCGCGGTTTGGTTTGGACAGTGTGAGTGCGCCCTTAGGCTGTGGTGTGAGCGCAATCACGCCTGAGCGCAATTCAAAAGGTGAAGACCACTCACCTTCATCTGCCTCCGTAAAAACCTTTTGATGCGATCAGCGGGGTTACGCGAATGTCCGAGCTGCACACGTGACTGATCAACTAATCAATATGATGACATGTGAGAGGGCTGTCTGTAATCGCACACCAAACGACTCCGAATAAAAAACACAGACTTATCATTACGGTGGCTTCCAGTGTTAAGAGAGCGTTTTACTTCCTGCTTTTTTCAAAACAATCGCATCTTAATGACGAAAACGCGCCCGGACTCGGATCGATAAAAGTACATTGTGAGTGCGTGCACCTGGGAGAGTAGGGAGGGGTGACAATCGCGCTGGGGCTTGGTTTGGTTTGGATAATGTGAGTGCGCCCTAAGGGGCAGTATTATTTCCTTTTGCCATCACAAGGGGGGCCAAATTTCAATTTTTTCACATGTTTGCAGAGAATGGTTTACCAAAACTAAGTTACTGGGTTGTTGTTGTTTTTACATTTTTTAGGTTGATAGAAGCAACGGGGACCCAAATTTAGCACTTAAACATTAGTCAGATTTAGAAGTATCCTAAAGACACATTTTTTGTATATTATAAACTACAAAATGAGTACCGGTACGCAAAATAGTAAATTCTCAAAAAAAAACAATCAACACAAAAGTGAATCAAAGCAAACTTTGATTTTGTCAAAATTGTGTATGTGGAAATCTATTTATGAGCTTTTACAATTCCATGAAGAATTGCAAATGATGTCATTAAATAAAAAACATTAATAATATAAATCTATTAAATAAGCCCCTGATTACAAGTATAAAATACTTTTCAAAGATAAACATTTGCACACACTAAAAACATCCTTCTGCAAAAGGAGACCTTGGAAACCAAAGTAATAACTATTTTTTATCTCTTTCACTGAACAGATGTATGTGGTTTCTTTAACTCATCAATTAAAGTACAGCTCATTATATCATACTAAAGGAATGCCAGGGCAAACAGCTTGTGATAAAGAAACGTTTTACCTAAATATCTGTGGCATTTTACTGCTAAAATGTACTGTGAGAGACGTGCAAGATTTCACTGTTGTTTCAAATTGTACATCCGTTTGATGGTGAAAAAAATCTTAAATCACTAAAGGTCAACCTGAGAAACACACAACAGTAGCCTATATTTAATAGAGAGGTAAATGAATTTGCTTTGAGTTAAGTCAACAAAAATGAGTTAATAATAGAGTTCATCTAATCAGCTTAAATGCAGCAAAATAAGTCAAAATTCATTCATAACACACAGCAGGTGAGATAAAGACAACATGATGATTTACAGAAAGCCTACAGATGTACAAGCAATGAAAGTTTGAGTTAAACTCCTGAGTTCCTGAACTGCCTAAGATAAAAATGAAACACAGTGTAACCAGACTGGATTATAATGTTTAAGTGATGACTGTACTATTGTACTGTGCTAATCTCTGAGTCAAAATCTTGTGCTCTTGAATAGATGCAGACTTACAGATACCTAAAGGTTTGAGTAACCTGCTTCAGAAAGACCTTAAAGAGCACCTATTTGATTGCTAAAATGTATTTGGTATATTACAATGTGTTTTATGGTTAAAAAACACATTATTTTCCACATACCATACATTTTTGTAGCTCCAGGTTTCACTCTCTTCCTGAAACGCACAGATTTGAAAAGCTCTGTGTCCTGATTGGCCAGCTAATTTTTACGTTGTGATTGGCCCGAATACCTCTGATGTCAGCTGGAAATGTGACGCTCCTTACCATGTTTGAAAGATTCGGTTGCTAACAGGAGTTAACTTACAGGCTGTGTCCGAAGCGAGAGGAATTATGATAATGTCGGTCTTGTCTACTTCACCAAACCCAGGAAGTAAACTGTTACCTACAATCCGTGTGTTTGTTGTAGTCCAAGAAAATAGATTTATGTTGGAGATGATAACTCGCGTCATCGTTTACTTCGGGTTTGTACCTTTTGCATATCATTAACATGTACTAATACACACACACCAAAGAAAATTAAAAAACGTGAATTGGACAACAGGTGCTCTTTAATGTTTTTACACAACTCAAACCCACGCAACCTCAGAATGGAATCCGAACCTTGCACTGTTAGGAAAAAATGTCAAAAAAAATCACCTGATGTCACTGGGGCAGTACCCTTTAAAATTTGGACCAATAGGTAAAGGTATACATTTGGTAGAGATATATACTTTTGACAAACTAGTGTACCTCTGAGGTAACAATATGAACTCTTAGATCCAAAGCTTTTTGAAAACGTACCACCCCAGTGACAGCTAGGGTACATATTTTGCCAGATAACAGAGCTCCTCACAGGTAAACTTTGCACCCTCTAGTGGTAAACAATAAACAATGCTGCAGAATAGTTTTTTTTTTGCTTTAGGCCTAATAATCTACATTACAATTATATTTGAGTTTTTGTTTATACTTTAAATTAAAACTTCTATATTATATTCACGCTTTCATTTTGTTTTTAATTGCTGGATGTGATTATAAAAGATTCAGTTATATATGATCTAGGACCACAAAACCAGTCATAAGGGTCAAGTTTTTGAAAATGAGATTTATACATCATCTGAAAGCTGAAAAAGCTTTCCATTAATGTATGTTTTTTTTAGGATATGACAATGTTTGGCTAAGATACAATTTTTTGAAAATCTATAGTGCAGTAAAAAATCTAAATATGGAAAAAATAACTTTAAAAGGCTTTAAAGTTGTCCAAATGAAGTCCTTCGCAACTGCATCCACTCCCAAAAATCAAGTTTTGATTTATTTTTTATGATAGGCAATCTACAAAATATCTTGATTTGACATTATCTTTACATAATAGCCTATGGACAAGATTAATATTTTTACCACTAAAATAACAAAAACACACACTGTAGACATTCACATTATCAAGAAAAAGATATAAGCGGTCACTGTATAATTTATTAAGCTCCTAATATGTATCATTAAAGTACACACGTTATATACAGTTGGATATACATTTAAATACACTATGGGTACAAAAGTGTACATTTAAAAAAAAAAACCCCACTGACAGCTTTTGTATCTTTCTTTCTTATATGAAAAGGTGCATTCAGAAGAGCACTCATAAACACAGACAGACACAGAGTCTTGGTCGTTGTTATTAAATTATTAAACAAACATGATACTGTTTAGAGAGAACTGACACAACCTGTAGCCATTTCACAAGGACGCATGCACGTCTCATCCAAACAACACCACATTCCTGCTGGATATTTCAATTTGAATCCTGCTTCTCAATGACCACCTGATCTATAAGAGAAAAGCCCACCTGATGGACCCAGGTAACATGAACAGCGTTTATATATTTGTTTACAATTTGTTTATTTTCTGACCTGTAGCTTACCTGGTCAATGCCACCAGCAACTTTATCAATTATGGGTTTGATTCTATAATGTGTGGATAAACGTATAGCATTGAATATAAAAAAATTATCTGATAAATATATACAAATTTAATACACTGAGAGGAAAAAAAATTGTCAAAAAATGTACCCTAGCTATCACTGGAGCAGTAACATTTCAAAAAAAATCATAATAGGTACATATTGGTACTAAATAAAGCGAATTAGCGCTTCAAATATAAATGCTGGTATCTCAAGGGCAAATATTTGTACCAAATATATACACATCTGTACCTATGGTACATATTATGACCATTTTAAATGGTACTGCCCCAGTTGGGGTACATTTTTGAAAGTGAAGGGTGTTCTTTTTAAGATAATTTGAATACCTATTCGGACAGGTTAATCTTTAAACGGATTTATATCCATTTTTGTTTTTTATTAACACAAATATAACAAACATTTGTTGAATTAATGAATCAATGGTCTATTAACAGTGTACAGTAAGTGAATTCTTGTTTTAACACATCTGATCTGAAGACAGTATATGAATGCATATGAATGTTTGTATTTTTTATTAGTCAGTTTGCTGAGAAAACTAAATACCGATAAGACTTAGTCAATTTTTTTAAGAGCGAGCACATAAAATGATCTGATCTTAAATGAGGGATTATATATCATGAATGAATAATTCATTGTCGTGTTAAAGGTGACGGTTTCACTGCTAACAGAGTTTCCTACAGGGCTGAGAGAGAGGTTTTAGATGTCCCTAAGGTGAAACGTAACAAAAATGCATCAAAATAAGTCAAATTATTAATTTATAATGCACAGCAGATCAATAGAGATTGATACGAAGTCTACCGATCCAATGCATTTAGATTGTAGAGCGCTGTGATGTGAAATTATTTGTTTGATTGCTTGATGAACAGTGAAAGTGATGATCATTCAAGTCTTTAATACAAACAGTGTCAAACAAGTGTTTTAACACTAAACTAAATGACTCACCTTTAACCTTCTGTCTGTCCATCACCAGCAGTCACTCCACCAAACATTCCTGACGATCCGAGAAACATCCAAGAAACATCCAATTCTTCCGTGCCAGGAAGGAGCACAATGTTACCCAGTGCTCCAGCAAATGACTCCGTAAGCATCCTGACAACCATCCCATCCAATGACACAGACAGCATCCAGACCGGCCACCGGGTTACCGACGGCGACAGCATCCAAACATCTAATGCAGCCTATGACACTGACAGCAATCCAACAACTCATCTGGCATATGAGACGGACAGCAACCGGACTCTGAACCCAGCGTTTGACACAGACAGTGCCCATACTCTAGAGAGGATGGGAGTACTGGGCCCTCCTGGAGGTGAGGGTCCGTCCACCAGTCTCCCACCTAATCCCTCAATGGATCCACCTCCATATAGCCCAGCGGACCCTAAAACAGCTTACCTCATGTACCCTTCACCTCCACCACATTACCCCAACCAGCCTGTCATCACCTGTCAGCCTGGAGCCATCCCACCAGCCATCTACCAGCCTTCCTTCCCTCCGCCATCCACCTATCCATCATACACTATAGTAAGAGTTTCATTTCGCAAACGCGTCCAATTCACTTTTAGTCATGAATCTGAACTTTTAAAACTTGATTTCAGTACATGAACGGACCTCAGCCGGGAGAAGAGCAGCCATCCTTACCCAAAGATTATCTGGTCGAGTCTGTGCTGGTCACCGTCTTCTGTTGTTGGATGAGCGGTCTCGTAGCGGTCATATATTCTGCAGAAGTAAGAACTTGAAACATCATGCATGCACACCAATATAAAAACAAATCTTTTTAATGCAAACAGTATGGTTTGACTTTATAATGACCTCTGACCTCTCCGCAGACCCGTGCGGCTTTGGCTCGAGGTGACATCCGTGAAGCAGAGAAAACCTCTCAGAAGGCTCGGATGCTGGTCATCTCCAGTTTAATAGCCGGCATAATCGTTATTGTCGGCTGGATTGTTTATGTATTAATAGTACTTTTAGTATAGAAATGTAACTAAAGTATTAACATGTAATATCTGCTTTTGTTTGTGCACCTATTTTCCAACAAAAGACTTTTAGATCCCAAGGATTTGAAGATATTAATAAATATAAACTCAGTCAAGTGTTTCAAAACCTCTATGACACATGTATTGACTTTTCTAAGTGTTAAAAGGATAGTTCACCCAAAAATAAAATTTGTGTCATCATTTACTCATCCTCAACTTGTATAAATTACTTTGTTCTGCTGAACTCAAAGAAATAAGGTTTGTAATAAAGCAAATCTGGGGCACCATTGACTTACATAACAGGACAAAATAATACTATGGAGGTTAATGGTGCCCCTGATCTGTTTGGTCACAAACATTCTTCAAAATATCATCCTTTGCGTTCAGCAGAACAAAGAAATTTCTGGAACAAGTCTGGAACAACTTGAGGATGAGTAAATGACACAAATTTCATTTTTGGGTGAACTATCCCTTAAATGAGAGACTTTTCTGTTGTTTTTAAACATTTTTACTTGTGCTTTCATTGTGTTTCTTCAGTGTAAGGCCATAAGAATAAGTTTAGTTGTTTTAAACTTACTGAAATGACTGATGCATCATCATATTCATGTTTATTCATTGCTAGAATCTGAAGTGTTATTGTCAATAAACCTTGTACTTTTTGACTGTGATATATATATATATATATATATATATATATCATATTGTATAGAACAGCAAAAAAATTAATTGGTTTTAGTTTACTATAGAGTTATTTTAGTCTGTACATGTTTAGATATGTGACCCTGGACCACAAAATCAGTCATAAGATGCAATGGGTGTCTTTTTAGCAACAACCAACAATACAATTCTACATTTTAAAATGATCAAATTTGCTTTTATGCCAAAAATCATTAGGATATTATGTAAAAATAATGTTCCCTGATGATTTTTTGTAAAATTCTTACCATAAATACATTAAAACTTTATTTTTGTGAGTGGATGCACTGCAAAAAATTATTTTCAAGAAAAAAATTTCTTTAAGTATTTTCAGTAAAAATATCTAAAAAATTCTTAAATTAAGATGCTTTTTCTTGATGAGCAAAACGACCCAAGAAAATAAGTCTAGTTTTTACACCAAAAATATCAAATTAGTGATTTTGTGCATGAAAACAAGCAAAAAATCTGCCAATGGGGTAAAGCAAAAAAATCTTGAACATTTTTCTTAAACACTAAATTCAAGAAAAATTAGCTTACTGCATTTATTTTATTTTATTTTTTTGCTTGTTTTGTGAACAAAATCACTTAAATTTGATATTTTTGGTCTAAAAACTAGACTTATTTTCTTGGGTCGTTTTGCTCATCAAGAAAAAGCATCTTAATATAAGAATTTTTTGATATTTTTACAGAAAACAAGACAAAAATACTAAGAAGTTTTTTTTCTTGAAAATCATTTTTTGCAGTGCAGTTGCTACAGTACAGTCTTGTTTTCAGTAAAAATATCAAAAAATTCTTAAATCAAGATGTATTTTCTTGATGAGCAAAATTCCCTAAGAAAACAAGTCTAGTTTATAGACAAAAACTATACAATTTAAGTGAATTTGTGCTTAAAACAACCAAAATTATCTGCCAATGTGATGAGAAAATTTTGCTTAAATAAAGTGTTTAAGAAAAAAAATATTTTTAGATTTTTTTCTTACCTTATTGGCAGATATTTGCTTGTTTTACGTTTAAATTTACTTGAATTGTATATTTTTTGTCTACAAACTCAACTTTTCAAGAAAATACATCCTAATTTAAGAATTTTTAGATATTTCTACTGAAAACAAGACAAAAATACTAAGTAAGAAAGTCATTTTTGCAGTGTAAGGGCTTTATTTGGACAATTTTAAAAGGCAATATTTAAAAAAAAATTTTTTGCATTTTTCATCCTCAGATTCCAGATTTTGAAATTGTATCTCTGCCATATATTATCCTGAATGAATGATCAATGAAAAGCTTATTTATTCAGATTTTAGATTATATATAAATCTCAATTTCAACATATTGACCCTTATGACTGGTTTTGTGGTTCAGGGTCACATATGTGTTTATTTTATTATTTTATGCAGTTTGACCATGCAGCACTAAATAAATGTTATATCTAAAAGAGCACCGCTCTCTGTGTCTTAAAAATGTTTTAACAAAATTTATTACATTCTATAATGCTTAAAAATAATGATGAGTGTTCAAAAGCAAGGCTAGAGAGAAATGTTATCTAGTATGCGTTTTATTTTATCACAAGTTCAATTGTGGCCATCATATAAACTAAAATAATAATAAATAAAACACAGAACGGAAACAAATAAAATACATCATGAACATTTCAATCTTTAGCTGCACAAGAACGCTAAACTATAGTTATTTATTGGGTATAAATTACATAATAAATTTAAAGTAAAAAAACATATTTGGTTCAAAAAATATTTCCTGATAGGTATCTTATTTATGGCAAAAACAAATTAAATATGGCTTTTGGAAGTCCAATCCAATTGAACTCAAGTGGCATTCAGTTTTAGAAAAGCACAACAGTAAAAGTTTTTTTTTTTATCAGTCTGGTTTGAAAAGCTGCAGTAATGAAGTGTTGTTATACAGACAGATTAACACAGACACATAAACAGGCATTAAAATATTCCAGGTTTTAAACACAGACAACACATGTGACATATCACTATTAAAACACATAAAGCCTATCCTAAAAATATGAAAGAGAGATTATTTGAAAGAAAGTTTGTTAAAGATGTGTTCAGCGTCAAACAATAATTTGCTTCATCTCTTACTAAATGGTAGAGCTGCACCATAAGATTATATTTCAATAAAAAAAAATAAGGTTTTCAGTAAAGTTTAGTTACTACTAGTCAAGTTTTCATTTAACCATGTAACTAATTTTGACTGCACCATGTGTTCAAGCAATAAGTAAACTTGTTTAAAATATTTGTGTGTTAAACCAGCCATGCACAAGTACTGACACAGAATGACACACATATATACTGTAGAAAAGTGCTTGGATTATACCGGTTTCATGCTGTAGCGCAATTTATAATTGTTTCACACACTCTTTCGAATATCACGTCTAACAGATGTAAATCTGACTGTCTGAATGTCGTAGTTCAATCCATCGTTTTATTTTGACCACTGGTTTTTAGCTTGGATAAAGTTGAATGCTCAAATATTTACTTTATATGCTATAGATTAAGCTTTAACAGCTGGTACCACCACGCTTCTGGACTGCATTGAAATACTTTATTCAATATTACACAAAAAAATGCAATTGACACTTACAGAAGTTGAAGTGTAAGTGCAACAGGCATCGAGTATTCATGCAAAAAACCACAAGTGTTACAGATCAAACATGTAAGGCTTGAATTTCACATTCATATTTTAAACCAGTCAATCCATTATGTTGTAGTTTTATCTGTAAATGTTGCTGCTTTAATAAACAATATTTTATCTGATCATGTGTCTGAATGAGATGCTGTAAGGCAGTTTTAATCAGGCATTATGAAGGTGTTCTTAAACTTCATAACAGTGCAAATATCTGTACATTAAATGTGTGTAATATTAAGCTTAGTTCAATGGCATTAGTGGTGAGCTTTAGAAAAAACCTGAAGAAAGATCACAATCTGTTTTACTGAACTACTGACTCAGTTCAGTTTCTCAGTTCGCAGAAAATAAACAGCTAGTCAAGTTTGTACATGCTCTGAATGAGAAAACGTATAATTATATTATATTATATATTACAGTCCGATATATCAGACGGTATTTGGGGGGGGAGTGAATTATCGGATTTTTCCCATAAATCTTTTCAATTTGTTTGTTTTGAAAATGTGACCTATAATGATGAAAATCTTACATATTGTGCCTTTAAAAGGATATTAAAGGGACACTCCACTTTTTTATAAATAGGCTCATTTTCCAGCTCCCCTAGAGTTGGAATCCATTCAGCCGATCTCCGGGTCTGGCGGTACCACTATTAGCATAGCTTAGCATAATCCATTGAATCTGATTGGACCATTAGCATCACCCTCAAAAATAATAAAACTTGACTCTTCTGTAGTTACACCGTGTACTGGAAAATTTTAAGTTGCGCAATGATATAACGCAGTGGCAAAAAATAGTCCCCATCTATTGAAAGTTACAAAGAGGACCTTTTTCAGGTGCTGCGTAATATCATTGCGTCTGCTACAGCCATGTTACGGCAGCAAAATCCTTGATTATTACGCCGCAATGAAAGTATAGTTCCTGGCCACATCAGCCTAGAAAATCGCAACTTTTAATTTTCTGTCGGTCTTAGTACACGATGTAACTACATAAGAGTCAAGTTTTATATAGAAAAAATATTAAAACACTTTGGTCATTATTGAGCACGATGCTAATGGTCTAATCAGATTCAATGGATTATGCTAAGCTATGCTAAAAGCGGATTTAAAGAGAAAGTATTTGATGAACGTATAATACATGGCAAGAGCATTCATTTAATATCTTTATCTTACTTTGGTTTAACGGCTTTTGCGTCTAAACTCATCATATATTCATAAATATTCTACGCAATAAATGTTTAAAAAAATTCACTTGTTAACTGTGATTACATTTGTGTTATATCAGCCACATTGCTTTCTCAATATTGGCTAGTAAAAATGGGCAACCACTAGTTTTAAGCTTTTGTGAAAGAATAATTTTTTTCAGATATTTGACTGTTTCATAACGCAGAACATTGCATTATTTAATAATGGTCTAAAATGTAGATATTGAGTTAATATTAGTCAAAAACTTAGTTTTACTAAAATAAAATAAAAATCCTGGCCATTTTTGCACTCAACAACTTTCAATATCGATGAACTTCTTCAAAACATATCATACATACATAAATAAAAATGAATAAAACAAAAAAAAAAACAGTCAAACCTTATCATTCATTCCATGCATCTCATTTGATTTTCAGTAAATAAACGCGAATTTGAAGACAGACATTGTATGATGCCGTGTGCGTTCATGTCGCTGATGGATGTTAATGCAACAAACTGTGTGTTTTCTCGCCTCTTTAACTCAACAGCTCCAGGTACGTAACAGGCACTTTGCCTTTCTGGTTTCCTCTTTCACCGATCAGCCAATCAGAGTCCATTCCAGGTACTGTATAGACTGTGATCACCTGATGATGGGGAAAAAATCTATTACAATTCTGGTAAATGATCTTTAATCTTCCTTCCTTAATTCACATGAGTTGTTTACCTCATCTGCCCGCAGCGAGAGCTCACTGGAATCTCCGGCCTTGTAGTCGAACAGGACTTTGGCATTGCGTGTGCCACTAGCGGGCGGCTGAACGTCTTCGATTTGCAGAGCGTCTGTTTCCAGAGGAGGAGGCGGGTTCAGGACAGAGGATGGGTCAGCGGGACCACTGGAGGAGTGAGAATCCACCGCAGGTGAGTCGGTGCATGTTCTGAAAGAGAGAACGGTTATGAAGGGAAACTGGAGACGAGTGTGTCCAATAGCAAAAGTCCAGATAAAGCTGTTTAGTTCTATATACAGATGCCCAAATGTTTAGATCACATGATCAGCTTAACATGACTCCCTTAAGAAACAGATCATTTCTACACTGTTAGGGAAGGGTTGCCAGATTCGTTTAATTTGTAATATTAAACAGTACTTGTCAAAATGATTTGCAGCATTCGGGTTACCGGGTTATTTTTAGTTTTAAGTGGTTGTTATCTGCAAATGTCGCGACTGGCCAATCAGAATCAAGCATTCCAACGAGCTGTATAATAATAGTTAATAACTTCACACAGACAGATGTCAAAACTAAACTGATGTTTAAAGTTGTCTTTAAGTTTAGTATGACAGGAAAGTGAATTAATGATGGCAGAAGTGTCATTTTTGACTCCCACTTGAGTATACAACACAGGTGAATATTATTTAACATCAATACCGGTATGATGCGCACCTGCCCAGTTCTCCCTGCAGTTCTTGCATGTACTGGTGACACTGGTTATAATACATCACCTGTCCTTCCACGAACTCACGCAGACAGCGCAGATGATTCACCTGCGCAAACACAACATACACAGCTCATACTTTTTTTTATTTAAAATGTGAAGTTCACCATTGGCATGCAAAGTTTCTAAATTAGTTTTTCGCTTTAAAAAATATATTTTCAGGAATGTTATGATGGTTATTTTGTAAATTGTCAATTGTAAACAAATGCTTTCACATTTACAGGTTTGGCAGGTGCTTTTTTGGCAGGAAGCGATTTAGAGAGTGTAGGGCTGGATAACGATTAATTGACTAATCGTTTGCAGAATAAAAGTTCATATATATGTGTGTGTGCTGTGTTAAAAATTATGTTTATGTAAATACACACACCCATGTATGATTTTAAGAAAATATATATATTTATAGATTCAATATTTATATATAATAGGGATGCATAACGATTAATTGCGATAATCAATAGCAGAATAAAAGTTTTTGTTTACATCATATATGTGTGTGAACTGTGTATAATAATAACGTATATAAATACGCACACATGCATATATAATTTTAAGAAATATATATATTAGGGCTGTCAAAAGATTAATCGCGATTAATCGCATCCAAAATAAAAGTTTGTGTTTACATAACATATGTGTGTGTACTGTGTATAATTATTATTTATATATAAAAACACACCCAATCATGTATATATTTAAGAAAAAATTTTTATATTTATATATAAAATATTTATATTTATATATAATATAAATTATAGAAATGTATATACAGTATTTAAATGCAAATATTTCTTAAATATATACATGAATGTGTGTGTATTTATATATACATAATATTTATACACAGTACACACACATATGCTATGTAAACACAAACTTTTATGTTGGATGCGATTAATCGCGATTAATCTTTTGACAGCCCTAATATATATATAAGTATTTTTATTTATATATAATATAAATTATACATAAATATGTATATACACATTATATGTAAACATTTCTTAAATATATACATGCATGTGTGTGCATTTATCTATACAAAGTTATTATACACAATTCACACACACATATATGATGTAAACAAAAACTTTTATTCTACTATAGATTAATCATGATTAATCGTTATGCATCCCTAATTTATAATATAAATTATTAGGGCTGTCAAAAGATTAATCGTGATTAATTGCATACAAAATAAAAGTTTTTGTATATATAAATAAATACAAACACATGGATGTATTTAAGAAACATTTACAAGTATATTTATTTAGATTAATATATTTTATACTGTATATACATTTTAAAGAAATATACATAAATACATTTTTCTTAAAATGATACATGTACGTGTGTATTTATATACAGATAATAATTACATACAAATACACACACAAATATATTATGTTAACACAAATCTTTATTTTGTATGTGATTAATTGCGATTAATCTTTTGACAGCCCTACAAATTATATAAAAAAGTATATACAGATGTAAATACTTCTTAAATATCTACATGCGTGTGTATTTATTTATACATATTTATTATACACAGTTCACCCACATAAATGATGTAAACAAAAACTTTTATTATGCAAACGATTAGTTGCGATTAATCGTTTTACAGCCCTACAAGTTTGTATTTCATGAGTACTGTATAGGAATTAAACCAAATACATTTGCACTGTTATATTAACCATTTATGCTTAGACTACCTATAAGATAAATTAAAATATAAATCTGTGTAACGTGTGTTAATCTAGCAGGACTTACATGTGTGCTGCCGATCCCCTCTACCAGCAGCCGGGTGACTTCAGCCTGCCTATCAAACTCTGTCTGAGCAACTCGCAGCTCATGTTCTGCCTGAGAGAGAAGAGAGAGAGAGAGAGAGAGAGAGAGAGAGAGAGAGAGAGAGAGAGAGAGAGAGAGAGAGAGAGAGATTATTAGAGAGATTATGTAATTTATTTGTAAGAAAGCATCTGAAAATGAAGGAAAATAAAGAATACACAAGAAATACCCATCTCACACCAACTTCATTGAAAAACAAAAGCTTTATTTTGCTTACATCTACTGTTAGGACCTTTAGGATGTTTTGCATTATTATAGTGTAATACATTAATGAGAATGAGGAGGAAGATCAGCGATGTCAGACTTACTTTCTGAAGCTCCTCATTCCAGAGCTGACCAGAAGAAGAGACACACAAACACAATGACATCATCATAACATGACAACACAACAGGCAGAAATGTACACGAGTCAAACTTCAATTTAATACAACAGATCTCTGGATCACAGATATACTGTAGGAAAACACACAGCATGACAACAGCACATCAGGATTATACAGACAGACAGATCACATCTCTCATGAATGTCTGTATGTGTCTATACAAGTTTTGCATTTATGGGATCACAGTATGGTCTTACCGCAGACGCACTCGCAGACAGGACATAATTTCGTGGTCTGGTTTCTTGGAAGTCGGGCACAGCCTGAAACAAAGAAACTTACTTTAATATCCACATCATCCCAAACACTTCAATAATGTGTATAATGTATAAAATACTGCAGCCAATCCAAAACACACAGAGAGAACAAGAGCTGTGATAACTCTGCCATGCAAACAGCCTGAAAGATTCAAAGATCAGAAAATCACCTGACAGCTCATTTAAATCTATACTGTATGACAAATAACCTTATAAAATACTGAAGAAGCAATGTGTTAGTTCTGATCTTTCATCTTTTCAGAATGACCAAATAAAAATAAAGTTAGTCAAATACAGACAGTGATCTTTGTGAATTCTTCAGTGCAAGTTTATCCCTGAATATGTACTATAATTTTGGACACCTCCTGCACTGCACTCCCAGCTCTACATTAGAGCATTTACATTATACGTGTTTCATGAAAACTGTGTCCTGTTTCGAACTAAAGTGCCAATGTGAAAGCCCTCTTAATTACATTCAATTCAAACATCAGCCACTAGAGGTCATAGATCAGCAACAGAGTCTGTGATGCCAAGCTAATAACTAAATACTCACAAAAACACACTGAGTGCAATATTGCATTACACAAGACTGTCACCAACAGCAATTTTTTATTGGAATAAATACTTTGAATGTGAAAAAATATATATTTCTATTGATAATTTAATCAAGTGTTATGGAGCAAATGTCATGGGTTCAATCCCACATATAATTATAAATGTGCAACTTAAATGCTTTGGACGCTTTTATGGTAAATGCATAAATGTGAATGTAATAACATTTTATGAATGAAGTCTTTCACTTTCTGCAATGCATTATTCTGCTGTAGATTTTGTTTTTTGTTACAGACAAAAGGATCTTTATAACCAGGGGTGCACATAACTGGTGGGCAGGTGCGCATTTTGTTTGATAAGTTTTGTTTGCACGCACCTGAGGCACAAAACATTTTAGAGTATAAACTTGATGTTGTTTTTAATATTAATCAAACAACAGACAAAGAAAATCATAATTTCCTTGTCTTGGCTAAATAATTTTACTTTATATAATAGTTCCTTTAATAAGAATTAATCCAATTTACACAGTAAAGACTATGCCGTATTATCTGATTACTTTAGTTTCTGTACTGTATCTGAAAAAAACAGACCAATCTTCATTTGTATGTTTGTACTATTGTATTTATTTGTGCATTGCTTATAATTATGGTACATTCACACGGGGCGTAACGGCGCATTCACACGGGGCTTCAGCGTTAACGCTTCCCATTCACTGTTGATGGGTGACGTCATGCGTTGCCGAACTGAGTTGTGGATCCGTCTGCGCCACGTCCCTGCCATTGCACGTGGCAGAAGTTGTACATTTCTCAACTTTTCAAGCGGCAACTCGTGTGTCAGCCAATCAGATTGCCTTATGCAAATAAAGTAGGCAGAGCCAGCCAATTACATTTATGGAAGACTGGAGCATGTGTAACGGCCACTGTGATTGGCTGTTGGCCATGCTTCAGACAAGCCTTCCGTTAAGCGTTAACGCTTACGCCCCGTGTGAATGCGCCTTAAGTGTTGACGGTTTCCATTCACTTTTAATGGGTGACGTCATGCATTGCCGAACTGAGTTGTGGATCCGTCTGCGCCACGTCCCTGCCATTGCTCGCGGCAGAAGTTGTACATTTCTCAACTTTTCAAGCGGCAACTCGTGCGTCAGCCAATCAGATTACCTTATGCAAATAACGCAGGCAGAGCTAGCCAATTACGTTTATGGAAGACTAGAGCATGTGTAACGGCCACTGTGATTGGCTGTTGGCCACGCTTCAGACAAGCCTTCCGTCAAGTGTTAGCGCTTTCGCCCCCTTCTGTTGCAGTAAATTAGGTAATTAACTATGTAACAAAGGTTCAGCAGCGTTGGTATTAGGGATGCTTAACGATTAATCTCGATTAATCGTTAGCAGAATAAAAGTTTTTGTTTACATCATATATGTGTGTGTGAACTGTGTATAATAACTTTTTATAAATAAATGTACACACATGCATGTATATGTTTTAGAAATGTTTACATTTGTATATTTATGTATAATTTATATTATATATAAATATAAATACTTAATATATAAAAAAAAATTCTTAAAATTATACATGAATGTGTTCATATTTATATATATACATATTTATTATACACAGTTTACACACATATGTGATGTAAACAAAAACTTTTATTCTGCTAACGATTAATCACGATTAATTGTTTAGCATCCCTAGTTGGTATGCAAAAGCGCCCCGTGTGAATGTACCGTTTATTTGAAATTTATGAGAGTTAGTAGTCATTAATAAAGGTTAAAAACCAGGCATATTTTATTTTATATACATCATCGTCTACCATGTTTAAACCAAAGAGATATGGTGAAGAGAGATTAGTGATGATGACAGCATGTAGGATGTCGGTGCTATGAATACTGTGAGTACCAGGCAGCATCTCCAGGTGCTCCTTTGAGAACCAGGACAAAAAAGTAATGTGCACCCCTGTCCATAACATCATTTATACCAAAAACTAAAAGATAGAAGGATATTGTAAACATGAGAGAATAATACATGTGTGATACTCACTTCTCCCTCACACTGTGAAGGACAATGCAAAAACACAAGGTTAGTGTGCAGTCAATACAAAACATTCACAACTGCACAGCACAAACAACAGAAGCTGCGTTTCCATTACCCTTAAAATTCGCAAATTATTTTGCAAAAATGCTCGGGTGAGGTGGTTTTCAGACAATTAAAAAAAAAGGAATATATCGCAAAACTGCAATAAAAAAAAAACGTTTAGGTCAACTAGCGTGCGTAAAAGTCACATTATTATTCTTTAAATATGGCACAGTGTGTTTAATTGGAGGAAAAGAGAGAAGAGGGGTGATCGACAAGCGCAATTAATCACGATTAATCGTTAGCAGAATAAAAGTTTTTGTTTACATCCCATATGTGTGTAAACTGTGTATAATAAATATGTTTATATATAAATATGAACACATTCATGTATAATTTTAAGAAAAAAATTTTTTATATATTAAGTATTTATATTTATATATAATATAAATTATACATAAATATACAAATGTATATACACATGTAAACATTTCTAAAACATATACATGCATGTGTGTACATTTATTTATACAAATTTATTATACACCGTTCACACACATATATGATGTAAACAAAAACTTTTATTCTGCTAACGATTAATCGCGATTAATTGTTTAGCATCCCTACGCACAATGCAAAAAAAACGATTTTCAAGAAAAAAATTCTTAGTATTTTTGTCTTGTGTTCAGTTAAAATATCAAAAAATTCTTAAAGGAGCATTTCACCCGTAGGAACATTAATCTTTATTGAAAGTGTTTCATATTTGTAGTCGAAATGTAACATACATTTAGAATTTGGTGTCTATTTGACCGAGAAAAGGGGTTTTTGTAGTCTCACCCCCTCAGCAAAGATATTGGACTTCCTTCTTTCAATGATGCAAAATGATGATTTTTACATCATTGAAAGAAGGAAGTGCAACACTGAAATCTGTATTTCTCCTGTCTCAACGGCAACTTAGGAAATGATGGATGACCATTCAAAAACATGACTGGGGTTCTAACTATACAAAGCTTAATGCAAATGGGTGAAGTGTCCCTTTAAATTAAGATGTTTTTTGCTTGATGAGCAAAACCACCCAAGAAAATAAGTCTAGTTTATAGACCAAAAATATCAAATTTAAGTGATTTTGTGCATAAAACAAGCAAAAAAAAATAAATAAATTTATCTTGAAAATCATTTTTTGCAGTGCATGACATCAAAATACCACGATTTGGGAATCTGCTCTTGTGGAATTTTGATGCCCCATGGTATGTCAGTCTGCGCGGCGCCATATAAAGTCGAAAACACCAGTCGCTATAATTTTTTGAATTATTTATCGCGAGACAACAAAATTACGTTTTAGTCGCATAACATAGGTTAATGTAAACGCCATAATTTAGAAAATAACGCTAGAGTTTTGTGCAAATCTTTAATGGAAACACAGCTAGTGTGAGACTAAGCTACATAGCGTAAGAGAGGGTTAAGGATCTACAGCCCATTCTGAAACTGACATTTGGTTCTGTAAATGTTCGAAAGTAAGTCAGAAAAGAGGGCTTACGGCGGCTTTGCTCTCAGCAGCTTTAGCTTTCTTAAGACGAGCTTTACAGGCATCAAGATCCAAGCGGCGGTTCTCCAAAAGTCTGCGCTCCCTCTGTGGGGTTGAACAGAACGTTATCAGTAAATCTTTACCTGATGAACATCTCTCATCTCAACATACAGATCATCTCACCGAAATGGTTCTCCAGTCGCCCTCCAGAAAGTTTCGCAGTGGTGTGAGGAAACTAATGGACGAGGTATGGAGAAACTCTCGCTCAGCACCACCCAGTTTCCTCTGACAGTCGGACACTTTGATCAATGTGCTACCTGCACGGGCAAAAATAAATCAATTAATTAGATTCAATTAAATGCATCATGTTACAAGTTCAGCCAATCGGTCAATGAGTTCAGTCAATCTACTGTGTGAACGCTTTTGGTTAAAAACAGATTTGATTCCTGTAAATACAGGCTGAGACAATAGTAGACTGTTTTTAGCAGCATTAGTGCTACAACATGCTAACAAACACATTTAGAAAAGCATTTGGATAAAACTGTGGGCTGTGGGTGAGGCTTTGTTTTTGTGATGTCAAATTTAACAAGAGAATCAAAACAGCCTGTCTAATGAGACTGCTCTGGTTTAATGGGGATTAAATAAAAGGAGTGTGGAGTTTTTTCATTGTAGGGTGATTGTGTTCACACAATGCCAACACACATTTATGTCCAGAGATTTTGCATAATAAGTGCCCTTTAAAGTGGACAGAGAATGAAAAACCATTTTTACCTTGTCTTTGTTGAATAATAGTAGTCTACCCGCATTCACGAACATACAAAAAGTGCTAGACATGCTAAACATCTCAGTTTCATAGAAATTCCTCTTCTAGAAATGTCAGCCAGAAAATGGCCCAATCTGAAAAACTGATGCTTATGACATCACAGGCATCTCACTGCCCCTCCACTTTAAAATAATTGGCTACATTTTTTGAGTGGCAGCGAAGTCAGCCAATCAGTAATGAGATTGCAAGTTAAGCCAGTAGGGGGAGCCAAATAGGTGCAAAACCACTTGTTTAAAATCCCCCACCCTAATAGAGCTATCTGAGAGAGGTTTTTAGGAAGCTTCTAAGGCATTACAGACCCAAACAAAACATTTTTTGTCTACATGTCACATCACAGAACAAGGATAAATACCCCGATCAATCATTCTATGTCACCTTTAAAACTGAAATATTAAGCTGATGTTTCTATTTCTGGGTCATTCATAAAAAAGCAAATTTGTGAATTTCCAAGATCAGATTCCATACTTTAAAGGCTTTGGTAAGACATCACTCCTACATTAGTAATGTGCATTCAAAGATAATCATCATGTGTCTGAAGCCACCAGGTCCATTATAATACAATAATGAGTCATTTAAAACCACTAAGTGCACTTCACTCATCACAGATAAACAGAATCATTTCCACACTGCTGTACAGATCTGTTATCATCATTCACTACAAACATACTCAACAGAGATTATACATTCAACTTCAAATACACAATTGTTTTATTGTATATATCTAATTTTTTTGTCATTCAGTATTATTGCCATGACATTTGAGCTTGTCATTGTGGTTTAAATGTTTGCTTTCTGAATTTATTCTAATCCAATACATAAACACAAAGATCACATTTACCCTCGCTGCAGGACATAACCTGTCCATGACATTAACATCTTTTGTGCACTTCTATCAAGTGAGAGATGATTTCCACCAAAATACCACAGCCACTGACATAAACAACAAAAAACATCGAAAGGTTTTTCATCTCCCTTCTTAAAGTTGATAGGCCCATTTATTTTACTAGCCTTACTATAGGCAATTTTTTGGTGAACTATCCATTTAAAGGCAGGGTGCAAGATTTTTGAATAAGGAAAAGGAAGTCAGGCCGAGTACCAAAACACACTTGTAGCCAATTAGCAGTAAGGGGCGTGTCTACTTACCGACATCATTGCGTATGTGTGGGGCGGGTCTATCAAATGAAGGTCCGGATTCTATTTGTTTAGGTGATTTCAAATGTCAACATTGGCTTTCAGAGATCACGCACCCCCCCTTTAAAGACTGGTTTACATTCATGGTTTAACTCTCATCAAAGACTGATGTCATATCCTGCCTGATGACCTGTGACCTCTAAACACTATTGATCTCTCTGATGGGGAACTGAAAGTAAAATGCATCAGGAGGAATTGGTCTGGCTGTTTCCACAGACCCTGCAGCAAAAAAAACTGAAATCAATCTGTTTTACAGAGAATATAATTGATCCTGGCAGCCTACATCTGCACAAACTGCACTGAGGTCTCACAGACATTCAATATTTGCAAAAAAAAAACTAATATTTTCTCTTAGATATCTGTGCTAAAACCTGACACCAAAAAAACAAGACATTCATGCTGACTAAATCTATGACTTTTATAAGCAGTACAGTTTGAGATTTTTTTACCGTATGGTGTGTCTGCCCCAAACTCTTTTCCAGCCTCCAGCATATACTGGCCTAATATCTCTCCATTAGTGGCCCGAGGTGGAACCTTCCGGTCAATTTTCTCATACAGGAACTCTTCGATTCGAGCACCTGCCAGACAAACAAACATTCAAACAAACAGCTGCGATACATATCAACTTTTGGGTTATCACAAAAAAATAAGTTCTGTGTTTCACAAAAGTTTATGACACTGTCCAACAAGACAATCTTCACAGATGAACACAACTTTTATAATTTTTTTAAGTCTAAATGCATTTACTAGAAATGAAAAGCCAAACTTAGACTACGAGCGAACTAAACCACGGTCTCTTGAACCTCAAAGTCATCACCACAACAAACGCATTTAATAACATGTTTCCTGATAAGAAAATGCTATGTTGATAAATCTTTTTAGGGAATTGTGTTTTTTTTTCATCTTTTTTGTAGAAATGTTTAGCATCTTTAATTCTAGTATATTCAAAATGGACGTGAACAGCTAAAGTGAATGAAAATAAGATGCAAAGTCTAACAAACATTTACATTTTACAGTGTTTTTCCAGCAACAAACCTGATCAACTATCACTCAATCTTATAAAATAATAGAAATAACAAACAGGGGTTTTGCGCAACAAACTTCCGTATTCTGCAAAACAGTCAAATCACTTCTATTTCAGGTCTTTTGCATGTGCTTCATATTTAACTTAAGATGCCTTCAAAGAAGCTACCGAAGATAAGCATAAACAATGTCCAATGTCCAGGTTGTTCGTGGCGAAAAAGGCCACTTAATTTAAATGGCTGCAAAAATGTATCTGATGAATTAACTCTTTAATTGCCAAGGTAATAAGTGGTGTCACTGATTTGTGTAAAAACATACACAAAATGACAGATTTTCAATATAAAACGTGATTGGATTGTTTTTAATCTTTTTACAGTCTTGGGCATGTCAAAGATGAGTAAAAACATTGTCTTTGATGAATTTTTAGTTGTTTATGCAGCATCAGATTTAATTTTTTATCCCTACTTAGTTGTTTGTGGCTTTTTTCCCCCATTGACTTTCATTGTAACATTTTTTTATTGCAAAGCCATGACATAATATAATCATGCATTCTTGGCTGTCAGTGTTTTTTTTTTCATTTTGCTAAGAGGTAAGATTAGTAATTTTTTATGTTGATAACCATGTGGCACCATTAACCCTTTAGTAGGCGCAATGATATTACGCAGTCCCCGAAAATAGTCCCCTTGGTTACTTTCAATAGCAGGGGACTATTTTCAGGCACTACGTAATATCATTTCGCCTCCTGCAGCCATGTTACGGCAGCAAAGTCCTTGATTATTACGCCAGAATGAGAGTATAGTTCCTAGCCAAATCTGTCAAGAAAAGCGCAACTTTTCATTTTCTGTCAGTCTAAGTACACGATGTAACTACAGAAGGGTCAAGTTTTAAATAGGAAAAAGATCGAAACTCTTTGGTTATTTTTTTGTGCGATGCTAATGGTCTAATCAGATTAAATGCATTATGCTAAGCTATGCTAAAAGTTGTACTGCGGGACCTGGAGATTAGCTGAATGGATTCCAAAATGGTAAAAATCAAATGTTCAACTCTAGGGGAGCTGGAAAAAAGTGGAGTGTCCCTTTAACACTTTCTCTACAAGCAGATAAGATGAGACCTGATTTCCGTTTTGTTCGTGTAACGTTTGGTAAAAAGCAAAACATTTTTTACATACATGTATGTGTGTGTTTATATATATACAATATGTACACACAGTACGCACATAAATATATTATGCAAACACAAACTTTTATTGTGTATGCGATTAATTTTTTGAGAGCCCTGTACTTCTGTGGGGGCAATATATGACGGCATGTACCTGGATTTGGCTGAAGCAGAACTTCTGTCTGTCTGTAAATCTTCTCAGTCCAGTTTTTGGTGCAATCTGCTCTGGTTAGAAGATTTTCAAAATGAGCATCCAGCTCAGTTCTTTCTGCATGTCCAAATTTCTCCTCTGTAAACTACAGCAAACATGAACAAATCAACAGGGATCTGTTAGACTTCAGCAGGACTGTAGATGTAACACTGTAGCATTACTGTAACCATTATTTTTATACAACCTTGGTAGCACATGTTCACATTTAACAATATTTTGTACGTTTTTTACCACATTTCATGTTATTTAACTACATGACCACACATTAAAAATTGGTCTGTTAACATGCATTTGACAAGAAGCTCTGTGTACAAAAATGCGCTGTTATCTGATGTGATGTAGGAAACACATGATGATAGGGGAGGTGCGAGTCACGCACTACACATCAACCTAACCATTCACTTTCATTTACATTAAACCTCGAGTATTTATGACGACAGACCGAAGAAATCTCACCTGCACAGCCCGACTGAAGAAGATTCCCGCATCTGAGGCAAGTTTCCTGACGTTGAAATCCATACTGTTGTTATTGTTGTGGGAAAATTATCAGGCGCTCCGCAGAGGCCACTGACTGTGAGCGTATGTGTGCGCGCGTGGGTGTGCGCGTACGTGCGGTGTGTGTTTCGTTTTATTGTAGTGACAGTTTCTTCCTCCAGGTGGAGTCCAGTGGCTCAAAATTATCATTCGTCATTGAGCTGCATTCAAATCTTACAACGTTATTTGGTGTATTGGAAATTTGTATACTAAAGCTAGCATATAGATGATCAGTTAGCATTTAGCAATATTTCTAAATATTATTTTTTTTTTTAAAGACTACAAACGCGATTAGTTTATGAGGTGCCACGTGACGACGACAAATAATGGCACGGGAAAACTTTAAAAGGCATTTAAGTAAAAATCATATTGAGAACATTTATACAAATAAATTATTTATTTTAGACGTCCCAAACCAAATAGGCCAAATTTTACGTCTACTATGACTTGCAAGTATTGTATAATATTCCATTCCACTTACTGTAATTCTGAGGCGATCGGTCTTAAAGGGCCAGAACACATTTTAAATAGGATGCAGTTATAGACAAAAAAACATAATGTAAAGCCATGTTCATGTATAATTATGGGATATTTATGAGTGTTTTTAAAGCATTATGCTCTTCAGACATTAACTGAATCTAGTAATCGTAATAATTAATCAACATCTTCACGTGACTCACTTGTGACACTTTTAAAAACAAACAAACTAAAAAGGCGTAAAGTATGTTTATTTTAGAGATGAACAAGATGAGACAGGAACAGTTTAATCATATCTCGAAACAGGAGTTTGTTGAATGCTTAGTTTGTGTCTTTGTTTTAAAGTATCTACTTTGTGTGTCCTTCAACCCACTGATTGAATCTTAGAGAGTATGCGGAGGGGCTTACGGTGGAAAATGCACGTCTTGGATATTTAATCCTCTTCCACAGATTCTCGAGCTTTTTTTGAAATCCATATTCTGTGAAAATATCTATGATTCCCACAAAATATCTCAATTGGGGTCCATCGATCACGTGAAGAGGGTTTCTGTAGTCAGGTAGCAATCTCCTGTTCTCCACCTGGGTCTGCTGAAAGTCCTGAAAATGTAGAGCTTCTTCTGATCTTTTATGTTCAGAGTTATTATCAGATTCTTCGTCTGATGTACATCTGCTGACTGAGCAAGGATGAGTTGGGTCCTTCTGATTCACAGATCTACAAAAATGATCAAACACGTCCAACATAATCAGGAACACTGATGTGAATCTTATCAAAATTATTATTCATGTTGAGAAAAAATGACTGATTTAGGTTACAGAATTTATTGGTTACAGACACTTGCTGAATACAAGTCTTTGTATAATGTATTTATACCAACAGTTTTGGACTCTGGTTTTTGTGTATTTTCCAAACCAACTCTTACATGGTAGTGCGGTGGACAAGATTGGCGAGGTGATGGTTCTGATCCAGTTCGTCCTCATGTAGTGGTTGGTGAGCTAACAGAAGGCTGTAATCCAATACGTTTATTGAGCGGAGAAACGCTGTGTCAATCTTCACCTGTCGAACCAACCAGGAGCGCTGTTCTCCTGCAAATAAAATCATAGCGTTACACACTATCATTATATCATACAATAGTTGTCTATAATTACATGAAGTAATATAGTATAATCATATACAAGTAATTTGACATCATAGGCCATATTTAACTTGATATGAGGGATAAACATACAGTTAATAATTTAAAAACATAGGTTTACAAATTAGATGTGACTGAAAACTGTACAACAGCAAAGCATTCATGTTTCTGACAGCTTGTTTTTATTATTAACAATAAAAATAAATCATACAGAAGATAAATGTCCTCTTACCAAGAACAATGTGCTGTCCTTCGAAGTTCATGTCCTTCAAAATAACTACAGCTTGATCTTTCTTGGGGGTGGGGTTTGACCATCGGCCCACCTCACATCCTTTGATGTCATACCTATAAATATATATTGAGATTAATGCTTTATTAGAATATAATCATGATCTTTATAAACAGCAAAAGCAAATTTAAAATAAAATGATGAAACTACATGAACCCATACAAGTGTTAAATCCTTAAAGGAAAACACCACAATTTTTCAAAATTTTACTATGTTCTTACCTCAACTTAGACAAATTAATACATACCTATCTTCTTTCAATGTGTGCATTTATTTTTTGTTCAGCACCTTGTGAATGTGTTAGCATTTAGCCTAGCCCCATTCATTCCTTAGGATCCAAACAGGGATGAATTTAGAAGCCACTAAACATTTCCATGTTTTCCTTATTTAAAGACTGTTACATGAGAAGTTACACGAGTAAGTATGGTGGCACAAAATAAAACTTTTGTTTGGAGCCATAGGAATGAATGGGGCTCAACTAAATGCTAACACATCCACGAAGCGCTGTACAAAGATTAAAAGTGCACGCACTGAAAAAAGATAGGTATGTATTACATCAAGTTGATGTAAGAACATAGTAAAATATTGAAAAATGTTGGTGTTTTCCTTTAAACGCTCTTTTATTTGTAAATATTTAATTAATGAATCTAAATGAATAAATGTAAAATCCCAGGTTTTTATACCTGGCTGTGACACTCTCATCAGGATAGAAGACGCTCTGCATTACAATAAAATATTTCTAAAAATGAATGAACAATATATATTAGTTTTACCATTTCAGACTTGTACTGCATGTTGCCAACTGGTAAGTTTTACTGAGAAAAGTAAAAATGTATATATTTACCTTTGATTCACCTGATATGATTATCCGATGCACCCCTAGAAATGAGTGTTAACATATAAGAAGTCGGTATATCTTCATAAATACCAGGGTTCAAAAAATACAACATACATTTATGCATAGGGATAATCAACCAATTTGAACAAATTCCATTGTTGTGCTGAATACAAATAAAGATATTTTGAAAAATTAAATACGAAACAGTTCTGGGGCACCATATTATTATTTCTTTTGACTATGGAAGTCAATGGTGCCCCAGAACTACATGTTTACCAACATTGAACAAAGAAATGTATATAATTTGGTACAACATAAGGGTAAGTAAATGATGACAGAATTTTCATTTTTTGTAAACTTTCCCTTTAAATGTAACTTCTTATCTTGCAACAGAGACTCATTACACTTTCTTGTTATTTGGATATTATCGATGTGTGTGGTGTATATTTATCAAAGGATTGGAGAATCATTTCTTACCCAATATTTTTACCAACAGTGAATGTGGGTATTTGTGAAGATGCTCTGTGTAAATTCTTAAGTTGGACAAGAGAAGCCCAATTTCCTTTTTAGTCTCTGTTTTCAAAAAGAACCTTCTGTCATGCCTGTAGAAATAAGGACATTTAATATCAGCATGAGGTTTGTGATGATGACAGATCTGAATGACAGAGTAAGCTCACGTGATGAAGAAATCTGCTTTGCTCTTTGAGTTACTGATAAACTGCAGGTATGGCTCAGATGAAGCCACCGAAGTCTCATACTCTTCCTCACTAATGTTGACAGAACGCCGCAGGTTAGCAAACACAGGACCAGCAAATGTTTGCAACATAAAACCCTACAGAAGCACAACGATTAAAAGGCACAACTGACAGAAAACTCTCTGAAGCATAAGAGCATTTCAAGGATGTTCTTAATTTGAGAACTTGTTACTAACCAGTATGCCTATAAAAAATAATTATTTACTAATTCTGGAATTTATGTTTTATATAATATTAAATGTCCATGGGTTCTCAGTTATACATGCAAATTAAAATCTTACCTGATGAATATAAGTTTCTTCTTTGGTGAAATCATCAGGTGAAAGTTGTGTCTGTAAATATTAAATGTGTTTTGTGCAATCGAATGTATACCTAAATAAACAGATGTTGTGTTATAGTGGTGTTACTCACAGGTGTTGGTTCATTTTTGTTGTTTTGTAGTGCAGTAGAAAGGCCGCTCTTCATCATGCACGTGAGATCATAAAATTCATGACCTTCATCAATCTCAAAGAGACCCAGCAGAGTCCAGTGTTTTATCAGACCTGACCACTTACGCCGCCTAGTGGACGATGTGCGCCTCTGCTGCGACATCTCACACACAACATTATACATTATTATTAAATGTTTCACTCAGTTAATTATTGCTACACACAGAGTACTAAGAGTACGTGTATTTTTTATTTCTTTCTCTCTATCAAACCAAAACCAAAATGGTAAAAATAAGAAACCAATGCATAAAACGATACGAAAATATGCACATGCAAAATTGGAAATATGTATTGCACGACTTTTCACAATGCGTATTATTTATACGCAAATTATGGGCTAATCTATCCATCAATCTAGGCTAACTAACTTTTGTGAGGTGAAATAGTCATGTAGATTGTTAGATTTTTAACATTATAAACATATCCCTCAATTTATTTTTCCTTGTCAATAACACACCGTAACAGTTGTTGGATTGTAAATAGTTTATGTTTAGATTTAAGACTTACTGTCAGGTGTTGATGGCTGATTGTCTGAATATGATCCAAAAAGCTCGATATGTTCAAAACTGCTAACTTACTAAGTGAAACTACTAGTCTAAAGTGAGACTCCATGAAACTGCCGCGTTCCTGCAGCAGGTGTGTCGCAATACCTGCCAAAATAACTTAAATGCTAAAATGAGTAAAACTTAATCATGTGTTTCGACAATTATGCACTGACTTAATTTTCAAATTACAATTTTTTTCCTATTTTTATTTTAATTTTTTTTACCAAAGATTTTCTAATTATTACAGTCATGTAAAAACATATGTTGTCATGACTTATCGACTCATTTTCACTAGGCTATGTGGTTGTGGTATAGGTCCAATGTTTTATTTGGATAGGCGCTTTTCCAAATTAATCATATAGCTAACTTATTATAACTATAATTGTTTTGCTTTTTATCAAATTAACAACACCATTGTTTAAAACGGAATAAAAAGGGGAAAACTATGCATAAAATCAGATATTTTTTATATAAACAACTTATTTCAAAGTAATAGGGCTACATAAAATAAAAACTATAATTTAATTGTTAAATACAATTATCGGTAGGCCTACATGTGTAAACAATGTATTTGCTCTCGTCAGTGTTGAGTTCAGGAATCTGACATGTTGGTGAGTTATTATCACTAGTAGGCTATGTTAGCGGTCTCGTGATAGTTAGAGAGGATTTTAAATGGGCGCTATGTTACTCTCCGTTTTGTTCGTGTTTTATTTCGCGTTGGTTTTACCTTCATCTGAAGTACATCAGAGCGGCTGTATTAAGGTAAATCAGTGTAAGTGTTTGATGCTGGACGGTTCAGGACTCATCGATCTGGGTTCAGTGCCAGACCAGGACGGGTTTATACAGCGACTTGAACCCGTGACACCCGCGCCACCGGGAAACACAGAGGTGCTCGTGTCATTCAGCCCGTGCGCGCCGTTCACTGAGCCTAAAGATTTCACTGTCACCCACTGTACTGATGTGGCTGTCTGTGTCATCACACGGTGAGTTCATATATTTTATAAGTAACAAACTTTCAATTAAATGATGAAACAGATTCATCAAGATACATTGTGTATCGCCCTGTCTAATAAGTAATTGCATTACTAATCACTTAATCTCGTAGGCCTGTACTGCAATCCCTATAATATGAGACTCTTTACATTTATTAAAATTGAGTGAAACATTAAATGTAGTTACATTAAAACATTTCTTAATACAAAAATGTAAACAGATTATAAATCTAACAACAAAAACTAGTAAAAACAAAAGCAAAGTTGTTTCAATATAATAAAGCTGTAGTTACAGTTTTCAGCAGATCTTCTTAAAAATGTGTAATTATTTGACAAAATACCCATCTTTACTTATATTAAGTAAATAAACAGAAATACTTAACACAAGAAACACACAGACACACACACACAGAGAGAGAAAGAGAGAGAGAGAGAGAGAGAGAGAGAGAGAGAGAGAGAGAGAGAGAGAGAGGATTAAATTCTCCTTTATTTTTACCATATAGGCAAGACCAAAAACTCTGTTACAATTCTACATTCTTACATTTCACAAATCACAATTATTGAAACATTTAACCATCCACAAAAAAAAATAGTTAAAAGCTGATCACTAAATCATCATTTTCATCAACTGTGCAAAGTACCTCATTTACAGCCCATATATTCACAAACATTGGTAAACAACCTGTAAGTTTATAGTAGGCATATTCAATCTTGAGTCTTGATTTCATCAACCCCAGAAACATTAACAAAGGATCCAATGTATCTCTGCCCAGCATCTTATTCTTCCTTGTTTTCCAAATAGCCAGTTTAGCAATACCAAACACATAATTTAATAAAACCAAAGCATTTTTGCGACTGACCGAATATTTTGGTCCATATATAAACAGTTGATAAGAAAAATCTTCACCCAAGGCTGATGCCCATTGAGTTAAGATGGTAAACATATTACCCAGCCGTGTACATTGTACAAACAGATGAAAAACAGATTCACTTTCAGAACAAAACAGACAGCCCACTGTTGTATTTGGATTGAGGTGCACCACATGTCTATTTGTTGCTATTGCGCCATGAACTATGCGCCATTGCAAATCTCCTGTTCGTTTGTCAATTGGCCGTTTATACAATGATCGCCAACAGCCTTTGGGGGAGGTATTATCTCTAAAAAATTCAGTCCATCTAGATAAAATCACTCCAGACAAGGATTGTGCATTGGTCACTTTAACACAAGTCACATACAGTGCTGTTTTCTCAGCAGACTCAAAACTGCCCAGCTGAGGAGTACTGAAGGACAATATGAGATTTTCCTTCTCCTGCCATTGTCCTGAGTCAGCAGCTACCATTAGGGTTGGAAAATTATATTCACATCCAGTTTTCCAGTCATCAATATGATTAGAATCATTAATGAAAAGTCGCTGATCAAAGTTCAGTTCCCCAAGCACTTCATCGGTGAGCTGTTTCAAAAATCGAGTAGATTTTATCCCAGTTCTTTCACTCAGATTGTCCACACTGATACTAAGAAGATGGCCCAATTTCACACATCCAGCTGCTGTCAGTCGTGATGTCAAAAAAGTGGAGTGTAAATGTCTAGAGGGTAAAAATTTATTAAAAAACAATGGTTCTTCAAAAAGCCAAAAACCTGCACTTGTTTCCATTGATCTTGAAACACAAAATACTTTCCAGGCTTCCATCATGGACCTGTAGAAAGGGGTCAGATCTTTTAAAATGGTTTCATTCAAGTCCATAAGGAACAAATGTCTATCAATTCCCATGTTTCCTGCCCTTTTTAGCAAAGCAATTGCTGTATTTATCCAAGCACTATCATTGATGTAAAGTAGTCTTTGGGCAGCTTGCAAACGAAAGGCCATCAGTCTAGATTTGATGTCAACTAGACTTTGCCCCCCTTCTTGAACTGGTAAAAAGAGAACAGCTGAACGAACCCAGTGCTGTCCAGACCAAAAAAATGTCACTAGTTTCCTTTGAATTTCTTGAATTAGTCCAGCAGGTGGCTGTAGCACAATAAATCTGTGCCACAAAGCAGAAGCAACCAAATTGTTAGCAACTAAAACTCTACCCCTATAAGACATCTGTGGCAACAGCCATCGCCACTTTGACAGTCTGGTGCACACTCTCTCCAATACCCCTTCCCAATTCTTTTTCTGATATTCCTCAGATCCCAAAAATACACCCAATATTTTTAGTCCACTTGTGTTCCATACTAAGTTACTGGGTAGTTTTGGGAACCTTTTTACATCTCCTTTACCTGCCCAAAAGCCTTCAGTCTTTTCCCAGTTTACTTTGGCTGATGATGCCTTCTCATACATGTCAATTATCTCAGTTAAAACATTGATATCATTCTGGTCATTTACAAACACTGTGACATCATCAGCATATGCAGTAACCGTAATTCTTAAATGCTGAGACATAGTAGGTAATGATAGGCCACTTAAAGCTTTTCGTATGTGAAAAAGAAATGGTTCAATTGCAATGCTGTACAATTGCCCTGATAAGGGACAACCTTGTCTTATACCTCTTAAGACTGAAATAGGCCTACTTAAACCACCACCAAGCTTAACCATACAAGAAGCTCCATTATATAAAAGTTGTATCCATTTTATAAATTTTTTACCAAAACCAAAACCTTCAAGCAAATTAAAGAGGTATTTATGGTCTACACGATCAAATGCTTTTTCTTGATCTAGTGTTAATATCCCAACCTCATCATTACATGTTTTGCAAATATCCAAAACATCTCTCACCAGGAAAAGATTGTCCATTATTGATCGTTTTGGAATACAGTAGGTTTGGTCTTGATGAATTATCAAATGTAGGTATTTCTTAAGTCTATTAGCAATACATTTTGATAGAAGTTTGTATTCTGTTGTTAATAAGGCGACAGGTCTCCAGTTCTTTAAGAGCGTTAAGTCTCCCTTTTTTGGTAAGAGAGACAATACAGCACGCTGACATGAAGTTGGTAAAGAACCATCCCTACAACTTTCACAAAAAACTCCAAAGAGGTCCATACCGATGCACTTCCAAAAATGTTTATAAAATTCAGAAGTCAGTCCATCAATGCCAGGGGAACGACCAGATTTTAACTGTCCAACAGCATTACTGAGTTCATGAAAGGAAATGTTGGCTTCCAAGGCAGTCTTTGATTCAGAGTCTATTTTTGGCAGATCCTGACACAACTGTTCAGCACAATCAGAGTTACATTGTTCAGCCTTATATAAACAAGAATAAAAATCAACAGCATGACGACGCATTTCTATAATATTGTTGGTTATTTTTCCATCAGGAAGCCGCAGACATAGCATTTGTTTGTGCTGTGCCACTGATCTTTCCAGATTAAAAAAGAAAGTACTTGAGGCATCCATATCGGCAACTGATGTAAAACGTGCTCTTACCAGGGCTGCCTTCACCCTTTCATTCAATAAAGAGCTTAACTGCGTCTTTTTCTGCTGCAAATTATTAATCATGGTTGTGTCATTTCTTTGTAACACTGCAGTTTCTATAGAAACAATGTCTTTTTCAAGTCTTTGAACTGTTTCTCTTTCTATGGCAGTAGAATATGCAGTATATTGTTGACAGTATGTTTTAATATGGATTTTGCCAACTTCCCACCACTGCTTTAAGTTTTCAAAATCTGCCTTTTTTGTTCTCCACTGATTCCAGAAAGTTACAAAATGTTCACAAAAATATGAATCCTGCAACAACTTAGCATTGAAATGCCAATATGAGGATTTTCTTAAAGACTGTATCATGTTAACTGAGATAAACACAAGGTGATGGTCAGAAAATCCCACAGGTGAAATACAACAATCAATAACTCTATTATTAAAAGACTCTGAAACATAAATTCTGTCTAATCGGGCAGCACTAACCTGATTGTCAGACATTTTAACCCAAGTATATTGTCTCTCTACTGGATGTTTAATTCTCCACATGTCCAACAATTCAGCTTCCCTCATTAATTTTGACAAAAGAATAGAAGAAGCGATATGAGGTTCCTCATTTACACGGTCAAAAGTAAACTTTTCCGTGCAATTCCAGTCTCCACCAATAATAATATTCCCATCACTAAAATCTTGTTTTAAAACATTATTCAATATATTAAAGAAAAGAATTCTTTCATGTCCCAGATTTGGTGCGTAAACATTTATAAAGTAAAAGATAAGCCCTTCAATATCAACTTTGACAAGAGCAAGACGACCCTTTACAAATTCTTCAGTTTTCAAAATACTAATCTTTTTATCTGACATAAAGAGAAAAGCAATTCCTGCACTCAGATTTGTGCCATGACTAAGGATATGATGACCCTTCCACCACATTCCCCACTCAACTTCATTATCAACATCGCTATGCGTTTCTTGTAACAACATAACAGTTAACTTTTTTTGATGCATTATCTCAGACACCAAGGCTCTTTTGTGCCTATCCCTCCCTCCATTAATATTTAGTGATCCCACCCTCAATGAATCCATATACAAAAGAAGGAAGGGATAGAGAAAGAACAGAAAAGAGCAGCAAAAAAGGAACACCGCGTGATGCATAGTTAGAAGTTTACAAAAAAGCTTTTAGTTTCCTCTTTTTATCCACTTTTCTGTATTTTCTAATGGAAGTAATATGTTTTTTCAAACGAAATCGCTTCTTTTCACTCAATAGATCATGACTTACATATTTATAGTAGAAGGCCACAGATCTCTCAAATTTTTCTTCATCAGGAAAAAAGTCTTTAATATTAACTTGTCTTCCAAATGTGTCATCAAGAAAGCTATTGATTTCCTCTAATGTATATAAGGAGGAATCTTTATTCATATCCTGAGAAGTGCCTTCAGGTCCACACACAGAGCCTGCTTGTGAATCACAATCAAAATCAATAGAACCATTGTCATCCGATACATCATCCCTTACACTTGTATCATTACTAGAACACAAAGCTTTTTGACTCAACTCCATATGACCAGCTTCCACACCAAAACTAGAACTAGGTCCCGCCTGCATCACATTGTTTTCTTGTGGTTCATCACTTGTGATGTTTTGCTCAACACTACTGATACATTCATCACTTTGACTTTCACTTACATCTCTAACATCGGAAGAAATAACGTTATCAAGTGTTTTTGTAGCGGACGGCGCCGCATCAGTATTACTCACCGGTTTAGATGATGTGGATTCCTCTCCCTGAACTGAAACCTCCGACACATTTCCCTCACCTGAGACACCAGGCCTGCTCTCTGCTGCGTGTTCGCGATGTGGGCATGTAAACTTTTTATGGCCAAGGTCACCGCATTCGAAACATCGCAAATGTCCAGTAGACGCATATACCATAAGGGTTCTCCCGTCATGTCGCACGCGAAAAGAAACATCCATCGTATTTTCTGGAGAATCCAGAAACATAAACACTTGTCTCCTGAAAGATTTAACGTGTTTTAATGACGGGTGTTTGCAGCCCAGAGGGATTGTTTTAAAACCACTCGCAAATTTGCCAAAGCGTAACAATTCTCGTTCCAAAGCATCGTCGGGAATAAACGGCGGAACATTTGATACAGTAATTCTTGCAGACGGAGCATACAAAGGGGTAACCTGAACAAGATTTTCCTTTATAACTAGGCCAGTTTCGATTACACGATTAACAAGTTTGTGATCCTTTACGAAAATCACTACAGCCTTATTCATGCGGGAAGCGGACACTATGTTTTCATGTCCGACTTCTTCCCCGGTGGAAACAAGCACGTCTTCCACTGAGACGCCGTCTTCAGGTACACACCTGAAACCATTTCGCAGAGATAACGATGGCGTCTCCTCGTGAGACGCCATCTCCCTGCGCAGTCTCTACTAAAGTGCTTAAAGTATAAACTTCCAAACCATGCAAGAAATTAGAAGTAGAAAAAATCCAAAAATGTAGAAATATGAAGATATACAGAGCTCAGGTCTCACCCACCACCGCTCTCAAAACACTCCCAGCATGCACTCCGAGAGAGAGAGAGAGAGAGAGAGAGAGAGAGATGGTTCTCTGGTTGAGAAATGTTTCATGGGTAGGCTATGCATAATTTTTCGATAAATGCACACCTGACCTGTCAAATGTCTTTGGTTAGGTGTGTGTTTTAAACAATCAACACCCCTGGAACATTTTTAACCAATCAGAATAAAGAATTAAAAAGCCCCTTGGTATAATTGAAATAATAATAACCTGGGGTGTGCATTATTTTTTAATAATTCAACAGCCCATCGTCAATTATTCCTTACTTAATGTCATGCACATTACATTACACATCAAGCAAACAAAAAAAAAACACATAGCGATCTGGATAATATCGTCTGCCCATGATATAGCTTAATTATTGAGGCATTACTCACATTATTATATTTAATTGTTCATCGACTTATTGGGATGAGTTGTAATATTATTGAAAAGTGAGAACTCATTGAAAGTTGTTGTTTTTCTAGATTTCATCAGGACAACAGATATATCAGTCACTATGTGAACTATGGCAGACATGAAGGAAACCGATTCAGCTATAATGATTCAGAGAAGATTCTCTCTGTCTACTATTACAGTAAGTTACACTGGACAGACATGATGTTTAATATTTACACTTAAGTGTCTTATCAAGTGTCCAATGAATTGGAAAATCGGAAAAAATAGGAAAAGAGAAAGCAATATAAGATTTGAGGCTTTTAATCTATGTGTAATGTACATAATGTTCTCCTAAATGTTGACAAAATACATTTGGATAATGTTCTCTCCAGAAAAATGTGCCTAAAATATTGAATATTTATATTGTGCATGCACTTTTTATGAGCAGGTGCATCACTAAAGGTAGGACAATTCTAAGGGCCCACGCACTATTGGGGGCCCCAAAGATCATTTTTATTAGAGCGGTAGAGGGCCCTCATATTTTTTCATAGGGCCAAAAATTGCTAGTGGTGCCCCTGCTGTGTCAATTGATTTATCACAAGGTTTTTTTGTTAGCCAAATCCCCTTGACCTAAATTATTTCTTTGAAATACCTCCTGAGGTTTTAAGTAAATATTTCAATAATTTAACAACATAATAAAACATCTAACTTTAAATAGATTTATTTAGCATTTGTTTTAAAGTTTTTATCAGTGGTATTTTACGTAGTTATTAACTGCTATTCGGTCTATAATGTTTTTTTTTAATCTGTACATAAAACCTATTCATTTTGCATGAGTTCATTGATGCCAGTTGTGTAATGTCCCAACATGACATTAAACTAATACAATATATTTTTAGTTAGTACGCGTTTTATTTAGACTTTAAATTTTTATACAATTATTTATATACATTTTATCATTTAATTAGAATAAATTGTAAATTCGCAAAGCAATGTTTTTATTTGTTTTCATTTCTGATATTAAAAACCTGCTTTAGAAAGCAGAACCTATTTAGTTTCAAAGCAACAGATGAGATGAAAACGAGACCAACGTTCCTCCTTTCATTCCGGCTGATACTCCAGGATACACATCAGTAAAAGCTCATACTGAAACAGGATCTGATGCATTTTAAACTTCTCTTAACATTTAACAGACACTGCAACATCGACATCTTGAATCAGACTAAAACAAATGCAAAATATCAGAAACAAACAACACAAATATACAAATACTCGTCGACCAGATGTTTCTATTTCAAAATGTTTTTTGATAAATTTCTTTGTGCAGTTTTAGCAGAACACACTATTAAACAAACAGCTCATGTGACTCCTGAAGATCCATAAAATGTTAAAAAAAAAGTTAAGTTAAATATTAAAATAATTGTTTTTCATCAACTCACGAATCTCCTGCAATTCCCTCAGGTGCTCAGGAACCCATTTTATCATATCAATCATTGTAGTCCCTCTATATCTCCTGTCTTTGATAAACAATACCGATTAGTAGCCTAAATCATGTTTCATGGCTGTAATAAATCGCAAACAAACAGGGTTGTTAAAATGATTTCATGGGTGTTAAATAGCACACCTCTATAATGAAGAACTTACAAAAATGCTTTAGTTGTCCTGTGTCAGACCGTGAGTCAACAGAGGGTGTCGTAGTCAATCTGAATGGGATGTCGTTTAGCTGTGTATTTATTAACTATGACATCATGACCGCAGACATCTCTCTTTCTATCAGGTTATTCTCACAGTGATCCTCAAACTGTTGTTCACTACCAATGCAGTCTGAGTCGGTCTACACGCATTCAGAGGTTCAGTTTGGACGCGCCCCTGCAGATCTGGGTGAAGAGTCCTTGTGTGTGTCCCAATGCCTGTACACTGGTGGATGTGGGTCCTGGCACCATCTTCCTCATCATCCTCTGCCTCAGTGTAACAGCTTACTTTGTTATAGGTAATTTTACATTATCTTGTAGTACGGTTAATGTCCAGTAGGGGTCACAATAGTACAACTACACCAAGAAAATCCATGTTTAAAAAACAACTAAAATATTGAATTTATCCATACGTCATTACAATATTGAATGGTTTTAACCAAATCTTATTTCTTTTCTGAACACCTACAGGATCTTGTGGTCTGCGGGCATTCAGGAGCACTAATGGCATGCAGATGGCTCCAGAGGACAGTGTTTGGTGTATGCTCTGTTACAAACTCAATGACCGGCCTCGTGTCAGTCCAAAGAAAAAATTATTCAAAGGAAGAGAGTACACTACGATCGAACAAGGTCCAGCGAGGAGTCTGGACACATCATATAGCTCCTCCAAATCTTTTTTGGTTTAATCTAACCAAAATTCGGTGGAAAACTGAGATATCCTCTGAAAAGTCTTTAAATCAAGTTTTAAAGGAAAACACCACAGTTTTTCAATATTTTACTATGTTCTTACCTCAACTTAGACAAATTAATACATACCTATCTTTTTTCAATGCGTGCACTTAATCTTTGTACAGGACGTCGTGAATGTGTTAGCGTTTAGCCTAGCGCCATTCATTCCTTAGGATCCAAACAGGGATGAATTCAAAAGCCACCAAACACTTCCATGTTTTCCCCATTTAAAGACTGTTACATGAGTAGTTACACGAGTAAGTATGGTGGCACAAAAATAAAACGTTAAAAAGCGGATAAAAAATGAGAACTATATTATATGGTAGAAGAGCACTTAGTTTGCAGCACTTCGACCTCTTGGCTACTCCCCGTCTCACTCAAACTTCTGTAAATATAACTGTGCCCGATAGTTCTTAAAAATCGCCACGTTTTATTTTGTGCCACCATACTTACTCGTGTAACTACTCATGTAACAGTCTTTAAATAGGGAAAACATGGAAGTGTTTGGTGGCTTCTTAATTCATCCCTGTTTGGATCCTAAGGAATGAATGGGGCTAGGCTAAATGCTAACACATTCACAACGTGATGTACAAAGATTAAGTGCGCACATTGAAAAAAGACATGTATGTATTTATTCCTCTAAGTTGAGGTAAAACATAGTAAAATATTAAAAAACGGTGGTGTTTTCCTTTAAAGATGCCTACAGGAGACAAACAAATGATAAAGAAAAACAGATGAAAACGATTGTTTTTGAGAGTCTGTTAAACTTTATTGATTAAAAACACAGTTGAGATTCACAAAAATAGTGCACTACTTGGAAATAGAAGTGAATTTTGTTAAAATTATAGATCTTTGTTAAGTTATAGGTCTATCTTATGAACATTAAAATGTTAGCTTATTTGCAGGATATATGCAGAGGTTGTGCATATTGTTTACTTCAGACAAAAGTTAAAATAAAAACAAACAATCTGCGTTAGGTGCCGAACAGATGAACGTCATTCTGCTTATGATGTAAAGAGGAAACTAAAACGAGTTCATTGCACTTTGTGACAGTGTTTTGTGCTAATGTTTAGTGCATCATGAATAATCTAAGAAGACTTCATAACGCTGCAAGTTCTACGATAAATGTTTCCAAGTGATATTCACATTTCAAGAAACAAGAATGTCATCTACTCTTAAAAGGAATAAAACACTGTGCTTTGAATAAAGCAGTCGAAAAATTTCTACAAGCACTCGGTTCATACAGACAGCACCGCACACACAAATGACAGTTTTCCAGGTACAAACACCTCAAAAACGCCAACACAAAAACATTTAATTTCTCTGAAGAATTTCTGTAAAGGAAAATAACCAGCCAGCTGGTATTGAAGAATGGGCGATGGGTGAGTTTCTGCATACTGGAAAATAAGTGTAAAATAATGTCATCAGGTCGATTTAATAAGAATCACCAGTAGTGACTGAAGTCATTTAAAAAATAAACTGAAGAATTAAACAGCCATTGGACCGGCCCTGACTGTATTTAGAGTGACATTAAAGGGACATTTCACCAAAAAATGAAAATTCGGCCATCATTTTCTAATCCTCATGTTGTTCTAAGTCTGTATGAATTTCTTTTTTCTGAGGCACACAAAAGACGATATTTTAAGAAATGATGGTAAGCACACAGCTGATTTTAACCCTTAAATCAAATAATATAGAAGTATTGTGATAAATGATGAAAAAGATATTTTGATAAATGGTGGGAAGCACATGAATTCCATCATATTTGTTTTTCCTACTATGGAAGTCAATGGTTATAATCAGCTGTGTGCTTACCATCATTTATCAAAATATATTATTTTGTGTTTATCAGAAACACTGGAAAAAAACATTCATTCAATTAGAAAAAAAATATTCATTTAATTTACTCGATTTTTTTAAGGTAAGTGGTTGCAATCAATTTATTTAAGCTACATTTAAACAATAAAAATTAGACAAAAAATTATTTTTGTTTAAATGTAGCTTAAAATAAATTTATTGCAACCACTTACCTTAAAAAATAGAGTAAATTTAATGAATATTTTTTTTTAGTGAAGAAAAATTCATATAGGTTTAGAACAACATGAGGATGAGAAAATGATGAAAGAATTTTCATTTTGGGTGAACTATCCCTTTAAACATAGCTTGATTTCAGACCCAATTTTAATTCTGTTCCAATAAATTTAATAATCCATTTAAAAAAATTATATAAATGCTGTTCGGCCACCAAAAAGTATTGGGGTGTAAGAGGTAATCTAATAGAAAAACACATCTGGATCACATATCACCCCAAAATAAATAAATGTATAGTATTAATTAAAGAAAGTGAAGTCTGTTTTCTTTGCAAATTTTTTTTTAAAGCTAAATATATGTTAATGTTTTCTATACATGTTGGGGGAAATATGTCCTGGACATGTTCTCATGAGATTTACCCCTATAAAGTGCAATAATTGATTTTTATAACACTAGAATAAACTGTAGTGAGGAAATATTGTGTCGCACAGCAACGTGTTATTTTTTGTTCATTTCTGCAGGGCCATGATAAAGTCTGCTTTAGAAAGCAGAACCTATTTAGTTTCAAAACAACAGACGAGACAAGGACGTCGAGACCAACGTTCGTCCTTTCATAGTATTCAGACCGGCTGATACTCCAGGATACACATCAGTAAAGCTCATACTGAATCAGGATCTGATGCTTTTCTTAACATTTAGCAGACACTGCAACATCAACATCTTGAATCAGACTCAGACAAAAGCAAAATATCAGACACAAATATGTGCACACAAACAAGATGTTAGTGGCTCAAGATCTTCGACCAAAGGGAAAATCTTTACTCGGGGAGATCTTTCATAGTCTATTTCAAAATGTTTTTGATTGTGCAATATTAGCAGAAAACACTGATAATAAACAAACAGCTCAGTTGACTCCTGGAGATGATAAAAGTGGTTTGGCACACAGTCCAGTCTCCAGAACCTGCCGAAATCTAATGGCTTTCGATGACCACAGGCTCATACACACCAGCAGAGACCCTTTAAACAAAACACAAACAGAGAACCATCAGTGATATGTGTATGTGTGTGTCTTTATCAGTTGTGTGTTTGATCAGGACTGTGTACAGGTGTGTGTGTCAGATTACCTGTTTCCAAGGTGGATGCCACTCAGCGCTGTCGTTCCATCTTTGCTTACGAACAGTCTCAGGTTACTGTCTAAAGACACGAGAGACAACAGAAATATGGTGAACTGTCAAGACCACGAGGACCACTTGATACAATTTGAGTCAGATCATAAACTCTTACCTTCATTGTTACTGATATCAGAAAAGTTTTGGCTCTGAACGATTTTCTCCACAATATCATCTGCGTCTATACGCGTGTCATTAACCCAGGATGGGTGATCCTCCACCGAGTCCTGTTTCCTCCTGCGACAAACACAAGATGTATTTACAACAAGACTCCCGCTGCAGAGACATGAATGCCCGCTGTGATGTGGCCGTACTGTACCGTAGAGGTCTGTTTGAGGGTAACATGGGTCGTGGTGGTCTCGGAGGTCGATCAGGACGGGTGTCGGTCTCGGAGGGAGGGTCTGCGCTCACACTACTACCTGTAGACGTGTTCCGACGATGGGTTAAATCAGACAAACTGGAGGAACATGAATGTTCTGTGCTGTACCCTGAACACACACAAACACACACGCAAAAGTTACAATTTGAGATTTTATGCATGGTAATAAAGTATTCAATTAGTAAATAATGCATAATAGAAGTCTTTACGAATATATGCAATGAACAAAAACAATAATAGCAACTGTTTCAGACTGTCTGTCTGTCTGTGTCAAGTGTTGGTAGGATGTTAAACAAACATTCCCATAGAGCGCCAGCATCCCTAGAGAGCAAAGTATTGAAAAAACAGGAAGCTATAGGAAACTGCTTCCTGAATCTGTAACCGGGTTGACATGCAAAAGGAATGTAAAGATTTACGGTAACTTCCCATCCTGTTTGGGGAGACTCGATGTAAAGCAGTTAACTCACGTACACACCTGACAGTTTGCTCTGTTGACTGGCATAACTTGAGTTACGTGAATGACCCGTGTGAAACGATTCATCTAGACTCTGATCCGCCTCCTCAGAAAGTCCTAAATAAATCAGATATTGCACAGAAAATTATTAATGAAACTTTTAACGAATCATACCAAAAGGTACCACAGTACTACGGTACATTGTTTTATTAACATACAACATAACAGTTAGAGATGCGCCAATATGAATTTTTTCCACCGGTAGACGATTATTCACACTTGATATTTGCTGTTAACGATGCCAGTACCGATAGTTTGGTGGTTATGTTAACTTAATTCTGAAGATTAAATTTTTGAATGTTATTTATTCATATAATGACCGTTAACATTAACGGGTGTGCATTATTTTCAAATAATTCAAAGGACCGGAGTCAATTATTCCGCTTATACCACGGTTACCACAAACATTGCTCTGGTGGCTATTTTAAAGACATTTGACAAGTTAGGTGTACGGTTATCGAAAAATAATGCATAACCGTTGAACATTTCTCAAGCAATGGGAATACAGCATTTAACAGACCCGTGGTATAACTAATGTTAACAAATACAACCTTATTGTAAAGTGTTACCATAATATCACAATGCAATAATATGCTTCTATTTTATTAGACCCAGATATTTTACAGGACATTGATACTCTTACCAGAACTGACTCTCGGTTTGGTCAGTCGTGATGATGGGACATCAGATGTCCCCTCCCCTTTACATCCCGGCTGAAGCGAATGATCTTGACCTGCCACTGATATACATTTGGCTGTGCTTGGTGGCCTAAACACATCGAAAGTAAGACTTTTACACTCATCACAGGTTATAATTATCATCTGTCGCATTGTCTACTATGTGCCTGTAGGGGGCACCAAAGCACCATTACAGATAAAGAGACACTATGCCAACACTCACGTTTTAAAACACGGATCTCCAGATAAGAGGGTCATTCCAATGGTCACCTTCAAAAACATGAGAGAGAATTAAAGAGATAGTTCACCCAAAAGGAAAATTCTGTCGTTATTTGTTGTTGTCAAATTTCTTTGTTTCGCCAAACACAAAAGAAAATATTTTGAGCAATGTTTTTAACCAAACACTTTTTGAGCACCTTTGAGCTCCATCGTATTTTTATATAAGTCAATGGTGCTCCTGCTCGATTACAAATATTGTTCTTTGCAAATGATTTTTGGGTAAACTATCCCTTTAAAACCTAATCTGATTTAAAGGGACACTCCACTTTTTTTGAAAATATTCTTATTGTTCAGTTCCTCTAGAGTTAAACATCTGAGTTTTACAGTTTTGAAATCCATGCAGCCGATCTCCGGGTCTGGCGGTACCACTTTTAGCATAGCTTAGCATAATCCATTGAATCTGATTAGACCATTAGCATCAGGGTCAAAAATGACCAAAGAGTTTTGATATTTTTCCTATTTAAAACTTGACTCTTCTGTAGTTACATTGTGTACTAAAAGTAAAATTGCGCAATGATATTACGCAGTGCCCGAAAATAGTCCCCAGCTATTGAAAGTTACTAAGGGGACTATTTTCGGGTGCTGCGTAATATCATTTCGCAATTTTACGGCAGCAAAGTCCTTGATTATTACGCCAGAATGAGAGTATAGTTCCTAACCATATCGGCCTAGAAAATCACAACTTTTAATTTTCTGTCGTTCTTAGTTCACGATGTAACTACAGAAGAGTCGAAAACTCTTTGGTCATTTTTGAGCGCGATGCTAATGGTCTAATCAGATTTAATGGATTATGCTAAGCTATGCTAAAAGTGGTACAGCCAGATCTGGAGATCGACTGAATGGATTCCAAAAAAGTAAAACTCAGATGTTTAACTCTAGGAGAGCTGTAAAATGAGCCAATTTTCCAAAAAAGTGGAGTGTTCCTTTAACACTGAGAGCTGATTACGGTTTGACTTCTGACCTTTAGGATTGAGTTGTCCTGTCGTGTGTTTTTGGTGTCGTATCCCTCCAGCAGACAGCAGCGTGCAATGGAGCCAGAACCAGCAAACTCTGCCATATTCAGATCGGCAAAGCCCAACTGAAAATTTCACAAACATATTAAACATCAGACAGCTGTTTCTCCTTAAGAACTGAATTCCTGTCATTTTCTGCCAAATGTGCTGATGTTAAATATGATTTAATAATAATCTGACAGATGTACGGAGCCCATGAAGAACATCGGTCTCAGCAGTTTAAAATCACAAAGTTTCATGATTCAGCTGGGCTATAACTGATGGCCTATTTGGTTACTATCATAATAAACTGGATGATATTTTGTAGAAATCTGATAACCTAAACCATATGCTCTTCATTTATGAGCAGACTTTAAATGGAAACAAAAAATTTTTTGTTTTAAAGCTTAAAACATAGCAAAAGTTGTCTCTGATATTCCTTTATTGTTTTTCAAATGGGAACATATTTACATTAAAGCGGGGGAATTTCATGCATTCTGACACATTAACACAGTTAAAGAGTTGGTTTCCTCATGCTTAACATATGCAAAGTGTCAAAAAAGCAGTTGGACGTGTTACAGAGTATTTCTGTGCCCAATGCAACCCACCAAAACTTTTAAACGCGGCTGAAAATGCCTTAAGGACACCGAATGCCAGCTGTTTTTCAGCCAAGCTCTTTGGTAGCTGTGATACTATTGCTGTGAGCCGGTTGGTTGATGTGGTAATGTCCCGCCCCTCCTCCACTGTAATTGGACGGCCGTGTGGGAACTGACATTGATGAGCGGAGCTTTTCACTCAAAGTTGAATTTTTTTTACTCTCGGAGCTCAGCGCTGAACACGGAAAAATCCCCAAGCGCTGGTTTTCACCCACTAGCTGCTTGCTTATTTGAAAAACGCTGAGTTTCCAAATGTTTATGGTCAATTTTAATCACGATTTTTGCTGTATAATAAAGTTAGTTAATAAAGTTTGGATATATTTACGATAGGAAATTTAAAAAATATCTTCATGGAACATGATCGTTACATAATATACAAATGATTTTGGGCAAAAAATAAAAATCGATAATTTTGACCCATGCAATATGTTTGCCTTTTTTCAAATGAAGAGTTTGGTTTAAAAACGCAATAAATCCATTTAGACTAATTTCCGTAAAAACTTTTTTTCTATAAAAAATGCTTTTAATCTATAAAATCGATATATAAATTTGCATTCATCTTTGCCATGTTATATTCATTTATTTGACTAGTGGTATACACTGATTTAAAAAATAAACATTAATGGCATTAATCAAAACATTTACTTTGTCATATTAAGAACACTGTCATTGCTGCTGTTATACTTGGGAAGTCGTCGCTGAACTTTTTTGACAGCGATCAGCTGTAAAAAGTTTTGGTCCGGCTCGATTTTCGTTGACTTTGAGTATAAAAATAATGGAAAGTTTTTCATAAGATCCCCTGGGGTCAATGTGTTAGCATGACAGAAGCTTGATGCTGTCGGAAGAACAAGCAACAACCGGCATTTATCTGTCTCCCGAGTGCCTCTCACGTAAATTATTCACGTAAATTTTAATTGCTTACTTTCTTCCACGTCACAGACCAACAAAAGTATTATTTTGCTTTTGTTTGTTTGTTGATCATGAAGCAAAAAGTAGATGAGGAAAAGTAGAATTTTGTGTGTATTCAAATGCACCATGGAATGGTGCGCTGTGATTGGTTAAGTGGGTTTATGGCATTCTGCTGAGATGGAGGACTGGCGTTTATCGCATTTTGGGAAAAAGGGAGAAAAGATGACAGAATAACACGGCGGATATTGGATTTTGTGTAAAATTAAGAAGTTACTTTTAAATACTAACCTGATATAATATTGATTTTGGCGGTAACTCATTTTTTTTTAAATGGCGTTTATCGCGTTTTGGAACCAAACTCTTCAATTATACCTTTGACTTACGACTGGTTTTGTGGACCAGGGTCACATATTATATTACATTTCTTTCAATAGATCCTCCTAAAATTTACATACTGCACCTTTAAATATATGTCAATTGCCCTTTAAAGATCAAAGCGTGATGATTTTATAGCTTCATTATGATTTCGATTTGCCAAAAGCTCAAAATAATCTATAAAAGGCACTATATGTGTACCAATACCTGGTCTTTTACAGTTAACAATTTTACAGACACAGTTACATTGACAAAGTTTGTACTTGAACAAAGCGTAATGACTACAGCAGGTCTGATCATCAGGTAAATGTTTAGTAGGTTTTAGGTCAACATCCTGCTGGTTTACTGTAACATCTTACTCACTTCTTCCAGCGTCTCTCCTAAGAAAGAGGGACTATTTATAGATCAGGAATATCCAAACTTAGCCACACAGGAGAGGAAAATACAGCGTCGCTGGACTACCACAGAGTGGAACTTTCATTATCTTTGTGCGCTATCTAGGGCACTTAAATGAGTGACAGGGGGCCATTGCTTATGTAAGACAAACATCACGTGTATAAATACAGTGATCACATGAAAAGAGCTTTAAATCTTGTGTTTACAACATTACTTTAGCCAAGTTAACATTGTCACATGATCATACTGTAAGTTTAGTGTGATGTTGACTATAAAGTGTTTATTGTGATGTTTGTGTTCACAACAATAAGATGAGTTTAACTACATTATTATAAAAGATATATGTAAATATATGTGATGTGAGATGGGTTAGTCATAGCAGAACTAATAAGCGGTAACTAAAAAAATACAATGCAGCAATTTCAATCATCTTGTTTTTTGATGATAGTTACAAATGTGAACTTATGCACTCGGCTGTATAACCAAATCTTTGTTCTATATATAAACGTGTGTAAAAGGGAAAGATGTGGAAGTTGTCACTTACTTTTGAATATGCTTTTCCTCCTTTGAGTTCCTGTAATGAAAACAGGAAGAGTCTCACGTTCAGTGACTCAACTTTCTCGAACATCCCATGCATATAACCTATCCCAAAATCATCTACACCATGCTTCCATGTTCCAACACTACAACACCTCTCACACGAACCCTCTTCTTAGACTTTAACCTCAAATAACCTCGAATGTAGTGTCATTTTAATATAACCAAGATAAACTAAATCTCACCTTTCGTACAGAGACTCGACACATACAGGGGTCCAGGACACCAGTGTTAGGATTGGCGCTCAACTTGCATACAAAGGAGAACCTCTTTCTCCATCTGACGGAGTTCTCGTGGACTTCTTCTCTGTGGGTGAAAGTTTCAACAGTGTTATTGATTCAGATCAAACAGTGCAGATCCAGACAGACGAGATGACATGTTGATGTTAGCTGTGATATCTATACTCTTGACTAATGCTCAGGATGTTTGTTATGGCTGCTCATGCAAGTAAAAGATTCGAGACAGTTTGTGACTGGAGATCGTCCAGACCTTCAAAGGCAACAAGCTGCGATCAATCCAACCACACAACAACTCCAAATTCCACTAAAAAGAACTTCTTAAAGGAAAACACCACGTTTTTTAAATATTTTACTATGTTCTTACCTCAACTTAGACGATTAATACATACTCATCTTTTTTTCAATGCATGCACTTAATCTTTGTACAGCGCTAGTGAATGTGTTAGTATTTAGCATAGCCCCATTCATTCCTTAGGATCCAAAAAGGGAACACATTCACAAACGCTGTACAAAGATTAAGTGCACGCATTGAATAAATTAATTTGTCTAACTTGAGGTATAAACATATAAAAATATTGAAAAACGGTGGTGTTTTCCTTTAAGAAGTTCTTATAGTATGGGTCAAAACGATCAATCATCAAAATCATTAAGTAAACAGTCGATCAATTTAAATCTAAACTTAAGTCATTCTTCTTTAACAAAACATTCAGATAAAATGTCCAGTAAATGTACTTATCCCGCAATAGTTAGTTTGTCTAGAACAAAGCATTCACACAACTCATCTGGGTAATATACTTATGCCGCAATAGTTAGCCTGTCTGGAACCGAGCTGATTTAAACCACAATACTGTATGACAATTGCATTACATTTGAACGGCCCCTACGCTAATAGGATTCTGTTTCTCTCTCCCTGTCTCGACCCCGAGGACAATGAGACAAACAGACCCAGTTCCTGCTGCTGTGAAGGTCATCACACCACTGACCTACTGACCGTCCTTCAACGTGATGCCCAGCCGATGCCTGACCAATGACCACCGGCGGAACCAGTTTAATTCAATTACCCTTTCACATACCTAATAGTATTTATATATATAAAGATACATGTATCTCTCTCAGGGGTTTTCTCCTCCTAGGAGTTTTCCCCCTGGACTAGCCAGGACTGTATATGTTATATTACTACTACACTTGCTTGTCTATGCTTTTCCTACATCTATTAACGTAAAGCTGCTTTGAAACAATTAAAAATTGTGAAAAGCGCTATATAAATAAAATAAAATTGAATTGGATTAAAGATCAAGTTTCATGAAGATATTTTGTAAATGTCCTAATGTAATTATAGCAAAACTTTATTTTTGTCAGTGGATGCAGTTGCTGAAGACTTAATTTGGAAAACTTTAAAGGCGATTTTTTTCTCAATATTTAGACTTTTTTTGCATTTCTTAGATTCCCAAATAGATGCATCTCAGCCAAATAAGGTCCTTTCCTAACAAAACATACATCAACGGAAAGCTTTCTGGTGATGCAAAATCCCAATTTCAAAAAATTTACCCTTATGACTGATTTTGTGATCCAGGGTCACATATGGTATGGTTAAATGACTTACATAATTCAGCTTCTTTACAAACATACTTGTAAACACAACTCCTATTTACTATACAAATACACAAGCAGTCTAAATAAAAAACATACACAAAAATATAAAAGTACACACATGCAAACTCATAATTCTCTTTTGAGGACATAAAAATAACCAAGAAGAAACACTATTGAATATTCATGAGATCCTGACCATCTGCTATACAAGCATGCATCTAATAATAAATCTGAAAAACAGCATTCAGCTCTCCCTGAACTTCACTTCTGCTTGAATAAAAAAAAAACATTTAATATATTCATGATAACAGTTAGATTTGTCCAAGTACAAAGAACAAGCAAGTGTACCAAAAATTAAATAAAAATACAGAACCACAGACTGCTTGCAGTCGTGCATAACTAATATTACTTCTCACAGATCTACAATTTAATATCAGGTAGATAAAAAAACCTATGGAAGGATATTTACACAACGTGTCTTCATAGATTTGGCTTAAACACAGACATCAGCACTCTGGGACAGAACCAGAGCAGAGCCACGCAAACATCTCGCCGGTGACGTGGATTATAGCCAACAGCAGCATCTGTTTCTAATCCTTCTACACCCTCAAATACAAACACACACACACACACACACACACACACACACACACTAAGGAGTAGCACGAGGACTCACTGTTATATTCGTGTGCATGTGTGGTTTCTGTATTATTCAAGTAGTTCGGTTTGTAGTGCATTGCATTAGCAATACAAAGGTTATGGGTTTGAACCTATATGAACACACATTACTAATAAAATTTACTTTGGATAAAAGCATCTGCCAAATGCATAAATGTAAATGTTCAACTCATACACACATTTAATTAACATGAGGATTGTTTGGGGTAGTTTAGGACATTTTATTAGCTTAAGCAACATTTATACAAATGTGAGGAATGTGGAAAAATCTGTTTATTGTGTGTGATGGTGCAGAAGTAAAAACAAAAACTTTCACATCCTAAGATTCTCTGGTTGATGGCCAAGTGCACTTCAACCAAAAAAGTTACAGAAACTTACACAAACACATTCAGTGTCTACAACAAACAAAGCAGCACCATTTTTTTGGTTTAAAGGAAAACACCACTGTTTTTAAATATTTTACTATGTTCTTACCTCAACTTAGACAAATTAATACATCCTTATCTTTTTTCAATGCGTGCACTTAATCTTTGTACAGCGCATCGTGAATGTGTTAGCATTTAGCCTAGCTCCATTCATTCCTTAGGATCCAAACAGGGATGAATTTAGAAGCCACCAAGCACCCTATTTAAACACTGAGTAGTTACACAAGCAAGTATGGTGGCACAAAATAAAACATGGCGATTTTTTTAAGCAGATAAAAAATGAGAACTATATTTTGTGGCAGAAGAGCACTTAGTTTGCAGCACTTCAACATCGGCGTGCAGGAACATCATCACTCCTGACTACTACAACAAACTAGTGCTTTTCCACCACACAATACAATTTTTTTATCCACTTAAAAATTAGCACGTTTTATTTTGTGCCCCCATACTTTCTCGTGTAACTACTCATGTAAAAGTCTTTAAAATAGGGAAAACATGGAAGTGTTTGGTGGCTTCTAAATTCATCCCTGTTTGGATCCTAAGGAATGAATGGGGCTAGGCTAAATGCTAACACATTCACGACGTGCTGTACAAAGATTAAGTGCACGCATTGAATAGAGATAGGTATGTATTAATTTGTCTAAGTTGAGGTAAGAACATAGTAAAATATTGAAAAACGGTGGCGTTTTCCTTTAATAAACTCATCCAGGATCATCAGAGGTCATGAATCTAAACAGAGATAGGGCTGCACAACATTGGAGAAAATTGCAATTACTTGCTAAATGGTGTAAGGGGTGTGTCGATAAACGATAGATTGTCCATATTTCTGCCTATCAATGCATTACAAAGCATGTGGGCTTCCCCTAATACAGGTTGCTCGGACTCCTTCTCGAACCTGAACTTGTAACTGCAATCTTAACTCTTTCCCCGCCATTGACGAGATATCTCGTCAATTAAGAGAAAACGCTTCCCCGCCAATGACGAGATTTTCCGTCTTTCCGCAATACCGCTATTATCCACCAGGTGGCGCCCTTCCGCAACTTTTTAAAACTGGAAGTATTGCCCTATGGCAAGCTGCTGCATGTCCGTGTCTGTTTTAAAGATCGCTCTGGATGGGATCTCTATGAAAAGTCCATCACAAAAATGGAATTATCTCTGCTTTTTGCTCAAAATATGGTGTTTTTGCAAAAACCTACCCATATTCAAAAGCTGATTGCAAAAGAACCACTAAAGGTAGGATGAAACGGTTTTTTTTTGTTTGAAAGCAGAGGGTCTGTTCTTTAATTTGGTATATTGTATGTTTATTTATTTAAAGAAGAACATTTTCTGGAAGGCATTAAACTTTGGTGAAAATCATGAAAAACGCTGGCGCTGGCTGGCAACTTTTTTTAAAAACGCTGGCGGTGAAAGAGTTAAAGGCTGACTATAGGGCGAACTGCCTATTGGTGTGGGACGATATGCGTTACAATAATACTCTTTTAAATCAAATTTAATAATAATAAAATATATTTAAAAAACAAAAAAATTAAAATGTTTCAACATACAGTCTCTGCTATCTGCATCGACCAAAAACTCTGACTATGCGTTCATAAGCTTTTGAAGTATTAAAACCATTGCAATGTGTGTATTGCGATATGCATGCTTGCAATATTGCTGTGTATATATCGGGACCCTAAACACAGAGAGACCTGAATCTTCTCCTGCAGCATCAGTGTTCATTCTCTCCCCCACCACAATCTTATCCAACATTCCACAGGCCATGGTACTTTGTTGTATCACCGTGGTAACCACAATCTCCTTGTGTCCACGGTAACACTCATGAAACAGAAAAGGAAGGGCACAAGTAGTTAAGTGTGAAAAACAGAGAGCCTATCTCCATACTAGAATATCACCTCAGTAGTCTCAGTACTGGCTGTTAAGTTAACTCAGTCCAAGTTATGTAACCCTCAAAACACCACCATAGCAACCATCTTGCAATGTCCTAGCAACCACCAAAATTACAAAAGTAACTGCACAGCACTGTGCTAAACACCGTATAAAATACCATAGATAAAGCAACACACCACACTAAAATAGTGCTCTGTTTGGCACAGGCGAACACTATTTACAATGTTTTAATCATTTCTGTGCTAAATTCCAAGCAATTAAAAATACATTTCTTAAAACTGCTCATCATTACATATTCAAAAGAGCATCTTTATTATAAACAGCACTAAACATACGACACACAGACTTTGTGTGTTACCCTGGTAAACACAAGAGCATTTTCTCCTTTCACGCTTAGACCCGTCTCCCACGGTAAACTCAATCAGCGCTCGTGAATGGGCCGATTGTTGGGAGACTCGGGACAATTTAGACCGTTGAAAAGACTCGTGAGTGAACGCCGTGAGAAATAAATATGCATAAGATGCTCGCCGTGCAGCCTGGATGAAGTGAAGAGGGTCACTGGGTGCAAAATCACAGACAGGTGTGTAAAGAATTATAAAGCCAGGTTTATTAAAATATCAGTAAATAAGGATGTCTACTATTATTAAAAGAAAAAATATTTTTTAAATACTGTTATAGCAGGTAATATTAATATAGCATGTTATATTAAATATTAAATTAATATTAAAAGGCGGGACCTATGGGCTTATTTCCTCTATTCTAATTAAAGGGTTTGTTTATGATGTTTAAATATGTGTGGCACATTGGAGCAAAAAAATATATATATAAATAAATAGGACTGGCATTTATCGCATTTTGGGGAAAAAGGGAGAAAAGATGACAGAATAACACAGCAGATGTAACAAATTTTAAGATGTAGGTCCTGCACTCAGAAATAGAAAACAAAGAGACTTATTAAAGTAAAAACTATGAAAGAAGACATACCCCTCCCCATTCCACCCCTTCTTAGAGAGCAACACAATAGTCACAATGACCTACTCGAATTCAATAGTCATCCTTTAATACGACTTATTTACATACACTTCAAACCAAAGTGCAGGAAGATGCATTCAGTCCAGATGATTTAATACTGATATTTACACAAACAGAAACCATGTTTGAATATGTCAAGCTAAAATCATACAGTGAATGAAATACCCAAACCCCCATTACATTTTTTTACACGTTTACATCTATTACATTTTCCTCTTGACATGGGAATGTCTGTCTGCTTACACTGCCGAAGCAAATGTATGTATCCGATTCATACGATTTATTATGAGGCTTGAGGGGAAAAAAATCAGGAATTGAGTAGCTTCAAACAGGCAGTGTAAATGTGGTCAGAGTCTCTGTGTATTGTATTGTTTTTTTTTTATGAATCCACACTGAAGCAAACAAGTGAACACTGGCCTACTGACACAATCTTGCAGTTCATGCTTTCCTAATGTTAAAGGAAAACACCACCGTTTTTCAATATTTTACTATGTTCTTACCTCAACTTAAACTAATTAATACATACCTATCTTTTTTCAATGCGTGCACTTAATCTTTGCACAGCGCGTCGTGAATGTGTTAGCATTTAGCATAGCCCCATTCATTCATTAGGATCCAAACAGGGATGAATTTAGAAGCCACCAAACACTTCCATGTTTTCCCTATTTAAAGATAAGTTACATGAGTGGCATAAGTATGGTGGCACAAAATACAACGTGGAGATTTTTTTAAGCCAATAAAAAATGAGAACAATAGTGTATGGCATAAGAGCACTTAGTTTGTTGCACTTCAACCTCAGGCATAATAATATTGACTGAAGTTAAGCGAAAAGGGCAGTAGACAGGAGTGAAGATGTTGATTCGCGCTGCCGAACATACTTACTTGTGTAACTATTCATGTACAGTCTTTAAATAGGGAAAACATGGAAGTGATTCGTGGCTTCTAAATTCATCCCTGTTTGGATCCTAAGGAATTAATGGGGCTAGGCTAAATGCTAACACATTCATGACGCGCTGTACAAAGATGAAGTGGACGCATTGAATAAAGATATGTATGCATTAATTCATCTAAGTTGAGGTAAGAACATAGTAAAATATTGAAAAACGGTGATGTTTTCCTTTAAGATCACAAGGAAGGCAATGCAAAACACATTTTGTAAACATCAGAGGCATCTATCATTACAATGACCTCTTATCTATTAAATGATCTGCAAAATTTGATTTCTCAATTCATCACCCTTTTAAAATCAAGCCGTAAACAGTGTTTAATGTGCAGTCTGCAGAAAAACAGACCTTGTTTATGGTGTCGGATTTTTGCGCATACTCAGGTTTCATAAGGTCTGTATCGCACCCGTGTTACCCAGATCAACAGATGATTCAGTGGAGCAGAAATGTGCAGCTCAAACAGGATTCTAATCTCTCATCCTGTAGCTCGGCCCGTGTCAAAGTCCAGATTCCCTGTGTCAGACCCTCACAGCGCTTACACAAACATCCAATCAGCCCGTGTGACGTCACATCAGACCTTCCTATATCTGCTAGCGGACGCAGAGCCGCTGACTTCCTGTCTGTGCTGGATGACATCGCAGGACACCAGAAGGTTATACTGTATAGAGGGATCATTAACTGGTAAAGAGTTCAAAACAAAACGCTTCAGACACTTCTCTATAAGGAAAGTTATGTAATAAGCAACTTAATGCCATATCTATGACATTCGTTGTTTTTAAAACACATCACAACACTCTAACACAAGCCCAAAACAGGAAGTGATAGCCAGAACGGCCAATAAATAAGAGATGTGAACCGGGTGGCCTTCACTGAGGATGAGGAACTCCAGCTGTGTACAGACGTCTGAGCGCAGGGCCAGGACGTTCTGCTTAATGCCCGAGTCACCCTGCAACAGCACCGGAGCCAAATCAGATCTCGGAAAGGAAGATTTAATAAAGACCACCGGTTCACATTAAACAGACAAAAACACTCCGACACAAACACAGACGAGCGTTTAAACACAAACACATGCTGAGTGTATTTGTGCATTAAACACAAGGTAAAACTGAGCCAACATTTATTTACATCAGTTTGAATCATGCAGTGCTGAAAAATATATTTTAGGTCAGGTTATGACTGTAAAACAATTTTACTCAATGTATTTTTTGCTGGCCACTGCAAATCTAATGACACTTGGACCTGAAACCAGGGGTTTTCTGTTTTCCTGGATTTGGCTTAAAAAGCAATCGCATTCATCAAAAAATTATGTTAGACATAATGCACTCTATAGGGTCTGCAACATTGAGACAGGACATATTAAAGAGCACCTATTCTCCGAATGATGTTTTAAAATGTCCTTTGTTGTGTAAGTGTGTATTACAGGATTCCCACACCTTAGTTAACTTCAAATTCAAGGACCTTTCAAGGACTTTTCAGGTGAAATACCCTCAAATTCAAGGACTAAATGTGAGGACACATTTCAAGTGAGAGCAAGGTTACATCGTGTTACCTTTTAAGATACATTGTTACAATTCCCTTTCGAGGGAACTCACGCTGCGTCACTGCGGTGACACTTTGGGGACGCCTCCAGGGGTAAGTGCGTCTGAATGTGTATATTAAATTCAACCGATGGTGAGGCTTAACGACAAAGACAGGGTGATGCGGGAGCCAGGAAGTATATCGCTATCTGAAATATTGCTAAAGACGGCATTACAGGGACACAGGAAGTATGCAGGGAGCTACACTGCGACCAAAATGGTCGCATATGCGACCTTTTGAACTGCCGTTGCGACCCTAATTTTTAATGGGTCGCAAATGTGCTACCTAATGTTTTAGACAATATGCTATGATTTACTATGAGCATTTATTAAAACAGAAATGTGGATCTTAAGAATACGTTTTATAACATGCTCTGAGCCATCAACACGTTGGCTTCATTTTGCGTGAAAGCACGTCGTGTCTCTCCCTATCAGTGTGCGTTTGCGTGCTCAGCTGTTTCTCAATGAATTGGGTGGGACGCGACGCAAGCGCAGTGTCTTCCTTGTTTCTGAACTTGAGCAGAGGCTTTCTTCACTGAGGACGCGGGACTCGTATGGTTCCGGGTTTATATTTTAAATGGTCTGTCGGGTCCGGTTAGGTCCTAGTTTAATTACTTTGGGTCCCAAGTCTGATTAATGTTTTGTTTATAACCCGGGTCGATCGGAAAACGTCCATGAGCGCTACCGCGCTAAAGCTCGAGTGCAGTTTCAGCGTGCCTCCGGTTTCTATGGCGAGGGTTCTTGTTACGACCACGCGCTGCATTTTCTTTCTCACATTTTTTTAATAATCTTATTATTAATTAACCATATATTTTCTTAAACCATATCCATATTAAGTTTGGACAGAGATTGTAGCAAAAAGCAATGCTAATGTCAAGCCAATTGCACTGAACGAGCAAAGCAATGTAAAGTCTGTCACCGGGACAGCAAGTTAGACTTTTAAATCTGAAATAATGAGTGGATTAAGCTTTTTAAATCAGCAAGAGAGAAATAGAAAGATAGAGCAGAAGCAGCAAAAGTGCCTTTCTAATAGAAATTATAACCATTATAACATCAGTCACATTTATAATCTATAGACCTGCACTGTCTATTAATATACTATACATAGTATTGTATTATATTGAGTTGTATAAAAGGGGTCTAATTGCTTCATATATCAGTGCAAAAACAGTAAGTCTTTTTGTGGTGCTTTGACAAACAGTGTCAGCTTTGTTAATGGCAAAGAAAGTTTAAGGTGGTTAGATTGATGAAATATAATGTGAAATTAATATTAATTTTCAATGAATCAAATTATTGTGTTGTGTCACACATTATTAGTTCTACATCACATGTATAGTAGACCATTATTTGTCAGTGGGTAATAATTGCCCTTTTCACCGGCTACCACCACCAAGTAAATTTCAGATCTGTGGGAAACACTGCAACGTTTAAGAAAACAAGGCGGTATGTGGTTTAAAAGATGGCAAGTAAAATAAAAAGCATATCTGTATGCAATACAGTTTCATTATTGTTCATTATTATCCAGAGCGCCTTAATATAACTTGAAAAAAATATGTGCGACCAAATCATATTTTGCGCCAGTAACTGAAAAAGTTGGTAGCGCAAGTGCCACCAGTGGAAAAGGTTAGTGTAGTTCCCTGGTATGGCAAGGGAGACGCAGCGTCTCGTTCCCTTCTCAGGGAACAACAGTTACATACGTAACCCGAGACGTTTTCATGTGTCAAACACAATTATGCAAAAAAGCATTTTGGTATGATTCAACATTCGCATACATACGATTTAAGTATTTTATCGAACAGTTTAGCACGTGTGCTTAAAAAGTCTTGAATTTTTATGATATTATCCTACACTACACAGGGAATAATATGTTTTTTCCAGAAAACTTCTTGCATAAAATAGATTCAAGCACTTTCAATGACCTGTATCTATGCATGTAGATTTTCAAAAACCTCCCAGGGCCTTTAATTTTTTTCTCCCAGATTCACAAACTTTCAAGGATTTCAAGGACCCGTGGGAACCCTGGTATTAGAACATATTAATAATATGCAAAAGGTACAAACCCCAAAGTAAACGATGTTGCGAGTTATCGTCTCTAATGTAAATCTCTTTTCTTGGACTACAACAAACACACGGATTGTAGGCAACAGTTTACTTCCTGGGATTGGTGATGTAGACAAGACCGACGTTATGATAATTCCTACCGCTTCGGACTCACAGCCTGAAAGTTAACCACTGTTAGCAACCGAATCTTTCAAACATGGTAAGAAGCGTTATTCAGAGTTATTCAGGCCAATCACAACGTACAGATTAGCTGGCCAATCAGGGACACAAAGCTTTTAAAATCTGTGCGTTTCAGGAAGAGAGTGAAATCTGGAGCTACGAAATTGTACGGTATGTGGAAAATAATGTTTTTTAAACATAAACCACGCAAAATATTGTATTATACCAAATACACAAAATAATGTTGTTTTTAGCAATGATATAGGTGCTCTTAAAATTATATAGTGGACTGACATATGATGTGACACAGTTAAGTATACAAACTCTTTAATTAAATCAATATATTGCAACAAATCAATCAGCCTCACTCTCTCATGGGAGTGATCATTCGAAACTATTGCTGTTGATCAATGAAGGTCTTGAGGTTTTGAAGGTCTTTAATCATATCTGACTTTTGGCTGGGGTCAAAGTAGCACATCTGCATAACAGCATAAGGTCTCCAGTCGGGACACAGAGAAACCCTGAACACATAAAACTCTGATTCTGGATTTATATCAGACATAAACGGGTGAGACTTCCAAAATGGAATCGATAAACACCAAGTCTGTGTTCCTGTATAGCTCAGTGGTATAGCATTGCGTTTACAGCACAAAAGGTCATCATGGGTTCAAGAACACGTCACATACTGATAAAAAAATTCTGCGGTGCAATGCAATGTAAGTCACTTTTGTATAAAGCAAAAAAGCAAAAGTGTAAATAACAAAAGCCCTACAAAAACCTACAATTTGGATATACAAGAACAAAAACAATGACTGACAATTTGAATGGCACACATCTCAACACTACTAGAACAAACAAAATCCATGATAACCCTACCGAAAAATCCAGCTAAGACCAGCATAAGCTAGTGTAATATCAGTAGTGATATTACGCAGTGCCAGAAAATAGTCCCCTTGGTAATATTCAATAGCAGGGGACTATTTTCGGGCACTGCGTAATATCACTACACCTGCTGCAGCCATGTTACAGCAGCAAAGTCCTTGAATATTACGCCAGAATGAGAGTATAGTTCCTAACCATATCTGCCTAGAAAATCGCAACTTTTAATTTTCCGTCTGTCTTAGTACACGATGTAACTACAGAAGAGTCAAGTTATAAATAGGAAAAATAACGTAACTCTTTGGTTATTGTTTAGCGCAATGCTAATCGTCTAATCAGATTCAATGGATTATGCGAAGCTATGCTAAAAGTGGTACCGCCAGACCCGGAGATCAGCTGAATGGATTCCAAAAGGGTAAAAATCAAATGTTTAACTCTAGGGGAGCTGGAAAATGAGTATATTTTCAAAAAAAGTGGAGTGCCCCTTTAAGAGAAATAATAGCACATCTCTCCTTAACCAGGGGCGTCAGTTTGTGTTGAAAAGTGGTGGGGACAAAAGTTTAGATGAAAAAACATTACAGCAGGACTGGAAAAATATTGAATAACGGCGCATCAAAAATGGGCAAAGTGTACAGTAGGCCGGTCAACAACACAAAAATACTCAGCATAAACCCAACAAAGTCGACTGCACATGTAACAGTCCCTGCAACACCAGCTCAACCTAACAGTGCCAAAGCACCATACTGTCGAAAACAGCAGCATGTTAAGTCAATGATTACAATAAATTCATTACATATGTAAAAGAAAACACACCATAAGCATACAACACAACAAATGTGACCCTGGACCACAAAACCAGTCGTACACTGCAAAAAATGAATTTCAAGAACAAATTTTCTTTGTATTTTAGTCTTGTTTTCAGTAAAATATTTAAAAATTCTTAAATTAAGCATTCTTGATGAGCAAAATGACCTAAGAAAATAAGTCTATTTTTTAGACCGAAAATACCAAATGTTAGTGATTTTGTGCATAAAACAAGCAAAAAAATTGCCAATGGGGTAAGCAAAAAAATCTTGAACATTTTTCTTAAACACTAAATTCAGGAAAAATTCTAGAAAAAAATGCTTACCCCATAGGCAGTTTTTTTTTGCTTGTTTTATGCACAAAATCACTTAAATGTGATATTTTTGATAGATTTTTGCTCATCAAGAAAAAGCATCTTAATTTAAGAATTTTTTGATATTTTTACTGAAAACAAGACAAAAATACTAATATTGTTTTTCTTGAAAATCTGACTTACTTAGTATTTTTGTCTTGTTTTCAGTAGAAATATCTAAAAAATTCTTAAATCAAGATGTATTTTCTTGATGAGCAAAATGACCTAAGAAAATAAGTCTAGTTTTTAGACAAAAAAATACAATTTAAGTGAGTTTCTGCTTAAAACAAGCAAGCATATCTTCCGATGGTGTGACAAAATTTTGCTTAAATTAAGTGTTTTAAAAAAAAAAAAAATTTATTTTTAGATTTTTTCTCACCCCATTGGCAGATATTTTTGCTTGTTTTAATCACAAACTCACTTAAATTGTATATTCTAAAAACTAGACTTTTTCTTTCATTTTGCTCATCAAGAAAATCATCTTGATTTAAGAATGTTTAGATATTTCTACTGAAAACAAGACAAAAATACTAAGTAAGAAAGACTTTTTGCAGCAGGTATTGTTTGATTTTGCAGAACATTTTAATCAAATGCTTTCAAAAAGTGGTGGGGACAAAATCAGCCATTTCAAAAAGTGGTGGGGACATGTCCCCAGTGTAAATGACACCTATGTCCTTAACAGACCATATATCATCCATAGCAAAAACACTGCAGGTGAATTTTAAAACTAAAGCTCTGAGTTTTTTTTTCCAGACACTAACAGTGATTTATAGTAAAAGTGATGCTTGATTCTCAAGATTCTCTGAATAAAGCCAGAACTGAAAACAAAAACATTAGCTTATATAATGTCTATGAAGTTATAGGTATTCTTTTAACTACATATAAGAATAAAGAAAGTTACATTTTGTCCACACACACACACACACACACACACACACACACACACACACACACACACACACACACACAGCTGGCTGTGGGATCTGTGTGATACACCCAGTGGTTTGCTTTCTTGTGGTTGATCTTTCAAGAAGGTTTGACTTAAAACAGCAGATGGTTTTGCAGCATTTAGAGAAGACAGCTGTCAAACTGATACTAAGGTTTTAATGAGCTACAATAACACCTCTATACCTCCATTCTCTAATGACCTGAACATAAAGCCAAATCACAGAAAATAAGTGGAGATTTTGTATTCACCCACAGGCACCAGGTTGCCCGCACATAGTCTGTGAGGTGCCTGTCAAAGCACATTCTATTAATAGTCTCAATTGTAATGTTTATTTTTTTTTATATATATATATATATATATATATTAGCTTGGCTTCTTTTATGTATGTTAACATTTGAAACAATGATAAAACATATCAACAAGTAAAATAAAATAAGTAGACTATATCAAAAAGTAGCCCCCCAGATTGTTTTATCCATTGTGGTAACCCTTGCTGACCAAAAAGGTTGGAGACCCCTGATATAAAGTATAAATCATAACAAACATGCAACATATGGTCTTATAAATAGTACAGATTCTCTTAACAGTTTAAAGAGAGTGAGGAACTTTGACTATCAGAAATGAACAATTCATATGATAATTTGTAAACATGAATCAAGCAAGCGTCTGGATATACATTGAGGAACCTGACGGTTTCAGACTTAAAACTGTGGCTCACAGTAGGTTGCTACATGAACGAGAGGAGAATCTGCTATAAATATCAATACTGTTTAAAAATAAAGTACATCTTCTAAATCCATAACTACTTATACTGATGATGGGGTAGAAGGAATGTGATTGTTAAATAAAAACATTTAAGACTTTTAATTTTACTTCAGGCCAAACCCAGTTAATTATGAACCCGTGTAACAGCTGACTTCAGTAAAGACTGGCCCGCCCAACATTCTTACAAGAGGAGACTAGACTACTATACATAACAAATAATACATTTTTATTTATAACACTCTGTATTTATGTCCAGCAAGTAAAATGATATATATTTATGACTTATTTAGAAACAGGGTCAGAGACTCATTATAGGGTCAAACTGAAGTTTGCTCTTCTGAAAAGACTTTGATGTACTGTATTTCAGATTGTAACTTTCTCTCCTGTCCACCTACAGCCGTATATAGTGCCGCTTGCTTTGTCAAGTGTATGAATTCAGCTCATGGATGCCATAAATGCTGTCAATACATCTTAATGTTTACTCACAGCAAAATATTCCTTTATAAATCTTAACCTAAGATTTAATAGCCGAACATGATTAAACAATTTTGATTTCCTACATAGAGATGAGATTTGGTGAGATAAGATGAGAATCCTAAATGAACTTAAAATTTGCTTCTTTAATATGAATTTGCAAAAAATGGTAATTTAACAAATCACATCTCAAGTTAAGATCTAAAGCTGCATTCAGACTAGCAGCAGCAAAGCGACGCAATCTCATTGATTTCAATGGAAGCTTGGCGACTTCCGGTGACATGAGCGACAGTGCCCGTGGGTGATTGGATGGGGCGTGTCCAGTTGCGCGACAAATTTGAGAAATCTTTCACTTTATGCAAATTATGAGCGACTTTCAGGAGCGACTACTAATGAGAACGAAGAGGTGGAGTTCACATCATCAGTCTCTTGTCAGTTCATTTCCCACCGTAAATATATATATAAAAAATTATTTATCATTAGTAATGTGTTGCTAAGGACATCATTTGGTCAACTTTAAAGGCGATTTTCACAAATTTAGATCATTTTTTGCACCCTGAGATTTAGGGATGCTAAACAATTAATCGCGATTAATCGTTAGCAGAATAAAAGTTTTTGTTTTGCACCCTGAGATTTATGGATGCTAAACAATTAATCGCGATTAATCGTTAGCAGAATAAAAGTTTTTGTTTACATCACATATGTGTGTAAACTGTGAATAATAAATATGTATATATATAAATATGAATATCGCGATTAATCGTTTAGCATCCCTATTGCACATTTTCAAATAGTTGTATCTCGGCCAAATATTGTCCTATCCATGAAAAGCCTGTTTTCAGCTTTCATCTTGTGTATGATAGGGCTGGGTATCGATTCAGATGTTCCAGATCGATTCGATTTCGATTCACAAGCTATCAAATCGATTCGATTCCGATTCTTGATTAAATTTTCGATTCTGGTTCTCAGGTAGGTTTTTATACTCGATTCTCGATTCAACTCAATGAATATAGATTTAATACACATACTATATTAATAAAAAAGAACAGTGAACAGCAGTTTACAAGTGGGTAATTAATAAAAAGAAATTAAAAGCCACAACACGTCTTGCTTGCAAAATCTAAAATGCTTCCATTCCTCCGTTCAATGTTTGCGGAAATACATATGAAAAAAATCGATTCTGCTCTTTGAGAATCGATTTTTAATCGACCACGTTTTAAAAATCGATTAATCGAAAAATCGATTGACTGATTTTGTGCTCCAGAGTGACATTTGTCATTGTGTAACACTGGATGTACCCAATAAATCTGCTCCTATAGGCTATAGATGCAACACTATACAAAATCACTGAACATCACAACACACACAAGACTATACAAACACTGTACACTGAATGTCTGATGGACAGAAGAACAAACATGCTGTGAATGAGCGTCATCTTTCCAATTATTATTGGAAACAAACAAACAAACAGCCGAAATATGAACTGGGAGATAAAGGACAGTGTAAAGAAACACCACAGACTGCTAGTACATCAATAAAGACTTGATCATATCATGCGTTAACAACCATTCTTTACCAGTGCTTAGAGATGTTAGAATTAATTGCAGTCACTGCCTTTAAATCACGAGAACAACAACGAGACACTAAACTGACAAATCCATTAAATGTCTAATGCATTTCAACATATCTCTCCATACTAAAGGGACGTATCCCAAAATCACAAAACAGTGTTATGGTGGAGCAGAAATGACAACAGAAAATACATCTGGAAATAATGTCTCCCTCACTTCCTTTTGATCACATGCTATGGAAAAACATCTTAATGTAATTAAATCGAGTCTGACTGATCAGCAGATCAGACTGGAGCTAAAGGGCATTACTGACAAACAGATCTATTGCAATATCCATTCATTTCATTACACATCAGAACCAACATGACACTCATTTCATTTGAAATAAAGGTTTTAGAAACAGCCTGAAGATTTTAAAGTGCATATGTTGTCAAACCCTAAGTTCTGTGATTCTTAAAAAAAACTAGCCATGTACTTCTGCGTCACAGAAACGAGACCATCAAGAACATTGTTTTCATCCAGTGGGGCTATTCAAGCCAAACATTGATATTAATGAGAAAAAACTTGCAAGCTTTCTTTTCAAAAACGTTAACCCAAGTATCACTTTCACACAAAGGAAACGGTTTACCTTGAAGATGAAGCTGTAAAATCTCCGTCTAACAGTCTGATCTTGCAGAATAAAACTCCATTGACAAAGGGCACAGCCGTCAGCTCCTCCAGAATAACGTGAGTCTGAAACTTAAACTTTTTCTTCTTCACTAAAAACGCCATGAACTTCGCTTTCTGTGACTCTATCTTGTGTTACTTAGTTTCTTCTGTGTAATGAGTTTAATCTGGAAGCGTCATGTTTTCATTGTTCGTCTGTAGAAAAAAAAACAACACAAATCACACAACGGCAGATTAACACAACAGCTGCTACATGGTTCGTGCTTATTTCCAATAAGCGTTATTTGTTTTTCTATGTTAATTTTAAGATTGTTCAGATCACAAACCCTCAAACGCTTCTGATGAGAGGAAAAAGCGTCCGAGTGTCTCGTGCAGCAGCGGCGCGCAGATGAACTGATACACTGTGATACATGTGTAACATCAATGATGAACGATGGCACACTAACAGTGTGTAGTTGTGTTTCTTGCTTTCAGATGTGATGATACTGAATCACGTTGCCTGTGTGTTTGCTGTTTTTCTACAGAGATTATAAACAAGCGCCGCCTCCACATACGCGCGCGCGCTCACGAGAAGGATCTGAATATCTCAAAAATCACACATCTTCTTAATAGGTTATATAAATAAATATATTTATAATTATTATTATTATTATTTATATTATTTAATAAATGTATTTTGGTGTTGCTTCTAAAGGTTTAGATTTAGATATTTTATTAAATGTAGTCCCATTTGCTGATTTTCATAGAAAGTAGTATTACTTAAAATTAATAGTAGGCTATATAGCCAATGATAAATATCTTATAGTACAAAGGTTTTCCATTTTAAGACACTGAAAAGAGATGGGGGATGAATCTGCAGGTGAAGAAATAACACACTTTGCCTCCCTCTAGTGGCCGAATAATAAACTACAGTTAAATAAACCATAAATCGGACTTTTTCCATGTTTGAGTGCTATAATTGGGTATCAACCTAGAAAATGTGATCAAGATCAACCTAGTAACTTTTCTGCAAGCATGTGAAAAAATAAGTCATTGAAACTTGTCTCCCCTTGTGATGTAAGAAGGGGATAATACCGCCCCTTAATCTGCACTATCCAACCACAGCACTTAAATTTAGTGCAGAGATCAGCTCGTTTGCATGTTAAAGGACACACCCAAAATTGGCACATTTTTGCTAACATCTACAAAGTGGCAATTTTAATATGTTATAATAAATTATTTATATGGTATTTTGAGCTAAAACCTAACATATGTACTCTGGAGACACCAAATATTTATTTAAGATCTTTAAAAAAGTCTTGTGAAATATCCCCTTTAAACAAATTTATACTGGATTGTAAAAATCACAAAGTAACAATAGGGGCTGTCTAAAAGCAAAGGAGAAAAATTTGTTACTGAGGTTTCAGTTATACTCAATGAAAGTATATTTTGTAAAGCTTAAAAGGTTTCTACATTTATTTGTTTGATATTAAACGTGTTTATTTTAATAAATAAACTGTATAATTAGAGACAAATGAAATTATTTGTGTTTTAAAGCTTTGCTTAAGGTACTTTTAAAAGAAAACATTTCAAATTCAGTCTGCAAATAACAGATTTTTACTTCTGGAGAGTTTCTTTATTTAGTATTTGTTATTTGATGCAAAAAAAATGTCTTTCCGAGTCTGATTCACCTGCCACTGAAAAAATGTCTAACTAGAATACTAAAACTATGTTTTAGGGGTTTTGCATGCAGCACATTAATGTTATGATTATTTACACACGATTTATACAAAAAAATATACATATCCAAAAATGACTAAATATATATCTTTAGTATGCAACATAACTACAGTGAACCAAATAAAAAAATCCTGACCATGAGTTAAACTGAAAGACCTTGCAGAAATCAAAATGCTAGTCAAAAGCTAAAATTTGTCTTCTAGATCACGTATTTCGGCCATTTCTTTCTTACAACTGTACATTACTTTATCCCTCCAACATTCACACATACCAGCACAAACTTTATGTGGCAGTGTGAAATCATTTACACTCTAGACCAAAACTGTCAAACACGCATACACACATACACAACTCCAAACATGTATTTCATTTAATCTATTGTCCATCTTCTAAAGGCCTTTGCGCATTTTCCATTTTACCCTCTGCAGTCTCTGAGGCACCTGCAGCATTCGAGCTGTTGGTGTTCTGTAGGAACTTTCTCAGGTCCTTCAATGCAGGTCTGAACATCTGAACAAGAGCCAGCAGACCAGCCTGTGTACCCTCCAGAGCCTGAGCTTGTCTCTCCTGTGCACAGGCCTGGGCCTCCAGGGAGCGCCGGATCATCTGCAGGAGGTCGTTCTGGTTCTCCAGGTGCTGTGAGATCTCACGCACATGGAGGTTGGTGACACGGTGCTCCTGGAGGAGCTTGGCGGAGTTAAGTGCGATGCGGCTCTTCAGCTCTTGGGGTTTGGAGGAACACTCGGCCTGCGCCGCGAGCATCTCCACAGGTGTGACTGTGACAGGGGTCTCGGTGGTGCAGTACTCCACCATCCCGTCCTCCAGGGTGTGATATGTCGTCTCATCTGCAGGACATGATCACACACAACTTAATACTTTAAAGATCGAGGCCGTCACGGGTGAAGATAATTTTGGCCAATGACTGATATCTCACCTTCAATTGTTTTAATTATACACGCCCCCGTTGTAGGTTGAATACCTGTGCAGAAAAATTATAATGAAACAAAAGGCTTATTTACATGTCGTAATTATGTAACATGTCAAATGTGTCATGCTATAATATACATTATATAGAGTATTTTTATACAGAATTTTTTTTTATTTACACCATTTAATACGTTCCAAATTGATACAGTATGGAATATGTAAAACACCAAAGGACCATCTAAACTAAACTACAGACAAAAATAATAAATATAAAAAGTTAAATAACATATAGTGGCCACATATATTATAGACTTTCCCCTATACATTTAACATTATAAAGAACTGAATTTAAAAGCCAATGCACACCTAATGCACCCACTACCCAAGTAATAAAACGATTGTGTTTGGTGTCATTCTGCAACACAGTTCTAGTTTATCACATTAACGCCGCAGTGCTCTTTCTATAGCACGCATTTTAAGTTACGCAACTGTCTTACTTTGCGTTAACGCGACGGTGGTGGCGGCGGAACTGATGGGCACCGTGATCTCCGCGCCCGCCTCCGCCGTCGGCAGACTGATGATGGTCGCCTCTCCCAATAGATTGCAGATGCGCTGCTGCATGGAGGTCAAGAGGACGGGCACTGAGGTGCAGTCGCCCGTTCCCTCCATGGCCGCCCGCGCTTGTGCCACTTTCCGTCGCACCTCCGTCTTCAGATCGGACCATTTCTTCTTGACCTCCGCTAGCTCTCGCTGGCAGGTGGCAACGGCGTTCACGCGCTTCATGATCTCGACCCACGCGTTGTTCTTTGCGATATGCGTGACGCCCGCGTTGAAATGGTTCACCAAAATGTGTTTTTGTTTTTCCATCTCCTCCACGATGATTTCCACCTCTCTTTCGGAGAAGTTCGTTTTTCTCTTTTTGGCCTGAGACGCCATGGTGAATTTAAATTGACTTGGGGGGTTAAATAAAAAAGTGCGTAGAATACGTAAAAATAGTAAGTTTTTGGTCTCGGCACAATTGCGCAGCGTAATGGCTTCTTGAATCTACTTCTCTTCCAACAACAACGTTTGCGGACGTCCCGCCTATCTTCCACTTCCTACGACTCCTATTGGTTAAATCATACAACCGACAACGTTGTCTTAATTTTTATTGGTGGAATGCGTCGTCAATCACACTGTACTGCTGCACGAAAGCGACAGAAGAGGGCGCAAACTGCCACAAAACTGTCATTTACAGTCAAAACATACAACATAAAATATAACTTTGTGAGAGGGTAGAGTACGTAGTGAACAGAGAAGCAAATATCATCACGATATTTTTATTTATTAGGAAAACAGTATGTTCGTGTGTGAATATAGGAGATATACACCAAACACATGCAAATACAGTAATCATGCAGTAATGATGCTGCAAAATTACCTATATAGGCCAACAAGTATCCTTAAAGGGATAGTTCACATAAAATATAGGCCTACTCATCCTCATTTTATTCCAAACCTGTATACATGTCTTTGTTCTGCTGAACACAATTGCAAATATTATTAAAAAAAGCAGATCTGGGGCACCATTCACTTCCATAGCATTATGTTTCCAACTATGAAAGTCAATACTGCCCCAGATCTGCCTGGTTGCAATTTTTTTTTAAATATTCAGCAGAACAAGAAAATGTATACTGTTATTGGTTCTGACCATATTTATACATCATCTGAATAAATAAGCTTTCCATTGATGTATGGTTAGCCAAGATAGGACAATATTTGGCCAACTATTTGAAAATCTGGAGATGCAGAAAAATCTAAATATTGAGAAAATCACCTTTAAAGTTGTCCCATTGAAGCCCTTTGCAACACACATTACAAATGATAGCCTAAATAAATGTTTGACATATTTAATATAGGACATTTTCAAAACATCTTCACGATCTTTACTTAATATCCTAATGATTTTTGGATAAAAAAATATAAATTTGACCAATACAATGTATCGTTGGCTATTACTACAAACCTGTGTGACTTATGACTGGATTTGTGGTTCAGGGTCTTATATTATGAGTTCATTTTATCAATGATGAGCAAGAATGGAACGCATAAATAAATAAACCAAACCCCATCATTTAGCCAACAGAAAAGGCACATAATAAACAGAAACCCTTATATCAACCCTTATATATGTTGTCAAAACAGCACAGTGTCTAAGAATAGTTATAAGAACACAGAAATGACGGTCCATTCATTGACAAGTGTCTACAGATACGTCACATTGTCTGTGATAATTTGATCTGTGTGGACTTTCTATGCATTGTTAGCGTTATTTTATAAGAATGCAAATATACATTCACATAAATCTATTTTAGAGCCTTTTTAGTTTGCTGTGATTTTGTTATTTGTATGCTCTATTTGGGTATTTTTTGCCTTGTACAGCACCTTGTACAGTCAACTTTGGATTGTTTTTAAATGTGCTTTATAAATAAATAATGAAATATACAGCTACTGTTTCATTATAGGCCTTAAGTCGTAACAGGTACTTTAAACAGGTACAGGAAACCAGTGCTTTGAAGTTCTAAACAATAATCTAATAAATATAGGTTATTACTTGAGACTGGCTTCATAGTATTAGTAACTGTGCCACTAAAGAGGTTCAGGCATAACCATTCTGAGAACTCAGATTTGTGTGATAGCCTGAGAAAGCTGAATTCTTAGAATAAGATCACTTATTACAACGAAAGGAATTTAGCAGAGGAGTTGCCTTTGTCGTTCGTTTACCTTCGAACAGCAAACACCTAACAAATCCCCTCAACAAAAAAAAGTTAAACAGGACACTTGTGGAATTGTCCACAAACCATTCATTAAGATCTTTGGCATTGTAACCTTTCCAGTTGCATTTGCCCTTTACCATCAGTCAGCGATGACTCACTGAGACACATTGTATTGGTCAACACTAAAGTACATTCTCAAGAGCGTTCATGTCCAGTCACATGAGAGAGAAGAGGATTGCCCTTTGCTATAGCTGTTTATATCACTGGGCTTGCCTCCACAGACCTGGCAGGACGTTGTGTTTGAAGTCTGTTTCAGTCTTAAAATAATCACAACACGGTTAGTTTAGCAATTTAAATGTCACAACCCAAACAATGAACAGAAATGTCAGTGAATATAGAAATTCAAGTGAGACGAGTGAAAGTATAATGAGTCTATATATGTGAAGTGACACCCCACTTTTTATAAAAATATGCTAAATTTCCAGCTCCCCTAGAGTTAAACATTTGATTTTTATCGTTTTGGAATCCATTCAGCCGATATCCGGGTCTGGCGGTACCACTTTTAGCATAGCTTAGCATAATCCATTGAATCTGATTAGACCATTAGCATCGCACTCAAAAATAAACATAAAGTTTCTTTATTTTTCCTTAATAAAGGTGAATGATTGAATGGAGTATTTATCCTTGTTCTGTGATGTGACGTGTAGACAATTTTTTTTTGTTTGGGTCTGTAATGCCTTAGAAGCTTCCTAAAAACCTCTTTAAAAGGATTTTAAAGTGGTTTTGCACCTATTTGGCTCCCCCTACTGGCTTAACTTGCAATCTCATTACTGATTGGCTGACTTTGCTGCCACTCAAAAAATGTAGCCAATTATTTTAAAGTGGAGGGGCAGTTAGATGCCTGTGATGTCATAAGCATCAGTTTTTCAGATTGGGACGTTTTCTGGCTGACATTTCTATAAGAGGAATTTCTATGAGACTGACGGAAAATTAAAAGTCCCCTTGGTTACTTTCGATAGCAGGGGACTATTTTCAGGCGCTGCGTAATATCATTGTGCCTCCTGCAGCCATGTTACGGCAGCAATGTCCTTGATTATTACGCTAGAATGAGAGTATAGTTCCTAGCCATATCGGCCTAAAAAAATTCCAACTTTTAATTTTCTGTCGGTCTTAGTACACAATGTAACTACAGAAGAGTCAAGTTTTAAATAGGAAAAATATTCAAACTCTTTGATTATTTTTTGGCGCGATGCTAATGGTCTAATCAGATTCAATGGATTATGCTAAGCTATGCTAAAATTGGTACCTCCAGACCCTGAGATCATCTGAATGGATTTCAAAACGGTAAAAATCAAATGTTTAACTCTAGGAGACCTGGAAAATGAGCATGTTTTTTTTTTTTAAAGTGGAGTGTAAAAAGTTACAAAAGCTGTCATTGGGGCAGCTGTATTTAAAAAAAATACACTTTTGTACCTACAAAGTGCATATTTAGAACTTCAAAGGTACATATATCTCTACCTTAACTGATCTTTTTAAAAAGTTCTGTCCCAGTGAAAGCGTGTGTATCTTTCTACTGAAAGTGTTGATAGTGATTTGCAATGTCAACATTAACTTTACTTGTTGTTTTTAAGTAATTACTGGTTGTTAGGGTTTGCCTGATCTTTTGTTGCTGGTGATAAGAACATTTGAAAATCTCAGCAAAATCTTTGTTGACATGGACCACTGTACTTTTACTGACAGATACACAGCCACCATGAAGCAGGTAATAACAAATAATGAAGGTAATAACAAATTAAGCAGGTATAACAAATTAGGCGGGACAGAGCACATCCTGTTTTTCATGTCAATCTCACCACCCAGTAAAGTTTATCAGATGCACATCAACTATTAGACTTAATCTAGCATGACATCAAAACATACAGGAGATTATGTGTGATAAATGTTGAACTTGACCTTGGCTCTGTACTATGGTTAATGTACACATTATAGCTCGTCCACCATTGGCCAAACATTGAGTTTAATGTCTTTTTTAATGTATAGTACATTTTATAACTGTACTGTTTACATGTCTTGTATGTATAGGATATAATGTACGTGACATAAACAGATAAAGGGTTAGGACTTAGGTGTTATCAGTATACTGTACATGTACTGCAATTCAGCTTATGGTTCAGTGTTACCTAAAAAAACTTGTTTGTTTTCAATTTGTTCTGAATAGTAGAATGTAGACTTCATGACTTGATTATTATGGAAAGTATGCACCCAGCAAGCATTAGCCCTCATTCCACCATCTTATAGACCCGATATAGACCCAAAATAAATTTGGTCATTTATTTTCAGGCTATGGATATACCAGGGTTCCCACACCTTAGTTCATTTCAAATTCAAGGACCTTTCAAGGACTTTCCAGATCCAATACCCTCAAATTCAAGGACTAAATGTGTAGACACATTTAAAGTGAGAGCAAGGTTACATCGTGTTACCTTTTAAGATACATTGTTACAGTTCCCTTTTGAGGGAACTCGCGCTGCGTCACTGGGGTGACACTTTGGGACGCTTTCAGGTGTAAGTGCGTCTGAATGTGTATATCAAATTCAACCAATGGTGAGGCTTAACGACAAAGACAGGATGACGTGGGAGCCAGGAAGTATATCGCTATCTGAAATATTGCCAAAAACGGCATTACAGGGATGCAGGAAGTATGGCAAGGGAGACGCAGCGTCTCGTTCCCTTCTCAGGGAACAACAGTTACATACGTAACCTGAGACGTTTTCATGTGTCAAAAACAACTATGCAAAAAAGTATTTTGGTATGAATCATTTCCATACAGAAGATAAAAGCATTTAAAGCGAACAGTTTAGCATATATGCTTAAAAGGCTAGAAATTTTATGATATTATCCTAGACTACACAGGGAATAATATGGATTTTTTCCCAGAAAACTTCCTGCATAAAATAGATTCAAGCACTTTTAATGACCTGTATTTATGTATGTATATTCTCAAAAACTTCCAAGGGCCTTGAATTATTTTTCACAAGTTTTCACAAACTTTCAAGAATTTCAAGGGCCCGTGGGAACCCTTATATACGTCTAGATTATTTTCACTGACAATGCCAAATTTGCCTTAGCCTAGACATCTGGGCTGAGTTTGGATGACTATTAGATGTCTTTTAAATGCAAAATTGCTTGCTGGGTTTGCAAACGTGACATTGTATAAATATAAAATCAGTTTGGAATTGTGACAGGTTAATATTTTCACATAGGACACATCTCTCACCGCCTCACAAGCCCATCTGATGTAATCAGAGAACTCTGGTGACTCCCAAAGCCTGCATCCAGTTTAAACCACCTGGATTAGTGATTCCCACTTTGTGACTGAGTTAAAATTAGTGAGAGCACTGGAGTCAAATTCAATCATGAGACCAGTCTTATGTTCTCCTGGGGTCTGACTGCACCATACAGTAAAAAAGTGATTAGGATTTTCAGAATATGTTTAAAAACTGCTGAGCCCTTTTGACATAATAAATAGCTTATTTCGTTTTGGTAATATTGGAATTGTAACATTCATATTAAAATCTTGAACTTTTTTTAATTATTATATGCTATAATATTCATTTAGGCTTATATCAAGTTTGGCTTTTGAAACAATTATTTTAGTACTAAGCTTTTCCTTTGCACTTTGCATGTTATGCAGGTTACAGATGGTAAATAAATGTGTGTCTCCCCTCTTCATAGACTTCCTTATAAATCTCTTCAGATGCAGAATGTAATTTTGTAACTGGAGCAACTTCACTGCAAGATTAAGCCTTACAACAGGAGACACTATAACCACAGTTACCATTTATAGTATGTAGACTAGTTGAGATTCATCCTGATACTGATCTAATGGTTCAGATTAGTACATTCAGGCAGTATTTTAACAGCATTTGACCTCATGAGCTCAGATCACTGATACAGTTTTATGTGTTTTGTGCTAATGACTGTAAGTATAATTTAAACCAGAATCATAGTTAGGCTACCTTACAAATTAGCTTTTTTGACATGTGACAATAAACATACAATTCACAAATACAAATAAAGTGAAGTTTATATGTTAATATGCTGGGACAAGATTCTGGTTGAGTTTAGCTAAACGTTTAGAGTCCAAAGTTTAGCAGCAACCATTAAATATGTACAGTAAGGCATAATACATTAAATTTTAGGAGAGCTAACCAATAAAATTAATAAAATACTTTCATTTGATAGGCTAATCAATCTGGTCCTTTTAATCTCTAAGCCATAATGACCAGTATCTTTACTGTGTTTATTAACTGTGTGTTTAAGACGAATTCTCTCTCATGTGATGATTACCTAATCCTTTGAGAAGTTAATTTGAGTGCCTTGTATTGGAAATTTCACAGCTCATCACGTGGGTTTCTTCTCTCTACCGGCGCACGCTGGAATTCATCAGAGGTCAGTAGTGAAAAGGGCGGGCTCTCACGTACCAAAAATGTTCAATGGCAATGGCTTTCGATTGGACGTTTAAAATCTACGTCAGAGGCTGCGTGTCAAATCAGCACTTGCGTAAGAACACACAGCCAATCAGAATCCGCCGCTCTTTACTCATAGGGCGTGACTGAGGATTTTTCTAGGCATGATCAGCTGCCTTACCGGCATTTCAGCGTTTCACCGCCGCCAGGACTCTACGCGTCCTATTTATTTATTTATTGTCGTAGAATTTTATATTATTTTGAAAATGTTGTGCCTGTGCTTGTATGTGCCTGTACCCAACTCCGATCAGATCGAAGTGGAGTACTTTGAGTCGAATGGATTACCATCCGAGCTGAAGTCAATCTTTAAGCTCAGCGTCCTTCTACCGTCCAAGGAATTTTCAACCTATCAAAAATGGAGAAAGGTAATACATTTTAAAATATACCTATCTGCTAATTAGCACGCATATATTTCAGTTTCTAAACAGTTTGGAACTATAGTTAAAAGTGCATTTAAAGGTAGTGTGTGTTTTTTTTTAAGAATGGCACATTTTTGTCATGACGCATGACCGTTTCCGGTGTTCGTTCCTCTTCTTGCGCACATTCCGTTCAAATGACCATATATGGAGTTCCACATCCTGAATTAAAAAAAGCGCGCAGTTTTATTATTAATCTAATAACTAAAGTGCTTTTTACAAAGCGTATACTTTATCTTATGAATTCAAAAAATATTATTTTGCTGCTCCGTTGATTTATGCCTTGAGGATGAGGATCATTCTTGTACATTTTATCGATTTCTGAAATTGTTTATGGCTTCTTTAGTGGCGAACTTGAAATGTATCACATTTTTCTAATGTAACTTACGATATAAAGTTTATGCATAATTGCACAAACTGCTCAATTAAATGCACATTTGTGGTTTTGCATGAGTGCATAAATATGGTAATTTTATGAATTGATCTGGGAATGCATGCAGCAGTCTTTAGTCAATAGTAAATATAAGTTAGTGGTCGATTAAATACATTTTGAATCTTTGTTCAAGTTAGTAAACTAGAATTGTTTAAACTTGTTTGGTGGCAATACACCCTTTTAACAGATGTGATGTATGACTTTGATTGTGACCAGATGTTAGGCGTTTTTATCATGGTTTGCCTCATGTAACTTCACAAATTTCCACATTTGAAAGCTGTTGGCATTCACACACACTTATCTTTACTGAATGTGTGCTAATGTACAGATGTTATTTTGCATTGCCATGTTCAGGACTTTCCCACACAGATTATATTAGTTTTCTTTAATATGTGTAACGTTACCTTTAAAATTTTGTCTCACAGAAATCATTGAAGACTGAAGAGAAAGCTCTTGATGGGCAGCTAGACTTTGAAGAGTTTGTTCACTACCTCCAAGACCACGAAAAAGATCTGAAGCTCGTCTTCAAAAGCCTGGATAAGAAAAATGCTGGTATTAGATCTTTATACATAACTTAATTTACAAATTAAATGATTAATTCTAATATGTGTAAATGAAAACTCAATAGAAACATGTCGTTTTGTGTTGCTGTCAGGTCAAGTGAATGCGAGTGACATCGTGAATTCATTGCGAGATCTTGGTGTCCATATCTCCCAGCAGCAGGTGGAGAAAGTCCTTAAAAGGTAAAACCTGAATAATAAATAGTAATATTATTATGTTTAAATAAAGTAGAAGTAGACATGCACATTGCACTTTACAGGTTTCTCTTTAAACGCTTTTCTTTTTGTCACCATTGTGTTTGTTCTCCCGTAGCATGGACAAGAATGGGACAATGACCATTGACTGGAATGAATGGAAAAATCAGTCACTAAAGCCTGCTGAGAACATTCCAGAAATCATCCTGTACTGGAAACACTCCACCGTAAGAATTCCTCTTACTTGCATAAACTATACATGCAGGATCATTTTTACAAAGTTGGGATTTCTCTAAATTGGTTCAAATTAGCTGAAAGTTCTTAATTGTTATACAGTATGGCAGACTGATAGTACTTAAAAATACTGACTGCAGTGGAACACGATGATCTAGGACAGGGTCCAGTTTAATAGGTGTGGCATTACACATATGTACCGTGAGTGGCATCTAATCTTGTATGGCAGAAGTTCACTGCTATTAATATGACAGTAACCGCCTTACAGAAATGTCCAGTTAATATCACAGCACCCAAATTAAAACGTAATGTCCTCTTAAATGGTAAACCTTTAAGCAAGAAGTCACATTATGTGATCTATGGGCTTTTGAGTCTGCGGTTTTATCTCAGTGACCTTTTTCCACACCAGACTTTAAACTTCAGGCCTTGGTTTTTTTGTGCGTAATGAGATGAACGCAAATATCTGCAATGTCACAAGGGTTTGCGAAGTCCGCAGTGGATTGTAAAATCAAATATCACCTTTGTGCGCTAAAAAACACACAGATTAGTTTGCTGCGTCAGTAATCGGGTCAAAGCCTGCTGACGCACAGGCTACACCTGCCAAGGTCACGCCACTTACCTGAAGTTGCTCACAAAATCTTTAGTGTTTACTTAATAAAGCTATAGATTAATACTTTTTTAAGATATATTACAATAAAGTTTTGTGAACTTTTTTTATAGATCTTTGATGTGGGTGAGAACCTTATGGTTCCAGATGAGTTCACCTCTGAGGAACACATTACCGGTATGTGGTGGAGACACCTGGTTGCTGGTGGAGGTGCTGGAGCCGTTTCTCGAACCTGCACCGCTCCGCTCGACCGACTCAAAGTCCTTCTGCAGGTAAGATTTGCCTTTCATCTGCTCAGCCATCAGTCCCAAAGGTCTCCAGGAGAACTTTATTATTGTTATTAGATCTTGTGTATCATGTTATTGTCACATGAACTGTCAAAATATTGCACATTGGATGTAGTGTCAAAGCCACCGCAGAGTTTGATTCTTAAGTCATGTGTCTTTCGAAAAACCTGAAAAAAATCCCGACTTCCTCAGTAGACTCAGTAGCAGGACGATGCAATCAGCAGAGATCTGTTTCATAACTTAACAGGAAGTTTGTGGTAAATTCAGAACAATTGGTCGTCTTATCCAACAGTCATAAAATGAAGTGTAAAAAGTACATCAGTATCAGTTCATACTTCATCATAAGTGTCCTTATTAGTCAAACAACCAATCAAAATCTGAGAAGTCAAGCATACCCTCTGTCCTGGACTCTGATTTGTTAGATACGTGTTAGTGTTTCGCAAGACCACCTTTGGTTTCATGTTGATGTTGGTAAAAATCTGTGTCACGTTTGCGTCAGTGTTGATCAGACTTTGATCCATCTGTGATTTGGTCCAAACCCTTTCACCTACTTTTGAAAAATTTAACTTTGTTCCCTCTTGTCAAGCACCCAGATCTCTCTTAATAGAACACGATGACCTGTCAATAAACTCAAATCATGATGTCATTATAATGAACTTTTTGGTTCTTCTGTCTCAGGTGCATGGTTCCCATACCAACAACATGTGTATTGTGAGTGGGCTCACACAGATGATCAAGGAAGGTGGGATTCGGTCATTATGGAGGGGAAACGGCATCAACGTCATTAAAATCGCCCCTGAATCGGCCCTCAAGTTCATGGCTTACGAACAGGTACCCAGCGCTGACGTGATGTCATTACAAAAATGTGCCGCAAAGTCTGTAACATTAAAGTAATCGACGCTCTGTTCTTCTCAGATTAAACGTCTGATGGGCAGCAGTGGTGAAACTCTGGGGATCACTGAACGTTTTGTAGCAGGTTCCCTGGCAGGAGTCATTGCGCAGAGCGCCATCTATCCCATGGAGGTTCTCAAAACTCGCCTGGCGTTAAGAAAGACGGGCCAGTACAAAGGCATCTCAGACTGTGCCAAGCAGATCATGCGTGGGGAGGGGGTCTCAGCGTTTTACAAAGGCTACGTTCCCAATATGTTGGGTATTATTCCTTATGCCGGCATCGACTTGGCAGTCTATGAGGTAGGCACAGAAACTTAATTTTATAAAGTTGTTATTATTGTGCCATACCTCAAGAAATCAAAAAGCTTATTGTTGCTAATCTCTTTTTGACAGACGCTCAAGAACACGTGGCTTCAGCGTTACGGTACAGACAGTGCAGATCCAGGTGTGTTTGTGCTTCTGGCCTGTGGTACTGTCTCCAGTACGTGCGGCCAGCTCGCCAGCTACCCCCTAGCTCTCGTACGAACACGAATGCAGGCACAAGGTAAGCTCACTTTTGTGTCTTACGTTAGGGTATGACAGTTAGCGTGAGCTGTTACCACATCTCATGATCTCCTGTCTGTTTCCTCTTCAGCCAGCATTGAAGGTGCTTCCCAGGTCTCCATGACCGGGCTCTTCAAACAGATCATGAAGACGGAGGGGCCGACGGGTCTGTACCGGGGTCTGACTCCAAACTTCCTGAAAGTCATCCCAGCTGTGAGCATCAGCTATGTCGTCTATGAGCACATCAAGTCAGCATTAGGAGTGCAGTCAAGATGAGACGCCTATGAAGGACTTGAATCTCAGGGTTTTAATCCTTGAGGTGTGGAAGTCATCTCATTCTGTGAATGTGAGGGGAGTGGAGGAGAGCTGTCAGTTAACTTGCACAAATGAATGTATTTTACCAGGCAAACAGGAAGAATACCTTCTTTAAACTGTAACCTTATTTATTAAGTGGTTCACATCATTTGAAGACACTTTGTTGAAAGCTGAAATCAGGGACCAAACGTGTGTGTGTGTGTGTGTGCCCAGATGATGTATGGATCTCTACAAAGTGTTATTATTATGGTTTGGGCAGTGTGAAAGTGTCCAACACTAAAAGGTTTTACTGTGAAATGCTGAACTTGCACTGCCCATACTAATGCTGCTTTATATGGTTGAAAGTGAAATATTTAAATATGAAAACCAGTTGTTTATATAGTATTTATATTGTGGGATCCGGTGGAGAGTTCTATGGTTGTGTTTCTTGGCACCTCTAATAAGCACATCTTAAAGTCAGTGTTCCCCCTACGAATAATAAATCTGTTTAATGTGTAATTTAAAGATTTATTTTTACGAATCTACACACTAAAGTTCTTAGCTTTGTGTTGATAGAACGGTTGATCTAAAGAATTAATGCACTTTGTTTTGAATGGAAGCTCTAATGTAATGACTGTAAACAAGTTGTCAATGGGTGTGAATGTTTTGTAGTTGGGGACCAAATGTTCCACTAATAAATGCACAATATGCTCACTTGCAGTATTGCTTGGGTGATGAGGGACTTTAATGTACACTAATGAAGGAAAAAAAAACATGGATATCAATATTTGTGTTTTAGATGATGTGATTTGGCAGTGAAAGGTGCTTTGTGTATGTCTGGAGAGTGAATGATTTGATGTCAAACTTTTGTCTTGTTTTAGTTTGCTGTTTTAAAATAATTATAAATATTTTTCTTGAAATGTAATTTATATTTTCAATAAAAAATGTAATATTCATTTGTTGCCTGTAGTGTTTACATTTATTCATGTTTTGGCAATTGCTTTTAACCAGAGTGACAATACATTCAAACTATACTTTTTTATGATTAGGTTAGTAGGTGTTAATAAATGCTTTACCAACTAAGCCACATCTGATAAAGCAAATATTATTATGAAGTTAAAACATGGATTAATCTAATGTGTCAATATAACAATTGGTTACTAAAAATAGTGTAAAAGAGGTAATTTTATTTAATATATTGCAGTAAATGTTTTGATTATGAAGGAAATTTTAAAACTCCTAAAGCTATGCTATGACAATTATGTGTTATGAATAGCGGCTTTATAACATGTCTGTATGTTAAATGATGAGGTAATAGCTGATATTATTGTTGGACTTATTGTTCAAGATGAAAGTACACACTCCGTCTGAACTAGTTTCATAACCAGTCAAAATTCTGTATAAATGATTGAACACTGCCATCTGTAGTCCTACTTTTATCACTACAAATAAAAGTCTTTCGTCTTCAGACCTACTGGTACAGTATGTCGTTATTTCTGCTTAATTAAAATACTTTGAAACATTTCACATTTAAAAAACATGAGTGACAATAAATAAAATCATAATGTATGTAATAAATGACTAAGAGTTTAATTAAATAAAAAAATCACTCACATTCATGCTACTAAAAAAATAATCACCCTTATTTTGGAATCCATAATTTGAGGACTTTTATTTTGGGAATCTAAGCAAGCGCTTGCACCCGGAAATGTCAGACAAAACATCGAGAGAAACAAAAACGCCAGTGTTTTATTTACATAAATGTATTTCAATGCACGAGAGTTGAGACATAGTGTCATATGGTTTCATTTAATATTTGTTTATCTGTTAACTTATTCATAATGTTTAAAAACATGTTTAAATCCGGGTGTTTAGTGCGAACTGCACATGTAATTCTGACTTGGCTCACAACTTTGGTACTATTTCTTCATAACACAGGTACGTTTAATTATTTAATGTCTACGCCTTGTCTTATTTGTATTATTAAAGTATCATTTGAATACCATGGTATGTGAATTTGTTCATGAAAACCATACAGATCTACGAAGATGTCAACAGAGAGGAGATCTCTTACAACCTGTGATATTTAGCTCTTTAGTTCTGCTGTCAGTGCTGCTGTACTTCACAGTGTCTCTCATGGATCCTGGTTTTGTTCGATCTGACCAAGACGCAAAGGTATTAAAAAAAAATCGAAGACTTTATCACATCTTAATAAAATAATAACCGTGCAATACAGTCAGATATTTGGTCTCTTTCAGGGAACTACAGTGGATGATGATGAAGAACTAGAGAAGATGATTCCTCAAGAGCAAAGTTCATTCAAGCAGCGACGTTGTGGTTACTGTTTCTTACTGGTACTCCAAAAACCTTTCTGTTTAGTATACACAATGAAACCTTAGCTGTTACTTTACAATAAACTGAACAGTGTCTACACTTTACTGTAACATTTTAAAAATAATATTTCTTATTTCTTTGTTTATGTGAACTAGCAACCAATGAGGGCACGGCATTGTAAAATGTGTAAGCAGTGTGTAAGGCGTTTTGACCACCATTGCCCCTGGATTGACAACTGTGTTGGAGAGAGAAATCACAAATGGTTCCTGCTGTATTTGTGTGTGCAGTTTGTTGCTGTATCTTGGGGACTACAGGCTGCATGGTGAGTGTGTGTCACATACATACATTTGTCGAGAAATATTTATAATAACAGTGTATCATTTACAGTATAGATAATTATGTATATCTGTAAGGTCTGGCATCGTATTTGCCCCCACCTGGCAGCAGTGGTTCACTCAAAATGGCTTCCTGCTCGGGGCACTTGGATTGACAGGGGTGTTTACTATGGTCGTCTTACTTCTGATGGGCATTCACGTGTACCTGGCGTCCGTTAACACCACCACCTGGGAGTTCATGTCACGACATCGCATCTCATACCTTAAACACTGCGACACAGAGGATAACCCCTTCGACAGAGGAGTGATATGCAACCTATGGGACTTTTTCTGCATCTGTGGGACTGTGGCATGGGAGAGAATGTACATCAAACAAACTAATGGAACCGTATGACAAGAAAACTAGGGGCTGTGGTGGGATTTTATCAACATTTTTAGTTGAGTCTTATTATATACTGTAGTCCCGACAGAGCACCTTGATATTATTTTACACTGATTTAGTGTGTGATGTTCAGTACTGTTCTCAAGGCCCCAAGGGACTAAATCATCCAGGGAGAAGTACAATGTTGATAACAAAACTGGCTGTTAATAATTTTGTACCTTAATTACTGGGTGGGTTTCTAATCAATTAAAAGTTGGTTTGGTGTAATTTTATTGTTTTTACTCATAAATTGTAGGATATTTATCTGACAGTTGGTTCTGTTTTTATGGGGGCAGTTTCCCGGACAGGGGTAAGACTAGTCCTAGACTAAAATAATGAGCTGTCCAAACTGCAAACAACTTGCACTGACATATCTCGAAATATGTCAGTGCCCTTTGGTTTGCCTCAAAATGCTCACAAGTAATGTTTTTAGTAAGGCATGTTTGTTAAAACTAGTTATATTTCCTAATTAACATAAGGCCTAGTCCTGGTTTAAGATTATCCCTGTCCGCCCCATAAAGAATACAGTTTTACAGTTTACAAGTTTCAAAAGTTAAACCTTACTTGTTACTAGTTTGTTATTGACATTTATTTTGAATGTAAAATAAACTTTTGTACAGAATTATAAGTTTGTACTATTAGGTATACAAAGTTTAGTAGACATTTTGGAGAATATAATACAGAAATGTCACTTGTGACCCGGTTTGTTGAAAAAAAAAAAATAAGACAAGAGGAAAAAACTTTACGGGGCAGTTTCCCCGGACAGGGCTTTTCCTAGTCCCGGACTAAAATGCATGTTTGAGCTGCCTTATTTTAAAACTATCTTGTCCTGAAATATATTAACATATATGAGTACCAATAAAGAACGAGTTTTTCTAAACTTTTGACTGGTAGTGTATATCAGTACCATTGTTATGTCTGAAGATGCACACCAGTATTTTTTTTTATATGTTTGTAAAAATTACTTAAATGTCCCAATATTACTAAGACCTAGTCCTGGTTTAACCTAAACCCTGTCCATGAAACCGCCCTTACAAGTCATAAATTTAAATTAATCCCAGTTCATAACTTGTAAGCAGTTATGGGCAATGGCTTAATTATGTCTGACTCAAAGTAATAGTTTTGTAACTAAGGGGCAGTTTTCCAGACAGGGTTTAGATTAATCCAGGACTAGACCTTAGGATATTTAAGTAGTTTTTACAAACAAACCTTACAAATAAAGACACAGGTGTGCATCTTGAGACAAAACAATGGCACTGATATACAACACTACCAGTCAAAAGTTTAGAAACACACGTTCTTTATTTATATTTTTTTCACATTACAAAATAACAATAAACTCGTCCAAATTATAGTATAAAGAAGTGTTTTCCTTCAATGTTCTGTCCATGTCATCTATTTTAAAGTAATATTTTAAAGGGGCACTGTCATAAGATGTAAAATAAATCTTTGGTGTCCCCAGAGTACATATGTGAAGTTTTAGCTCAAAATACCATATAGATAATTTATTATGACATGTTAAAATTGCCACTTTGTAGTATAAGAAATAAGGTGCCATTTTGGGGTGTGTCCTTTAAATGCAAATGAGATCTCTGCAGTGCTGTGGTTGGATAGTGCAGATTAAGGGTCGGTATTATTCCCTTATTACATCACAGTGGAAGCCATATTTCAATTACCTATTTTTTCACATGCTTGCGAAGAATGGCTTATCAAAACTAAGTTACTGTGTTCTTTTTCAAATTTCCTACGTTGATAGAAGCACTGAGGACCCAATTATAGCACTTACACATGAAAAAGTCAGATTATCATGATATGTCCCCTTTAAGATATGTCAGGGCAAAGTGTTTTTAATTGAAGGCAGCTCAAACATTTAGTCTGGGACTAGAATAAGCCCTGTCTGGGACACTCATCCTAAGAGTCCAGTCTCATATCTCCCATCATATTATGTCAATATTAATTATTATCTGATAAGTTAACCTTTTGACAAAGTAAATATTTGCATAATTTTGTAATAAATAATATTTACATAAAAAGACAACTTTATCTGAAACCTTCATATTTATGTAAATATTAATGTAACCAGCAGTTAAAACAATAAATAAATAAAGTTTTACAAATTATAATTTCAGTTACAGCGAGAACACATTTTGAATAAAGTTTACAAGGTAAAAATGTAAAATAATGCAGGTGTATTCTAATTAAATGAAGCGGGATCTTTTATTATGTATGTGGTCTAGAACCATTTTACTTTCATTAGCTGACATGTTATGAGAGCATCGTTGAAATCCCGCCCTTTCTGCAGCTGCTTCACGTCACGCCCCGGATCCCCTGGCTCTGTCCAATCATTGCGCTAGATCGGGGACGAGCGCAGAGCGCGGCGGGTTGTTCTGGAAGGGGCGGAGTTCATTTTTCGAGCTCGTGTGGGGCGCGTTCTGTCCGAAAGAGAGCGCGTGAGAATTTGCGTTCGCTGTTAAGTTTGTGTGTGTGCTCACTTACTTCTGTTCTGCTCCGGAATATTAGAATCTCCACAGAGCGAGTTTTAGGAGAGTGACCTCCTTTTGCCTCGAGGAGTTTGAAAGCCTTGATTCTCACTGAAAACTCTCGTCGTGATCAGTGAAATCATGTCTGCATCAGCGGCTAAAGTCAGTAAAAAGGAACTCAACTCGAACCACGATGGAGCGGACGAGACCTCGGGTAAGCGACAACGAACGGCCGCCATTTTTACTTTATTTTCTAACACCGGAGGGTTTTCGATCGATACCATCGCTGTATAATGAGCGGGGACTCGAGTGTGCCTAGCTGATGTCGACGGTAGCGTTGCGCTGTGGTTATGATTGGCCGTGGGTCCGGCTGGATGCTCGCGAACGAGCGGCCGTTGTCGGAGGCCATGTTTGATTTCTGTCCGTCCGCGCCACAAAGCCCCATTATGAAAAGCGCAAACGCCGTTACATTTTAAACTGCATTACGTAGGACTTTCTTTGTACCCCTCGAACGGGCTGTTTGTAATAAAAATGCGCACTTTAATAAAGAGCATGAAACGCGGCGAGCGGAAACCATCGCGCGCGGCTTTATTGTTGTTCTTTAGCTTAGCCGAGCCGCATCTCCGCCATGATGCAGCGCGTGCTAATTGTTGTTTATGGTCTTTAAAGGATGAACGATGAAAGAAATAAACTCTAAAGCAATTTTAAACATGCTTCTAACATCCGTGCCGTTCGGGCTCGCTGCGGAAACAGGTGCAGCGCGAGCTCGCGGAGCCTAAAACAATTCCGTGCACATTTAAACCACGCGGCATATGCGCGCCTAGGTCTGATCTCAGTGCATCAGACTGTCCAGAAACCGTACAGTTAACCACACCAACTTTTCTCAATAAAACGTGCACGATTGATTACTTTAATAGCTTTTTATTAATACTTGTGTGGTTTCCAAAATTTAACGGTGTTTATGCGTTAAGCGCGTGTTTGAGTGTAATCGCAAATAAGTGTAAAAATATGAAATTAAGAACCTCAGTTTACCTACACTGATGTATTGTTGTTGTTTTGATGCTTTGCGTCTCATTGTTTATTTGTTACACTGTTTTTCTCATTTAGAAAAAGAGCAACAGGAAGCCATTGAGCACATTGATGAAGTACAAAATGAAATCGACAGGTATGATGATGCTTTACGATTTGTTTATGTAAAACAAACATTGTTTAAATTAGAAGTAAAATGATAGTTTTATAACATTATATATTTAAACAATATTAAGTAGCAATTTGGTTTGCAACCTCTGCTTTTAAACATCTAGAAATTCAAAAAAAAAGTTTTGTTGGAAAATCTTTGTTTTGAATATTTGTGAACGGTGGAAAAGTTGAAAAGACAAATTTTCCCTGATCCCATCCAGACTGAACGAGCAAGCGAGTGAGGAAATTCTCAAAGTTGAACAGAAATACAACAAACTTCGCCAGCCGTTCTTTCAGAAGAGGTCAGAACTCATAGCCAAAATACCAAATTTTTGGGTCACAACATTTGTCAACCATCCACAAGGTAAGGTCCAATACAATCTGTTATACATTTATTTCATGGTGCTTTTTTGTTTAATGTGATATGTAAGAAATCATGTTTAAGTTAAACTTCGCCTATGTAGTCTCAGCTCTTCTTGGTGAGGAGGATGAGGAGGCGCTGCACTATCTGACCAGAGTAGAGGTGACAGAGTTTGAAGACATTAAATCAGGCTACAGAATAGATTTTGTAAGTATTAATAATCTTTATTTTGTTTTCACGACTTGAAGCTGTTTGATTTTTTTACTTACCGCCTCTCTGTGCTTTTCAGTATTTCGATGAAAACATGTATTTTGAGAACAAAGTCCTCTCCAAAGAAATTCACCTGAACGAAAGTGGAGACCCAACTTCAAAGTCAACAGAGATCAAATGGAAGCCAGGAAAGGTACTTAAATAAATGAAATAATTTTTCACCCCACCCACACGATTGTATTCTCTCAGAAAACTGTTCAGTTTGTTTAAATGTAAAACGTTTTTGTACGTTTAAAGGACCTCACGAGCCGCTCCAGTCAGACACAGAGTAAAGCTGGCAAGAAGAGACAACACGAAGAACCAGAGAGTTTCTTTACCTGGTTTTCGGATCATGCGGATTCAGGAGCGGACGAATTGGGCGAAGTTATTAAAGACGACATTTGGCCAAATCCTCTACAATACTACCTGGTAAATCTTGTCATCGTTTTTTGAAAAACAGCTACACGTGTCATTTTGTGTGAGGTTATGCTCGTACGTTTTGGATTTTGCCGAAGCTGTACATGGTTTCGTAATGTTTCCAGTCAGTTAAATGATGTGGTTGGATTATTCTTCCTTTTTAAGCAGCTGAATGGAAATTCAGAGTAATTGATTTGCATTCAAACCACATCTGATTCAATCATCTGCAAACAGGTCCCAGATATGGAGGACGAGGAAGGAGAGGGGGAGGATGAGGATGAAGATGAGGAGGGTCTGGATGATATCGATGAGGAGGGTGAAGATGATGGAGAGGAAGAGGATGATGATGATGGCGAGGTACACAATTCTTTTTTTTGTGTTTAAGAAATGTAATGTTACATTTGCTGTAATAACTTTGAGCTTTTTCCCTATTTGGAAGTTTTTGGACATTGGTCAGGTAGAAGTTTTGTATTTTAATTTGCATTTTTTTCTATTACAGGATGAAGGCGAGGATGACTGAAGCTGGAATGAGGATTATTATTCCAGTCCCAAATTGCTTTATTGGCTTTGTTTTTGGGGAGCAAGATGCTTCTTTTTTCCTCTTCAGATTGTTTTTTGTTTTGAGCTCCATCTATTCCTCTTCAATGAAATTGCCATGTTGAAGTTCCCCAAACAGACTCCTAATAAACTGACTGTAAAATCCCGCCGACATGGCATTTACCATCTCAATTCCCAAATGCATTTCGAGGTAAAAAGCAAAACACTGTAGTATCGGCAGCAGCCATCTGGAGTAGACTTGCGAATAGTGTTTTTGTTTGTGTTGTTTTTTTTTATAAATATATATGTACAAATATGTATAATTTTCTTCCTGTTAAAGTTGTGTTGTTAATTGAACCGAAGCCATGGTGCGCAGTGATCTGCTAGCTCTAGCATTCTCCAGGGTTTTCTTACTTTATTTTTTGTGTTTAAACCCTTCATGGTTTAATCAGCAGGTAGAAACTGGTTGTTACCTCTTGTGGGCTGAGGAAAGAGGGCATATGGACACCACCTTTTGAGTTTTTGATTTTTATCTTGTTTTGTTTTACAGACATCCACCAGATTTGAAATGACATTTTTGATAAAGAAAATAAAATCTTCAAAAACAGTAGCCTAATCATGCTTGTAAATTGACCTCACTGTCTGTATTACCGTAAACTTTCGACTGTTTAGTTATTTGTTCTAATAAAACACCATGTTTGGGATTCATCTAGTGGCAAAGAAAGTGCGATGTTTTTTTGTTTGTTTTTCTTTTAATAAAAATAAAACGTAAATAATTTAACTCTCTTTGTGGGTCTCCCAAAAACAACACCATGCTCACTAGTTGCTTTAAATAATTCTCATAAAAATAACTTTATTGAAAGGTATAAAGTTGGGTCAGGCAATTTGTCAACTTCTGAAAGATTTGGGTGTCATCAGCAGTGTGGATGCAAAGTGTTCCTGTAGTAACCTGTCGGCTATGAGTGCCACAAATGTTTGATCTGAACCTTCAAACTCTTCTCTGGTCACTGTGCTGGGCCAATCACTCGGCTGAAACGCCCAACCTGCACAAACATGCAACAATATTACACTAAACAACAATCATGTTATAATAATAGTACAAACTGTGACTCTGTCTGTAAAATCCTGTCTGAAGTCATAATCTAATGATGAGATTTGCTTTTATCTAGAGCAATGCATTCCAACTAACGTATAGACGGTTTCTTAGGACACGCGCGTCTGGGCAGAACTTAACTTCCGGTCTCTGTTTAATGGTCTTTAACTGAACTCTGGAACAAATACCTTGTTAAAATACCTTGTAAAGGGGAGAAGGCGATCATCGATCACCACTGGGAGGCTTGGAAGCCAATCTGTAGTTAACATTATATAGTATACATTTTACACAGTAACGTAGCTCAATGTACTTTTTGATACACTTTAGCTATGATTTAAACGAAGGTAATCTACTTGTTGTTTATTTTGCTAGTTGTCAGAAATAAACTACTCTGTTATTGAGGCAGAATTGCGGCATTTACCGGAAGTTACGTTTGTTCCACGAAAGCCGTTTGTTTATGTTACTCCATGCAGAAACCGTCTATTATACATCTATCAGTATGTCAAAGTCAAAAAGTTCACACTATAACTCCATTTAAATGTTTATTTCAATAATATAAAGGTTTAACTGTTGTTATGTACATTGGCATGCAGGGTCGTTTTAAATAAACTACATTTGGTTAACCACAAAAACTCTTTGACACCCACCTAGGTGTGTTTTGCACCGCGGGCACGTGGTAACCGTCCACGAGTAACCAGGAAACCAGGTGAAGTGACTGTCAGCCGGCCAGTGCTTTAAAACATCCGCGCGCTTAAACGTGACGACCTCAAACTGAAAGCCCTGAGGATTTTCGAAAAGCTGAACGGAGATGCGCTTCTCTCCGATTACGGTGTCGTTCCGGTGCGACAGTGCCATGCGGCTGGCCACGTACCTCAGGTCCGCGACTTCCGCCACCTCGTGCCCGCAGGACCGACAGAGCAGTAGTCCTGAGCAGGCGACGCCGGACCGAACCCACCCACACAGCAGCACCACGACCCACGCCACAGCCGGAAAATTAAACATCCCGACAGGAGAATGCCCGCGTCACACCACTGACAGCTGAAGCGCCAAAATAAAATAAACAAAGAAATGTTGCGCCACCTACTTTAACAAAAATAAGAGGATGACTGTTTCTCAAAACATCCTAAAAAAAGCAAATGGACAATGTGGAAAAATGTAGTTTAAACTTAAATTAGCGAGACAAATACAAACATTTCCAACTGCTTACAGCTGAAAACATCCACAAACTTGAACTGACGGTCATTGATAGAAAACTTCGCTGTCGCCCCCTACAGGTGGGATGAATTATAGCAATGCAATACACTGATTACACTTTATTGCGTTCATACTTGTTTTTACTAGTTCTTGTTTAATCTTTATACAATACAATACAGCTGTACATTATGTTATATTCTTCATCTTCACAATTGTTTTAATGAACTTAAAGATTTGATAAACATGGTTACAAGACACTCAGATATTTTAAAAACAGGAGGTCATACTTTCCCAAACACTAGTTTTGATAAAAGAACATAAAATTGAACTTAAGATGACACGATGATCCAATAAGTTAATTCTACATATGAAAAAAACGCATCAAGTCTCATGTAAGCACATATTTAATCCACTGGACAGCAGCAAGTTTCATCTCTCTTTAATTAGTTAATAACACAAGCGACTCCACCAATCAGGACCTCCAGAAGCCAGGATCCAGCTGACCCTTGGGAGAAGGGATCTGCTGAGTTCTTAAAGATGTCTATGTTAAAGAAGACATACAAAACAAGCATTAAGTACTGCAGTGTGCTGTAGTTATTAAAGGTCTATAATGTATACATTTATCTGACAGCTTCTTCTACACATAATGTTGCTCACCTCTAGAAACTGCTTGAGTCTGGTTACAGAGCCCATCTGACCAGAGCTGGTGACCGCTTCAATTCTGAGGAAATCAGGTGCTTTAGTTTCGTTGTTAGGACACACAGGCCTCAGTCACACCTATGGCTGGTTGCATACACTTCTAGAACTATTCTAAAAACTAGCTTTTTTTCTTCGAGACACATAAAGATAGATTGGTCTAATTTAAACCAAATAGTAAGACTGATTATCCTAAACTAATTGCTAGGTGGTCAGACTACTTCTTAAGACACATACCTAACTTACCAGCTATGTCTATGCAACAGGCCCATTAATATCTGGCTTTAATGCAGAGTCTCATGTGACAACTTACTGTATTTCTATCCTTTTCTGAAGCTAATCATCTTAAAGGATTAGTCCATTTTCTTAAAAAATCCAGATAATTTACTTACCACCATGTCATCTAAAATGTTGATGTCTTTCTTTGTTCAGTCGAGAAAAAATTATGTTTTTTGAGGAAAACATTCCAGGATTTTTCTCATTTAAATGGACTTTAATGGAGCCCAACACTTAACAGTTTTAATGCAGTTTAAAATTGCAGTTTCAAAGGACTCTAAACGATCTCAAATGAGGCATAAGGGTCTTATCTAGCGAAACGATTGTCATTTTTAGTAAGAAAAATAAAAAATATGCACTTTTAAACCACAACTTCTTGTCTTACTTTGGTCCTGTGACGCGCCAGCGCGACCTCACGCAATACGTCATTACATCAAGAGGTTACGGATGATGTATGCAAAACTACGCCCCAGTGTTTACAAGTGTGGA